>NC_023750.2:17924542-18224542 GCF_000499845.2 Phaseolus vulgaris
AAGAGAGAGCCAGGCTCCTGTTCACACCGCCAAGAGAAGAGAGCAGCAGTTGAGGGGCCTCATCTCTCCAGCCTGGAGAGATTGAGGTGGTGGAAGTAGAGGAAGGGTCTTCCCCTCCTCCCTGCGCTCAAACTGCCTCAGAGCCCATCAACCTTCCTTCTCCAGGCCAGCAGTTGCCTCCAACTACCAAGCTGCCATCTTCCCCCCAGCAGGCCAATCACCTGGTCCATCCGCTCATCCTGCTGGGGGTGCTTCTGCCCAAACTGGGGGTGCACCACCACCACTGCTGCCAATCCTACCGCCACTGCTGAATGTGGTGGGTCTAGCTCGCGCCCAAGCGCTTCTGGGGCCACCCACGAGAATTTCAGCAGGGTCATCACCCTAGTTCGACAGCTCATAAGTAACCGGGAGCTCGTCGAGTGGAATGGTGATGAGGTTGACATGCACCTGGCAAGGCAGGTGGTGCTCTCTCTGGAATTCTCCACCCAGCATCGCAAAAAATAGCCCTGGAGAAGAGGGTGAAGGAGCTTGAGCACGACAAGGAGTCACTGCGAAGTGACTTCGAAGCTGCTCAAGGGTCCGTTGAACTGATGCGAGGCATGGTGGAGAAGGCTAGGAGGGAATACCTAGCGCAGGTCCAAGAGACCATCAAGACGGAGATCTTGATGGGGCAGATGGTGAGCTCTTTGGACTGCGAGGTGGTGGAGCTTAAGGCCGAGACTTCCTCCCTGCGCCAACAGAACACTCAGCTATTGGGGGAGCTCGAGTCCACCAAAGAAGCAGCTGCTGCTGGGGAGAAGAGACTTGAGGAGGTGGTGGGCAAACTGTCTGAAGCTGCCTCCTCCCTTGCTGCCGTCACCACTGAGAGAGATGCTGCGGAGGCTTCAAAGCAAGAACTGGAGGTGGAGAAGGCTGATTTGATGAACGTGGGTGCTGATGCCCTTACAGATGGATTCGAGCTAGCACTCGAGCAAATCAGATGCGTTCTCCCAGACCTGGACCTCTCGCAGTTCAGCATCTACCATGAAGTGGTGGATGGAAAGCTCATCCCTCCTGCCCCTTAAACCTTTTCTTCTCTGTAAATTTAACTTCTGCACAATTTTTCTTTGTACTTTAAAATTGTATAAGACTTGGCTTGAATGTAATATCTCAATGCTTCTTTTCTTGCATAAGTTTCTTCCCTTGTATTTTCTTTGAACTTCACTTATCTTTATGTGCGCGACTAACTGTTAGCTAGCTTAGGTTCAGCGCGATCTTGGGCTTTACCTTTCCTTTCGCACACGACTAAGTGTTAACCAGCTTAGGCTTAGCGCGATCTTGAGCTTCGTCTTTCACTTTGCGCACGACTAAGTGTTAACCAGCTTAGGCTTAGCGCGATCTGCTTCTCTTATTCTTTCGCTTCTACTTGATCACGACTGGCTATTCCCTCAGCTTGGTGTTTAACAGTCCTCGTGCGCTGCTTTGCACCACTAGCCAATTACTGACGACTCATCAGTGATCGTTCTTTAGTCTTTACTTAGCTTTCTCTGTCGCTCTAGCGCTAAGTGCATAAGGACTTTGACATCGATCGCTCAAGGTGATGCCTCGTCTTGGGGAAAGAAAAGTGTTTCTCGCTAACCCCTCTTACTTTCCCCAAGGTCATCACCCTTTGGCGGGTTGAGTCGCTCATTCCCTGCCTCACTCCTGGGGTGAGAAGGGTTTCGGACTAAGAGTCTTACTGGGCCAATATTGGTGTATGCCAAGTGGGTAAGGACGTTTTGTCAAAACCTTTCCTTTCCCTCCCTTGGTCTTACTACACCCCTGGCTTTTCAAACCTTAACTGCTTGCGCTCACACCTGGGGTGAGGAAGACTTAGATCGGTGCCAGTACTTGCGCCTAGGGCAAGTAGGGCCCAACCAATCACCTGACTTGCACCTGGGGCAAGGAGGATTTAACTTTAATACTTGAGCACACTTGATATGCTGGAAATTTTTCTTTAATTGGGTGGCCTCGTTAAAAACCCTCTTTAGGGAAAAGAGTGCCCCCTGTCTGTTCAACTGTTTCCACCACATACAAAGCATGTATCTTTTAGCGCGAGAACGCCATTACTGTACAACTTTAACTGAAATAAAATTTTAAATGGGTGGCGTTCCACGTTCTGGGGATTGCTCCTCCCTCCAAAGTCTCTAGGCGATAGGCTCCGTTCTCCAATGTCTCCACCACTCTATACGGGCCTGTCCACTTTGGGGATAACTTGTTCTGCATGTCATTCTGATGCGCCTTTCTCATCACCAAATCACCTTCCTGGAAGCGCCTGGGCCTCACTTTAGAGTTGTGCCTCCGCTCTGCTCTTCTCTTCACAGCTTCAGCACTGACTCTGGCCTCTTCTCGCACTTCGTCTAGCAAATCCAGATTTACCTTACGCTCTTCGTTGGACTCTTCAGCAACGAAGTTCAGGAATCTGGGGGAGCTCTCCTGTATCTCCACAGGAATCATGGCGTCTGTCCCATAGACAAGGCTGAAGGGTGTCTCATGGGTGCTGGACTGTGGGGTGGTGTGATAAGACCATACAATTCTGGGGACCTCCTCTGCCCAGCCTCCTTTGGCCTTGTCTAGTCTTCGCTTCAGCCCCCTGAGCAGCACTAGGTTTGCTGACTCCACCTGCCCATTGGTTTGTGGGTGCTCCACTGATGCGAAGACCTGTTGTATCTTTAACTCTTCACACATCTTCCTCAGCTGATGACTTGTGAACTGGGTGCCATTGTCGAAACCAACCTCTTGGGTATTCCGAAGCGGCAGACAATGTTCTTCCAGACGAAGTGTTCAACTTTCTGTGCGGTGATGTGTGCGACTGGCTCTGCCTCCACCCACTTGGTGAAATACTCGATGGCCACGATGAGGAACTTCATCTGCCTTGTCGCCAGGGGAAAGGGTCCTAAGATGTCAATCCCCATGTATGGAATGGCCACGGGCTATGGATGGACCTCAACTCCTCAGGGGGTGCCTTGTGCCAGTCTGCATGCAGTTGACACTGTTTGCATTGCTGAGCAAACCTTATGCAATCTTCCTTCAGCTTTGGCCAGTAGTACCCCGCGCAGAGTACTCTACTTGCCAAAGCGCGACCACCTACGTGGCTTCCGCACACCCCCTCGTGCAGCTCAGACATGAGCCTGGTGCATTGCTCGCCGTGTACACAGATCTGCACAGGGTGAGAAAATCCAAATCTAAATAGGCTTCCATCTATAAGAGTAAACTTACTTGAACCCCTCTTTATTCTTTTTGCCTCTGCCAGATCGAGCGGGAGTACACCATCTTCTAAGTATAGCTGGTATGGCGTCATCCAGGTGTCGGGTTCCTTCTCCGCATGGACCTCCATCGACTCATCGGTCTTTGAGGGTCGCGATCTCACCCTCGGTGCTCTTAGCGTTTCTTGGGTCAACGACCGATGACCGATCGTTAGACGCTCCATTGACTTGTATACATGAAGCACCTGGTTGTCTGATACGAACGCGCGCGGCACCTTCAGGGTCTCCTGAATGACGGTCCTCTGCTTCCCCCCTTGCCTGAGCTGGCCAGCTTGGCAAGCAGGTCTGCTCGGGCATTTTGCTCTCTTGGCACGTGCACTAACTCAAACTCGGCGAAGGACGTCTTCAGGAGCTGCACATACTCCAGGTAGGCTGCCATCTGGGGATCCTTTGCTTGGAACTCCCCCGTAACCTGCCCGGTGACCAGTAACGAATCGCTCTTGGCCAGCAGATTTCTTGCTCCCATTTCTCTTGCTAGCAACATTCCTGCGATCAGGGCCTCATACTCCGCCTGATTGTTGCTAGCTTTGAAGGCAAAACGGAGGGACTACTCGATCAGTACCCCATTTGGTCCTTCCAGGATGACTCCAGCGCCGCTTCCCTGCTGATTAGAGGAGCCATCCACCGATAACACCCATCGGAAATCTAGCCCTTCTGCAGGTGTCGCGATTGATGATAGCTCAACTACAAAGTCCGCGAACACCTGCCCCTTGATCGGTCCTCGGGGCTCGTACTGAATATCAAATTCTGACAATTCTACTGCCCATTTGACCATCCTGCCTGCTACATCAGGTTTCTTCAATACGTTCTGGATAGGCAGATCAGTTATTACCACCACTGTGAAGCTGTGGAAGTAATGCCTGAGTCTTCTGGCTGAAAACACCACCGCCAGAGCAGCCTTCTCGAGGGCTTGGTACCTCGTTTCAGGGCCTTGCAGCACTTTACTCACGAAGTAAATAGGCCTCTGGGCCTAGCTCTGCTCTTGCACCAGGACCGAGCTGACTGCTCTCTCCGTCACAGCAAAATATAGACGAAGAGGGATGCCTACCTGGGGTTTTCGCAAGCCTGGTGGGCTCGCCAGGTACCCCTTTAACTTGATGAAGGCCTCCTCGCACTCCTGTGTCCAGAGAAATCTGTTGTTGCGTTTGAGGCACTGGAAGTATGGGTGACCTTTCTCCCCTCTAGCGGACATAAACCGGGACAGAGCTGCCAAGCGACCGGTGAGCTGCTGCACCTCCTTCACCGTCGTTGGGCTCCTCATTGCCACGATCGCCGCACACTTCTCCGGGTTAGCTTCGATTCCCCGCTCTGTCAAGAGGAAGCCCAAGAACTTCCCAGCCTCCACACCGAAAATGCATTTCTCAGGGTTGAGCTTCAGCCTGTACTTGGCAATGGTGGTGAATAGCTCTTCCAGATCAGCTGCATGATGCTTCTTCTCTACGGACGTAACCACCATATCATCTACATAGGCGTGTACGTTCCTTCCCAGCATGGGCGAGAGCACCCTGTCCATGAGCTGCTGGTAGGTAGCCCCCGCATTCTTTAACCCGAATGGCATGACCTTGTAGCAATAGCACGACCGTTCGGTCATAAACGCAGTCTTGCATTCATCCATTGGGTGCATCCTGATCTGGTTATACCCCGAGAAAGCGTCCAAGAAGCTGAGTAGCTTTCCCCTCGAGGCGCTATCAACTAGAGCATCTATGCTGGGTAATGGGTAAGAATCCTTGGGGCACGCCTTGTTGAGGTCAGTGAAGTCCACGCACATTCTCCACTTGCCGCTTGCCTTTTGAAGCAGTACCACATTCGCTAGCCACTCGGGGTACTGGATTTCTCTGATGTGCCCTGCGGCAAGGAGCTTCTGCGCTTCGTCGTGGATCACCTTCCTCTTTTCCTCGTTGAATTTCCTTCGCCTCTGTCGCACAGGTCGAACCATGGGGTCCATCGACAGACGATGGTAGAGGAAATCGGGGTCGATTCCTGGCATGTCGGATGCTGACCATGCAAAGGCATTCATGTGCTTCTCAATCACACCCATGATCAGCCTTCGCTCTTCTTCAGCGAGGGAACCCCGTAACTTGAACTTTCTTCCCCCGACGTCCACTTCGACCCATCCTTCAACTGGGTGGGGCCTTCTCTCGCTGGCGATGACCGCCCTCGCGATCCCTGACTCGCGAGGAGTGATCGCGCCTTCCTCTTCTTCTTCAACTTGGGCTACCTGGGAGCCCCCCACCGCAGCATCCTCCATCCTCTGAGCGCCCTGTGTCTCCCTGACCACCGATCGCTCTCCGCGCACGCCTAGTGGTGGTTTTGTGGTGACGTGGCACACACTTCTCTTTTGCTTCAAGCTGTTCTCATAACAGCGTCTTGCCTCAGCCTGATCCGACTTGATGGTTATCACGGTCCCCTCCATCGACGGCAGCTTCAACTTCATATGCCTTGTCGATGGTATCGCGCCCAGTCTATTGAGTGTTGGCCTTCCCAACAAGACATTGTACGCAGAAGGGGCGTTCACCACCAGGTACTTTATCTTTTCAGTGCGGGCTGTCGTTCCGTCAGTGAACGTTGTCCTCAGCTCGATGTATCCCCGCACCTCTACCTGATCTCCTGCAAAACCGTAGAGACAACCAGTATACAGTCTTAGCTGGTCAGGGGATAATTGTAACTTGTTGAATGTTGGCCAGAACATGACGTCTGCCGAACTTCCTTGATCTACGAGTACTCGGTGCACTCGCCTTCCCGCAGTGATGAGAGAAATGACCACAGGGTCGTTGTCGTGTGGGACAACGTCCCGTAGATCAGCTTTCCTGAAGATGATGTCCACTTCAGGGTAATGACTCTCATTTACCGCATCTACCGCCATTACCGATCGAGCGTATCTCCTTCTCTGTGAAGCTGTGCATCCCCCACCAGAGAAGCCTCCCGCGATCGTCTGCACTTCCCCATGCACAGGGACTTCATGCTGCTGTTCTTCAATCTGGGATCCTGACGCGCGATCACCCTGCGGCTCACGTAGGTAATCTGCTAGGAAACCAGACATCACCAACTCTGCCAGTTGGTGTCCCAGCGCCAAACAGGAATGAAGTGTATGGCCAAAGGCCTGATGAAACTCACACCATTCATTCTTCTTCCTTCCAAGTACCTTATCTGTCTTCTCTGGTACTCGTAGTCTTGCTGCTACAGCAGGAAGGGCGATGAGATCCGCCAATCCTACCATGAAGTTGTATCTCGGGGGTGCATTATTCTCCCTTGCACGCCCCCTGCTCTGGTCTTTGCCTGGTGCATAGGGACGAGGTTTTTCCCGCACCTTCTTCCCCTCCTTGGCCTCATGCACCCTTGCTTGCTGTGGCTTTCCTTGCCCTCCACGCGGTCTTGGTGGTGCAGCACTTCCTCTCTTCTCAAAGACCTTTGTTTCTGCCACTATGTGCGCCACCGCACGTCGCCGGATCTCTGCAAAGGTGCTGGGATGGCTCCTGATGAGAGATTCGCTGAAAGGGCCAGGTAGCACTCCCTTCTTAAACACGTGCACCAGCATATCTTCATCTTTGCTGGGCAATCTCACCACTTGTGCCCCAAAGCGGTTGAGGTAGTCCTTCAGCGACTCCCCCTGGTATTGGCGCACGTCGAACAGATCGTAGGACACCACTGCAGGTGCCTTGTTGACGATGTATTTTTCAGTGAAGAGCTTCGAGAACTGAGAGAAAGACGTGATATGTCCTTCTGGCAGGCTCACGAACCACTCCATGGCGATTCCGCTGAGCGTACTCATAAACATTTTGCAGTAGACAGCGTCTGAACCCCCAGACAACATCATCTGGGTGTGGAACGCCGTCAGATGCGCCTCCGGGTCTTCTACCCCCTTGAACGATGCTTTCACCCCCACCAGGTTGGGAGGCACCATGGTTCCCATGATCTCAGGGGAGAATGGCATGGGGAACGCTCTTGGAGGTGAGGGCTGCCTAGACACCCTTTCGTCATCCATGTGTTCCCTCTGCGCCTGCAGCGTCCTTCTCAACTCCTCGTTGACGCGATTCAGCTCGTCGTTCCTGCTTTGCGACGCAGCTAGCTCCGTCTGCATCCTCTCTTGTTCAACCTTTGACGCTGCGGCGTTATCCTGCAGCGTGCGCACCATTTCCAGGACCTGCGCCATCGTCACAGCTCCTTCGTCAGCAGATGGCGCAGGTGATGGTTGTCTGTTTCTAGGCATCTTTCTCTATCAACGAAACTGATAAGACTCTGGTAAGTCTTTAAAACTGTGGTATATATGGGACAACAATTCACTCGTGCCCCACGGTGGGCGCCAAATGATCCTGCCGACAACTCGAACGTGGAGGAATCGCTTCGTAGCACTCTCTGCCGTGTCTACGCGACTGCGTCTTCTGCAGAATCACCCTCAGAACCTTCTCTTGCTTCTCCAAACGTGGCCTGCAAAACACACAGACGGCGCCTCTAGCGGCCGTTTGCACTCCGACGATCAAGTTAGTCCACAGAACCACCAAAGATTAGAAAACTAGCAGTGTGTGTGAAAAACTCTTGCTCTCTGTTTTTCGTCTCCTCTCAATCTCTCCCTGATTCCCTCTTTTATGTCTCTCTCTCTGTTTCTGGGCACAACAGAATTCTGTTATGCTTTTCTGGCATGTGTCAGAACCCTGTTATGCTTTTTAGAGACAGTGTACCTACAGAATCAGTAGTGAGAGCGTGAGAGTCTGTGCATGTCTGCGCGTCTCTACGCTTGGCTGCGCCTGTCTGTACCTTTAGTGGTACGGAGTGCTCTTTTGTCTGGACCGCACCCCTCTCAGAAGATGACACGTGGAGGCCTGCAACTCACATCTAACCACCCACGTGTCATTTACTGGAAGGGCTCTAGCGCTTCTCTTTGTGTGCCCAAGTCACGCCCTTGCGGAGTAACTTAGGATATCTCTCTTATCTGGGTAAATCGCCTACTCTTAGGAGAACATCGGGTGTGGCTGGTATAGGCACACTCACCAGACGTTGCTCTCTGCGTAGGCGACTTACCCTTCACGATGCCGCGCACGTAGTGGGTTGAGGGAATCACCAATCACTGACTGGTTTACTAGTTCCCTCAGGCCACTCTCGTGCATGATTCCCTGAGGTGTGCACATGCGAGATCCATGCGTAACGCTCTCGCTGGGAACCTCAGTCCCAGTTTAACTGCGTGTAACACGAGATCCCGATGACAATACACCCGATGACTGATCAGTGTTTATTTGTTTCTTCGCGTTCTGCCTTCAGGCGTTAGTCTGAGAACTGGTCTGTTGGTGGCCACTTGGCTACTGACCACCGATCACCGTTCTGGATGAATTTTCCCCCGACCTCTCTACCGCCTGGTTTGTCGGTGATCACTTGGTTACTGACCACCGATCACCGCTCTTGGCGATCGTCCCCCTGACCTCTCTGCCACCTGGTCCACGTGTCACCCTGCGAGTGGTCCACGTGGTTCTCTGTTGCTGACGTCATCAACTACCGATGACCGATCGGATCAATTTCCATATTTATAGGTCTGAGGATCCCAATCCATTCCAAGACACATCATCTTCAATCGAAGTTTCGCTCCATTTGCATATCCTGGTTGATAGAATCCTCCAAGACCAAGACCAAGTTCACGACAAACTTTCACTATCCCCACCTAAAAGTATTAGAATCAACGTTTACCTAATGACAGTAATGTTATGCTGCAACCTTTTATGAATGAAATGCATTATGCCACAATCCAACAATAAAGAGTAGAAAAATGCTTGTTGTGAAGTGAAGCATTGTAAAAGGAATTACAAAACAATATACTGTTAAAATGGAGTACCTGTTCATCATGGCTTATGAATTTTTTCAATAGAACCATACCAGGTCTCAACACAAACCCTTTTGTCCATTCCTCCTGAATCTCAATTCTACTTCCCTTGTTTTGTACAGGCAAAGTAGCTCCTATCAAAGCATGATTTCTTCTTCTATGAAAGCAAATGTCATATGGTCTGAACTGTGGCCTGTTAACTGAAGAATCCAACTTCTGACCACCGACTGCAGCATAGTTTGAACGGCTGTTTCTATTATAATAAGATGTATTGACAGAATCAGGTTTCTTCCAACAACATTGAGGCGATTCATCATTGGGAGTTGACAAGTTAGTCTGTGAAACTTTCTTTGTAAGTGGTAACTTGGTATTTTCAAAATGGTCTCCACTGGACTTAGTCACTTCTACATCAACTCGAGTTCTCTTGAAATTTCTTGGTTTAAAAGCAGTAATAGTGGTAGTTGATGGACAAATTGAAAATTGAAAATTTGACATTAACTGAGGGTGTTTGTCACCAATTGAATTGGAACTAGGTGACCAAGAGAGTGAATAATTCCTCACTTTCCTTTTAGACAGCACTACAGGGAAACTACCAGACATAATAAATTCCTCACTCTGCAATTAAATCATGGAAATTAAAATCAGAAACGGATATTGCTAACAAAAATGTAAACTTCTAATCAGTTGTTCTAAATTTTAATCTAGAATAGTTTGTTTTGTTCATTGTTTCGATTATAATTTTCACAAAGTTAATAGTTATAAAAGTTCTCAAATACATTTTTTTCCCTCTAAAATATGGTTATACTTATTTTGAGTTAATTTCTCTAAACGGACAAAAGAAAAAATAAATCCACAAAATCATAACAAGATGAAATCTGAAATTATTCTTCACAAGAAACAAAAAATATTTTCTTTGAAGATAAAATAGCTTCCAAGTTGAAAGCGCGATTTCTTAGTTTTCCAAACGAGTTTTCAAATGCAAGAGAAGTTTCTTGTGTAAGTAAGAGAAGTTTATTGTGTTAGAAGACCGCAAATTGAGAATTTTTAAAAGAAAAGGGTTGAATCATACATGAACTTTGTGAAGAGCAGAGTTTTACTACAAGACTCGGTGATTGATTTGATGGTTGTGTATTTGTGAATAATATATAGTAAGAAGAATGAGGTGTGAAACAATGCGCTAATTAAAAAGAAGAACCTATGATGACCTTTGATTTTGATTCCTAGATTTAATTTGATAAACTGAATAATATCTAACAAAATTGATTGAGATTGTAAATATGATAATTTTTAGAAAAGATAAGGTTTGTTATGAACACATGGTAAATTTTTATAATAATTCAAAGTGTGTCTCCTCTGTTAAAAATACCTTTCAAATCTTGAAAAGATTGAAGATTTTGATTTGATTTTGTTTTCTACCACCAAGAGAGATAAATGAATAAGATAATGCATTTAATTTTTCGCAATTTTGAACCATTGATTTTATACCAAAAGATTGTGAAATCAATATATTTGATTAACAAATTACAAATTGAACCGCTTATATTTTGTTCTTGAAACAGAATTTAACTTTTGATACTGAAAATAATTTTAGATTTTGTTATGTTTGAAAAATTTTATCGTAATTTTTAACTAATAGATTTTTTTAACTATTGGAACATCCTAAATTTTACCCATATATAATGAAATAAAAGTAAAACAAGCAATATCTAATTACGAATAATATATATACTATTTTCTCATATGTGTATTTCAAAAGAAATATCCCTCTTCATAGGGATTTAATATATACATCAAAAGTTTTAACAACCAAACAAAGCATTCAAATAAAACTATCTCATTCTCCAGCTGTTCACTAAGGAGCTCTATTACCTGCAATCTCATCTGCTCCCGTGTAAAACACGATCATCACAGATAAAGAAACAAACACAAACAGGGTAAGCTATCTATATAAAAAGTTTTGATATAATTCAAATTTTAAATTAATAAGCATAATTCATCCATTCTCATACGATTTCTCAAACCATCAAGTGGCTATTACATTCATAAAATTCATATTTCATATGTCGGACTTCTACTGACTCAACACATAGACTCTTGACTCTACTTCCGGAAGACTCGTGCGTTGACTTAGACTCAGAGATCTGCACCTGTCATACTACCTCACTGTGAAATCCACACAGTTATGCACATAAAAATCTCAATATCATATCTCTCCTAGTATGACAGCGTTAACTCATATAACAGGTCAAGTTAGTTATCTTTCAAACAACTTACCCATTCATATGAACCTCCTTCGACTCTCACCACCAGAATAACTTCATCTATATGATTTCATTATCTCAGGAGAGTCAGGATATCTCCTTCTAGACGAATCCCCAGTCAATGCACATCCTAAACAATCTTAACACGGTATTTTCTTTCCTGAAAATACTATGTTTTGATTAAAAATATATTCTAAACATTAAAATCTTCCACATCAAACAATCAAATCATTCCACAATTTAGAATTTCCAAAACACCCAACAATTCATTCACTAATCATATAAATGTCTTGAATCAAAAGGATTCCAAAGTGTATCTAAATAACATCAAGTTTTACTATCCCAAAAGAGAGACAATAAAAGGAGAATGAAATAAAATTATCTTCCAACTACAACTATATCCAACAACAGTATTTAATAAAAAGGATGAGGAAGCACAACATGAAAATTAAAGTTTGATAACTTATCTCAAAAACACCAGAATTCAGATTACCATCAACATAGCTCTCAAAATAATCAACTCATAAACTGAATCATCAAGAAATATTCAAAATATATATGCTCTGAAATTGTCAAGAAACAAATCATCACAAAGCTTTTTCAAATACAGTAATTCATTCAATTCCAAACTTATATACATTCTACATCATCTACTATATCTAAATTTTACATTTCAATCTCAAAACAGTTTCAATCTCAAAACAGTTTCAATCTCAAAACAGTTTCAATCTCAAAACAGTTTCAATCTCAAAACAGTTTCAATCTCAAAACAGTTTCAATCTCAAAACACTTTCAATCTCAAAACACTTTCAATCTCAAAACACTTTCAATCTCAAAACACTTTCAATCTCAAAACACTTTCAATCTCAAAACACTTTCAATCTCAAAACACTTTCAATCTCAAACACTTTCAATCTCAAACACTTTCAATCTCAAACAGTTTCAACAAAATCCTGCAAGCAAAAACAATTGAAATTGGTGACCACGTCACCTCCAAATCCATAATCTTTTTCATTGAAAATAATAAGACTAGTTTCCCTTACCTGAACTTTAGCTGATGCTCACTGAGAGCTCCAAATCTACCAAAAACCTAAAGATAATTAACCTGCACCACAGAGTCCTAATAAAAATCTAACTATATAACTAGGACCTTGAGTTAACAGAGATTAACCCGTACAAAATCTAAGATTAACCCATACAAAATCTAATAAGATCAAAATTAACTCAAAAGAAAAAGGGGCCAAGAAGGAACTTACTCTATCTGATATTTTGATCCTAGGTTCACTACCAGGAGTCCAACGGCATACTCCGATCGCCAAACTGATAAGCGAGGAAGTCAGAATCTTACAGAAAAGGAGAAAAGGAAAAAGAGGAACAAAACTGAAAATTCTGATCGAGCAGTCTGGTAGTCTTCGCTGCCAGGAGTCTAATGGTATACTCCGATCATCAAACTGATGAGCGAGGAGATCAAAATCTTAAAGAGAAGGGAGAGAAAGGAAAAATGAAACTCTTATAGAGATGGTGGTTATTTTAAAATGAAACCTGAATAACTGAATTTTCTATTTATATGTCATTTTCATTTTAATAATAAAATATTCAGTATCATTTAAAATATACCACTTCTACTCTAAGGTTATTTTCTAGATCCTTACAACTATTGTCATAACTCGCTATAATCCCTTAAACTTGTAAAAAATCCTAACAATAAAAATTCTCAAAATTGATTATTTCCTTTTTACAATACTTTAATTAATCTAAATACACTCACGATCAAATCACAAATTTTTATTATATTACTTTTATATCTTTAAAGTTTATTTTTATCTCGTAGCATTGTTGTATGTTCAATTATTACATTAATGTGTTTGTATTGCATTAAAATTCATATATTTTAACAATTTCTCTTATTATGCGCTGATGCCTATATTAGTTTTCTGTCAATATTATATAAATTTATTTTAAAATTTATCTTGTTTTTAATTCAAATTCAGAAGAATATTTATTTTCTATCTTTTTCCTACTACCTAATAACATTAATTTTTTTTAAAAAAAAAATACATTAAAAAAACACAGTAAAAATATCATTGAATTTTGAACTTTCACTTTCAATTCAAATTTTAAAATTTTAATTTTCAAAATGATATATCTAAATCTAGCATATAATTTCATATTTAGTATTTTATATCATACAGTAGTAGATTTCAAATTATTTTAAAAATCTAACTATTAACTTTTATTTTATTAAATTTTTATCTAGCTTTTCAGTTCTTTTAGTGTGAAATTTTAGATCAAAACTTTAGATTTTAATTTTTCAAATGTAAAATTAAATAACGGTGATTTTTTCTTCTTTTAAAACAAGACTTCCATAAAAAAAATTCAAATGGATACTGATTAAAATTGAGTATTTCAAATGGAAAAACATCACAATAATAATTAATTTAAGCTTATTGTAATAATGCCACTTGTAAGGAATTAATTTCCATACAAAATCAGAATGATATATATTATGATATTAAAAATATAATATATTATTACTCTTATCATATAATATATATATATATATATATATGAAAAGTATATTTAAACGATTCAGAATTAAAATCTAGTTCTATATGAATTCTAACTAAATAACCGTCTATCTTGCTGTAAAATTGTCTTCTTTGATTTACTAGAATGATGTTCTTTCAGTAATTGTTCACTTCTTTCTAATTTGTTTTTATATTAAAATTTGATCAGGTTTTTTTACCAGTGTATCTATCAATAATCATATCTTTGATTTATTTAACAACTATAGTTGAAAAACATGTAAGCATTCAAGAACATAATTTTTTAAATTTCAAGATAAATAGGACAATAGTAATGTATTTTGCCAAAATTAAATAGAAAATGAAACAAGAAACGTGATGGAGGAATAGTAAATGGATGAAAGTTACAGAGTACATATATAATTTTCAATTCCTAATTGGTTTTGTGGGGTTTGGTTTTAAGGCCAAATCCAAAGGGGAAAAGGGGGTCATAATGACTATCTCCAACATTCATTGGCAATTGATCAACAGTTTTGAACCATGTCCTTGGAAGTTTGCCTCTGAAACCATAGTCACCAAACAACACATCAGTCACACCACTTCCCTCAGTACCAGGAAGCCAAGCAGCAACCAGAGCTTCAATTTTGTCAACATATGGTTGTATAACCACAGGACGACTAGATGATCACAGTAACACATTTGATTCCTCCACACACATTCTTATGGTTTCTGGCCCAGGTGTAGAGATTGTCAAATTCAAGCTATCACCTTTTGTTTCAGCATATGGTTTCTCCCCAACTACCACAATGGCATATGAAAAATTATTAGACTTGACATAGTTCAAACTAGGATTCTCCTTGTAGACTACCTCGGTATCATTATGAACTGTGTTCTTGATAGCACTGAGGATTGTTGTACCTGTAAATCACATAGGCCTTATCAATATTGTATGTTTACCAAACTATACAAAAGGGAAAAAAGTTGTGAAGAAATCTATAATATACCCGTAGTCACATTGTTTCCAGTAACTCCTTGCCATTCGATTGTCCAACCACCACATTGGTATCCTAGATTATCAGCATGGCTTCCAGCAACCAGTATCTTTGAAGCCCTTTTAGGAAGAGGGAGAAGTGCTTGGTTAGGATTTTCACCAATAGAACCTGTTCTCGAACTAGGTTGGGGACTGGGAGAACTATTGTCTTCAGATGTCACTCGGTCGGTCGTGTCTCACGTTCCTCCTTCAGTCTTCTTCGCCGAACGGCTCCTCAGGCTGGTGGGGTACCTGCAGATGGCACTCCAACGCTCAAGTCAGTGGGGTATCGTATTCGGCTGGTTAGAATACTGTAGATAATGATGTACCTTCTTCCTTGGAATGTGTGATATTTATATTACCTTGATGGGCCCTTGCTGTTGGGCCGGATTAGGGGGTTGTTTAGCGATTAGGGTTGGATTAAGTCGTTTCCAAACCATAAGTTAACCTTTGCTAATTGGGTCAACCATTGACTTGAGCACCTTGTGTCGGTCGGCCACATATGACACGTGGTCGACCTCGTACCTTAAAGTATGGTTTTGACGCATGGGTTGACCGGGTCAATAGACCGGTCGGTCATCCCGGTACAGTTGCCTCGCAGGCTTGAGAGATGGTACAGCCGAAGAGTCTGAAGAATGGGCCTCGGGCGGATTGTGTAATGATGGGTGAAGTGATGTTTTGGGGGCGCCTGAGCGATTGACGTGACGCGCATTTATGAGGGGTTTTTCTAGGCGCCAAGTGATGCGAACCGTTGGATCAAGCGAATCCAATGGGTGAGGTTTTTGCGACGTTTGGAATTCCGAGGTCCTTCCGGGCTATAAATAGGGGCTGGGAACAGTAGTGTTTTACGCGTTATCTTTGTTTGAGCTCCGACTCTTTGAACCAATCCAACCGATCTCAGTTGCCTTCTTCGTTCGTCTAAAGGTTAGTCATGTCTGCTCTTTCCGAGTCTCCCCCTGCTTATTCGTCGTCGTCCTCTTCGTCTTCTTCCTCTTTTTCTTCTTCTTCTTCTTCCGGCCGAGCCTCCCCGGTTGGGGATGTGGAGAGTGTCCATTCTCCGAGGTTGGTAAGGGAAGACGCTGGTAACGCGTCGGACCGTTCGGCCCCCTTTGAGGGGCCCCGACCCCATGTGGGGCCGACCTGGGTTGATCCCCGGGTGTGTGAGGTGTCGTCCTCTTTTTATACCGATGCCTCCGTTGCTGAGTTTCTGGACGAGGTTCCCGTTTTGAAGGCTTCGGCCGAGGAATCCTTGTTGGCGTTTGGTCCTTGCTCTTTGGAGGATCGTGTGTATAGGGAGCAGTCATCCACCGAGCCTCCCTTTTTTTTCATGTATGTTTGTCTTTTTGCGGACCTCCATGTGTCCCTTCCCTTTAATGCCTTTACGGCCGGGGTTTTGAAGGAGCTCAACGTGGCTCCGACCCAGCTTCAACCCAACTCGTGGGCGTCTATGCAAACGTTTCGTATTGTTTGTCGGACGTTTGGGTTGCGCCCTCTTCCCTCCTGCTTTCTTCATTTTTACTCGTCGTAGCCGACTAAGCTTGCCAGTTGGCAATCGCTGGTCAGCCGGGCGGGTAGCGTGTTGTTCAAGCCCTTCACGGCCTCTTATAAGAACTTTAAAGAAAAGTTCTTTAAAGTGTACGTGGAGCCAGCTGGGACACGTTACTTTTTTGACGAGGTTGGTCAGTCGCGTTTCCCGCTGTTTTGGTCGAGGAGTCCAACGAAGATAACGGATTGGCCGAGGCCAGTGTATCCGAGCGAGCATGAGCGGCTCATTTTTTCTTTGTTTGATAACCTCCCCAGGAAGCTCCCCGCCCGGCCGCTCATGTCGCTGTACAATGCAACCGATTGCGCGGAGGCTTTCGAGGGTATGCTTTTTTCACGCATGGTTTGTTTTGTTTGTCGTACTTGTGCTGACCGGTCCCTTGTTGTTTGATTTGCAGAGATCGCGAAGAGAGAAATCCCTCAGGCTGTCGGGATGCCACATTCGTTCAAAAACAAGTTGAACGAGAAGAGGGGGCCCACCAGTGCCAAGCCCCGTGCAGAGGAGGGTGCCCGGGCGGGGCCCTCAAAGAAACGCGGCCGCGAGAGCGGGAACATCGCCCGCACCGTGCGGGAGGCGGGACAGATGCCAACGCCTCCTCCAAGCCGGTCGGCCAGGAATGCTTCCCCACCCACCGACGACTTCAACCGCTCGATTCCAACGGCGGTGGCGATGCCCGTGCCGGCCTCTGGGGGGCGACCGATCCTTTAGCCGGGCCATCTTCTTTAGGTTGCCCCCTGGTCTTGAGGGGGAAATCAAATCGATCCCCGAGGGCGATCTTCTCAATGGCGGCATTGAGATGATATGTCGGGGACTGGTGCTGGCCAGGCGAGGGGCGGACGCTCGGAGGGGCCGAGTAGAGGAGCTTTCCCGCCTCGAGCATGAGCTGCAAGAGGCGGGTCAAAACCTGAAGCAGGCCGTGGAGGCCAACACAACTTATGAGAAACAGTTGTGTGCGCAAGCTGCCGAACTGGAGTTGCATCAGAACCGGCTGGCCGAGCTGGAGAAGGCCGATGCTGAGAAGGCCGCGGAGGTTGCTCGTCTCCGTAAGGCGTTGGAAGCGGCCGACCATCGGGTCGCTTTGATGGGAGAAGAGGTCGCTGCCGAGCGCGAAGGGAAGAAGGCGGCCGAGGCCGAGGTTTTGAAGACCATGGAAGATACCATGGTCCTTATTAACCAGAGCTTCGACCTGGCCGTCCGCTAGGCCGCGGTACTCTATGGTGGTCCTCCTCCTTCCGGTCAATTTGACCAAGACATGGAGGTCGTCGAAGGCCGCTTGGTTCCCGCAGAGGCCGGCCAGCCCGCTGATGAAGCCGATCCCGCCAGTGCCGTTTTGAATATTGTAGACTAGGCGGTCTCCTTTATTTCGATCCCTTGGGGCCGGGGTGTGGCCCCCACCTCTTTCGTTTAAGAGAATGGTTTTTCCTTTAATTGTTTTTATGCTATTCCGGACGAACGGGCCTTTACGAGCCGAGTGGGTTGGAATAATTAAACTTAAACGTTGGTAAATTTAACTGAGTATAAAGAACGAAGTAATCGGTCGGTAGATGAAATCAACTGAGTGACTCGTGATAATTAAAATCAACCAAGTGATTGTAACGGACTTTGATCTTAACGTTGTGTGTACCGGGAGGGTATGCCGGTTGTGGCTACGTCCTGGCCGAGATAGGTACGGGTTTCGGGAGGGTATGCCGGTTAAGGCTACATCCTGACCGAACCGTGTGGGTTACGGGAGGGTATGCCGGTTAAGGCTACGTCCTGGCCGTGCCGTGTGGGTTACGGGAGGGTATGCCGGTTAAGGCTACGTCCTGGGCGTGTCGTGTGTGTCATTCGTTATATACACCATGTATGAAATGCCTCGTTAAAACCTCTTCGACCGATGGATCGGTCGGGCGAGGAAAGAGTGCGTGTATTTTATTCATGCTTAGCTGAAATAAAACTTTAGGTGCGTGACATTCCACGTCCTAGGTACAATTTTTCCCGATAGATGCTCCAAGTGATAAGCCCCCCCTCTCCTACTTCTCGGATTCGGAATGGTCCTTCCCAGTTTGACGAGAACTTGCCGTCCGACTTCCTAGCGTTGCTGCGCATTCTTCATACGAGGTCGCCTTGTTGAAAGCTTCTGGGTTGGACCTTTGAGTTGTACCTTCTGGACGCTCGGAGCTTGCATGCCGCTTCTCGTATCTTGCTTTTGTCTCTGAGCTCGTTCAAGAGGTCGAGGCCGACCGCCAGGCTTTCCTTGTTTAGGGATACGTCGAAGAGTTGGCGTTGGATGGATGGCTCCCCGACTTCTACCGGTATCATGGCCTCGGTGCCGTACGTGAGGCTGTAGGGGGTTTCTTGCATGGTGGACTGTGGGGTGCAGCGGTATGCCCACAAGACCTCGGGCAGCTCCTCCGTCCATCTTCCCTTGGCAGTGCCGAGCCTCTTCCTTAGTTCGTTCAATAAAACCTTGTTGGCCGCCTCGGCTTGTCCGTTCGTCTGTGGGTGCTCAACGGAGCTTGTGAGGGATTTGATGTCGAGGTCGTTGTAGAAAGTCATAAGGCCTTGGTCGATGAACTGCCGGCCGTTATCGGAGACTATCGAGTTTGGTATGCCGAATCGGCACACTATGTTTTTCCACACGAAATTTTGGACGTTTCGGGCAGTGATGGTGGCTAGTGGTTCGGCCTCTATCCACTTGGTGAAGTAGTCTACCGCGACCAGCAGGTGCTTCGTTTGGCCTTTGATGTCCATCCCCCACATGGCGAACGGCCAGGGTGATGTCATGCTGTGCAGTTCTTCTGGTTTTCGGTGGTGGAGGGGGCCAAACTCTTGGCATTTTTGGCATTTCTTGACGTAATTAGCGCTATCTCCATGAACGGTCGACCAGTAGTACCCCGCACGGATTATCTTGGCCGCCATCGTTCAGGCTCCGGAGTGGCTCCCGCACGCCCCCTCGTGGATTTCTTGTAGCACGTATTGGGATTGTTCTTTGGTGAGGCACTTTAGGAGTGGTGTTGAGTACCCCCTACGGTATAGGTCTTGGCCGATCATGGTGTATAGTGCGCACTGCCGTCTGATGCTCTTTTCTTCCCCCGATTGGCATGTTCCGTGTTCCGTCATCCATCTGTGGGTCTCGGTGATTGTCATACATTCGGCGTCGCCTACGCTCGGCTGTGCTAGTCGCACTTGGACGACCGATCGGTGATGGCTTTGTTTTTTCGAGGATGCCAGGCGTGAGAGTGCATCGACACGCTCGTTTTCCTGCCATGGTATTGCTTGACCGTCACCGTGTCGAACTTGGCTGTGACGTTGCGGACAGTGTGGTAATATCGCTGGAGGAGGGGCTCCTTGACTTCAAATTCTCCTTTGATTTGGCCTACGACCAGCTGGGAGTCACTCTTGCATGTGACCTCCCGCACGCCTAGATCGTTTGCTAAGTTGAGGCCGGCCAGTATGGCCTCGTACTCTGCTTGGTCGTTCGTTGCTTTGAAGGAGAATTGGAGGGCTTGCTTAATCAGTAAGTCCCCCGGCCCCTCGAGGACGACCCCGGCACCACAAACCGTTTTGTTGGATGAGCCGTCCACGTAGAGGACCCACTTGGCCGAGGTTTCTGGATTTCTGGGGAGCTCGGCGGCGAAATCCGCCAAGCATTGGGATTTAATGGCACCCCTCGGTTCATACTTGATGTCGAACTCTGAAAGCTCGACCGACCACCCTATCATTCGTCCTGCAAGGTCGGGTTTAGAAAAATTTTTGTATATAGGATAGTTGGTCCTTACCCTGATTTCGTGGTTTTGAAAGTATGGGCGCATCCTCCTCGCTGTCAGCACCAGGGCTAGTGCCACTTTCTCTATCATTTGGTACCTGGTCTCGGCTGCGTGGAGCGTCCGGCTGACGAAGTATACCGGGTGTTCTTCGTGGTCCACTTCTTGGACAAGGGCGGCGCTGATCACTTCCTCCGACATGGCCAGGTAGACTACGTATACACCAAAAGGCGATGGGTAATGATGTCCGGATGGACACCCGGTACGTCGGCAGTCGTCCAAGCAAAGAGGTCTACGTTCCTTTTGAGAGTTCGGTGAACGAAATCCGCATCGGCGGCGGCCATTGCTGTGCCGATGCTCGTGTATCGGTCCTCCCCACCGAGTTCGGCTTGGCACAGCTCGTCCTTGGCTTCGAGCCTTGGCTTGATTTCCCTGGGATCCAGATCTGCCATGGTGATGGCTTTCTTTGGTTGCGGTGAGTACAGGTGAGGGCTTCTTCCACGGCCGGCAATCTTTCGCTTGGGTGAGCGACTGCTGCTGGACCTCTGTTGTGTGGGTTCAACTCGTAAGCTTTCGGCGTAGCATTCTCGGGCGACCTTTTGATCTACGTGGATCGTCAAGATGTCGCCTGAGAGGGAAGGGAATTTCATTGCTAAGTGGGGCGTGGAGACTATCGCTCCGAGCTTGTTGAGGGACGACTTGCCGAGGAGGATGTTGTAGGACGTGTTGGCGTTTATGACCAGGTATCTGATCTTGAGGGTTTTGCTAGCCCCTTCAAGGCCGAATGTTGTATATAGCTCTATGTAACCCTTCGTTCCTACGCGTTCCCCCGAGAAGCCGACCACGTGGTCGTTGTAGGGCGTCATTTCCTCCTCCGGGATTCTCATGGCTTTGATCGTAAAGTTATCGATGTCGACCGATATCACCATGGGGTCGTCCTGTGTTGGGTCTATCCCCTTGAAATCTTCATCCGTGAACGTGATTGGTGGCATCCTCGGCCGGGCGGAGACGAGGTTTACTAGGTGGATGGCACGTAGGTGCTTCTTGCGTGCGCTGTTGGAACTGCCTCCGCCACCGGACCCTCCGGCTATGGTGTTAATTACCTCTCGGCCCCTGCGAGTGTCGGCTTGTGGGGGGTCGTCCCTTCGTCCCCGTCGGTCTCCGCGCCTATCGCCCTCTCGTGGGCCTGGGGGGTTCGGTCTCTTCTCCTAGGCGTTTGCTCCTTGCACGGGGAGCGACGTGTTTCCCGGGTCCCACACACAAAGCGTCAGAGATGCCCGGCTTGAATGAGTTCTTTTATTTTATCTTTCAGGGCTTGCCATTCTTCGGTAGAGTGGCCGGTATTCTTGTGGTACCGGCACCTTTTGCTGCGGTCGACATTTTCTGGGCTCAAGGCCCTTCGGGGCGGTGGTATCAGCTCAGCGCTCAGGGCCTCTTACAAAATTTTGCTCCTATCCGCGGTCAGAGGCGTGTAGCGGGAGAAGCGGGGTCCTCGATTGTCCCTTTTTTAGTCTCGGCCAATTCGTAACCTTCCTTGCCGTTGCCTGTCCTCCTTCCTTTCTCCGCTCGCCTTGGCCCGGGCGTTGTTCCTGAATTCGCGAAGTTCCTCCAGCTGCATGAATTTCGCCGCTCGGCGTCTAAGGTCATCGAGGTTGGTAGCAGGTTGCATACACAGGCTATCGGTGAACGGGCCGGGTCTGAGGGCGGTCAGCATGTGGTGCATCGCCACCTCGGGACAGAGGTTGCGATTACTCATAGCGGTTTTGCTGAACCGGTCGATGAACGTTCTGAGGGACTCTCCCTTCTCCTAGCGAATGCCGACCAGTGCTATGGATGTTAGATGGTGGGGGCGGCTTGTTGCAAACTGGACATCGAATTTCGCTATCAGGGTCTCGAAACAATCTATAGAGTTTGCTGGAAGCTTGGTGAACCAGCTAAGAGTGCTTCCCTTTAGAGAGGTGGGGAAGACTCGGCAAAAGACCGCGTCGTCCGTGGTATACAAGCTCATGTGTGTTGTGTACGCGTCTACGTGTTCATCTGGGTCGGTCGTTCCATCGTACCGATCCCTGTTGAAACCTTTCCATTTATCTGGCAGGGGGGTATCCATAACGCGGTCGGTGAACGGATGACGCCGGGGCGGTAGCGTTGACTGTTTTGCTAGGATGGGACTCCCCATCCATTTCCAGAGTGAAGTCGTTTTTCGTGTCTTTCTCGGCCTGGAGGCCGGCACCGGTGGCGTGGGACCTGCCGGCCTGGTTGGTCATGGCGAGGGACGGCACCCCCTTGACCAGCTTCTTCATTCGCTTGTTTTCTTCTTGGAGGCTTTTGATTTTGTACTGATCAGGTAGTCGGAAGTGGTGACATGGCAACAAGTGATAGTATGGGCGTGTTGAGCGGGACACCTGGCTGACGGAAGGGAAGTACATCGGGAAGTCTGTGTAGTCGCCAATCGTTAAGATGGCGTTCTCCGATCTCTAGCATATCTAACCGGCGGTCACCAGGCTTGTATCATAGTCGCCGTATGTGAGCTTAGGTGACCAAGTGGTCAGAGACCGCCTAAAGGGGGACATCGCCGAAAGGTCAGGAAGGCTTGATTAGGGCCTTCAAAGGGTACGAGTACGAAGGACGAAGTTACCAGATGATCATTCCCTAGCCAGAGGTCGAGGCAAGGGAACAGTTTACCAGAACATGCACGATGAGCAAGTAATGCAGATCATGATAGCGACAGGCGAGACCATAGAGAAGGTGTCCATGGTGACACCCCGTGCTCGCCACTAAGAAGAGATCGCGCTCCAAGGCAGCTATGCATCGAGTTACTCCTTGCATGGGTAACTTAGTCGAACAGCCTGAAGAGTAGAAGTGACGCTCCAATAGAAGACGCTCCAGATGGTGACACGTGTACAGCTGGATACGAGCCACGTGTCCAGAGGTGTAACCGTCAGGAGAGAGAAAATGCACAGGTATATAAGGAACTCTAACAAACTTCTGAGGTACGCGCGTTTAGAACACTTCTTTACGCTTTGAGAACACTTGAGTACGCTGAGAGAGATTTTGCACGGTTCCTTGAGTTTTAGCTTTTCTCTCTTAGATTTTTGGTGATTCCGTCACTGACTTGAGCGTCGGAGCGCGATCGGCCGCAGCGGCGCCACTTGAGTCAACCGGCAGGATCATCAGGCGCCCACCGTGGGTGCTAGGCTGCGAGCCCAGACTAGAATCCAGCCGCAGAGGGTGCTGGAGACGATGGCGGCCAAGAAGGATAAGAGGACTCGCCATCCTTATGATCCAAGGAAAAACAAGGGAAGGGGCCCAGGGCGTCCCAGGGAGTACAATCGCCCACCAAAGTACAAGTTTGTCATGGAGTTGGCGGATCTGATCGCCATTCCCAACATAGCAGCCAGGCTTAAGGCGCCTGAGAAAGTGGGCGACAAGGTGTTAGGACCAAAACCAAACGCCTGGTGTGAGTTCCACCAGAGTTTTGGTCACACCGTTGATTCATGTTTGGCCCTGGGATACCAGCTCGACGACCTGGTCAAGAGCGGTTTCTTGAATGATTACCTGCTGGACAAGAGGATGGGGGGTGCGTCGAGCTCCCAGCCGGCGAGTGGTGAGGGTCAGCAGCATGAGATGCCCACTCATGGCGAGATCCACACCATCGCTGGAGGTTTCTCGGGTGGTGGATGCACTGCATCACAGAGGAAGAAGTACGCAAGGTCTGTGATGACAGTGGATATGTTCGAGGATCACTCGCCAGATGTGGACATCACGTTCACAAAGGAGGATCTTAGGGACGTTGTGCCTCACGAAAACAACCCCATAGTTATCTCGCTCGTCACGGCGAGAAGGAAAGTCCACCGGGTGCTGGTGGACCAAGGAAGCTCGACAGATGTGATGTTCTGGCCGACTTTCACGCAGCTGCAACTACCCCTTGACCAGCTAAGGCCCTATGAAGGATGCTTATATGGGTTCGCTGGTGACCAGGTGGAGGTCAGGGGGTACATTGAGCTGAGAACAACGTTCACGAATGAGGTGGCCTCGAGGACGGAGAAGATCAAGTACCTCGTTGTGAATGCCCCCTCAGCATATAACATTCTGTTGGGGAGACCAACCCTCAACAGAATAGGAGTTGTGCCTTCAACCAGGCACATGAAGGTTAAGTTACCATCGATGGAGGGGGTGGTGATCACCATCAGATCTGACCAGAAGGAGGCGAAGAAGTGCTATGAAGATAGCCTGAAGAATAAGAGGTCAGTAAGTTACATCACAACGACGCCGCCTCCCGGTGTGGAGCCCAGGCCGACGAAGGGGCGAGTTGTTGCTTCGGCAACGGAGGTGATCGCCGACGGCGACGATGTCACCATGATAGATGCTGAGGCTGAGGGAAAGAGCGCCGAACGGGAAGAAGAAGTGAGAAACCGCCCAGAGGAAGCGAGGGAATCGGGAATCGCCAGGGCGGTAATCGCCAGGGAAACCAGACCCAAACCCGTCGAGGAGTGGCTCGAGAGGGAGATCGGGGGCAAGATCTTCAAGTTGGGAAGATCTTTGGAGGGTGAGCTCCAAGACCAGATCGCCAAAGTGATAGAATGGCATCTGGATGCTTTTGCATGGTCTGCTTCAGACATGCTGGGAATTGACCCCAACTTCTTGTGTCACCATTTGGCAATGGACACACAAGTCAGACCAGTGCGGCAGAGAAGAAGGAAGTTTAACGAGGAGAGAAGACAGGCAATTAGGGATGAAACGCAGAAGCTCCTCGCCGCAGGCCATATCAGGGAAGTCCAGTACCCTGAGTGGTTGGCTAATGTCGTACTGGTGAAGAAGAGCAACGGGAAGTGGCGTATGTGCGTCGACTTCGCTGACCTGAACAAGGCTTGTCCAAAGGATTCGTATCCTTTGCCAAGCATAGATGCCCTGGTCGACAGTGCAGCAGGGTGCAAGTTGCTGAGTTTTCTGGACGCCTTCTCGGGGTATAATCAGATAAAGATGCATCATATGGATGAAGAGAAAACTGCCTTCATGACTGAGAGGTTGTGCTACTGTTACAAGGTGTACCGCCCTAGTAGTCGGGAGTAATGACGTGGTGTCGAGCTATTATATAGGCGTGTTGGATGGGACACCTGGCTGGCAGAAGGGGAGGAAGTCGGGGGGTTCGCGTAGTCGCCAGTTATTAAGTTAGCGTGCTCCGATCTCCATCATACCTAAACCGGCGGTCACCGAGTTGAAGATGAAGTCGCCAGATGTGAACCCAGGCGACCACGTGATTAGAGATCGCCGAAACAAGGACATCGCCGAAGATGAAGGCAAATAGACACTTCCCATCTGGCCAGAGGATGAGGTCGGGGGACAGCTTACTTGAACATATACGGTGAAACAGGTAGTGCAGATCATGAAGGCGGCCGGCGAGACCACAGGGAAGGTGTGTACTAAGGCACCCGAACTCGCCATCCAGAAGAGATCACGCTCCAAGGCATCTATGCACTGAGTATATCATGCATAAGTAACTTAGCCAAAGAAGAGTCAGAAGTAGCACCCAAGTCAAGGATGCTCCAGATGAAGGCACGTGTACAGCTGGATGCGAGCCACGTGTCCAGATGTGTAACTGCCAGGAGAGAGAAAGTGCCCAGGTATATAAGAGTTTCCAACGAACTTCTGAGGTACGCAGGTTCAGATTGTTTTCTTTACGCTTGCGAGTCTTGAGTACACTGAGAGAGAACTGGTCACGGCTCCTTAGAGTTCTTGAGTTTTACTCTTAAGTAATTGGTGGTTCAGTCGCTGACTTGGGCGTCGGAGCGTGATCGGCCGCAGCGGCGCCGTTTCGTCTTTTGCAGGTTCTTGAGGTGGATCGCGGTGAAGGACGGAGGCAAACACGGCACATACGTCGATCCAAGTTTGACGAGGCAAAGCTCCAGCGTTTTGGTCAATAGGCAGGATTATCAGGCGCCCACCCTGTGGCCGTGTAAAACTTGTTCCCATCCACAGCGTGAGTTCTTGGAGGTTTCTGCGGTTTTTGTTTGGTTGTGTGCTGGTGCAACCATTTTCCGCTATTCATCTATGTTTTGTTCGGTAGTTTCGCGTTTTCCACCGTTCGTTTGAGTTTTTGTTCGGTGAGGTGAGGTTTTTTGCTGCTGGCGCGAGTTTTAACCGGTAAGATCTGAGTTCTGTTGCTCGTTTGGATCTTAGTGGAAGAAGCGTTGGTTTTTGGTGGAGTTGTGAGTTTCTGTGAAGGTTTGCTGTGTTCGTGAGGCTGTTCGAAGTTTTTGCGAAGTTCTGACCGATTGATCGCCGAATCGATCGTCGCTGTAGAAGGTGTTGTTCATCGCTCTCTATGATTCGTCAGGATTTCATGAGAAAAATGAGAAGCAACCGTTCAAGTCCAGTTGCGCTCGTTGCTGCTGAAGGCGCCATGACTATGGCGCAGATGGTGGAAATCATGCGTTCGCTGCAGGCGAATGTTGAAGCCTCGCGCATAGAGCAGGCAAGAATGCACGAGGACCTGGTCGCCTCTCGGGCCAGGAATGACGAGCTTAGCAGAGTGACTGAGGAACTGCGTCAAGCTCTTCAAGAGCAGCGAGGGCGTCCAGTCGCTGAAGAGGTCGCGCCGTCAACGCCGCCTCGCGTTTTCCCTATGCCTTTCGCTCAGGCGATTACAGACACGCCTATCCCTGCGAGTGTCGTACCTGTGAAGGCTGTCTTTACCGGCGTGGAGGATCCTGAGGCACATCTCACCACGTTCCATACGCAGATGATGCTGTCAGGAGGATCAGACGCCGTGTACTGCAAGATGTTTGTGAGCACACTCCAGGGAACGGCGCTGGAATGGTTTGTGAGCCTGCCTACAGGTCACATAACCAATTTCCAACAGTTTTCGAAGATCTTCGTCGAGCAGTATATAGTGAACAAGGCGCCGCCTAGGGTGTCTTATGATCTGTTTGACATAAGGCAGTACCAGGGAGAGTCCCTCAGGGACTACTTAAATCGTTTTGGGGCGCAGATGGTTCGCTCACCAGCCAAGGACGAAGAGATGCTGGTCTACGCATTCAAGAAGGGCGTGCTGCCGGGACCTTTCTGTGAGGCGTTGATTAGGGCTCACCCCGCCACGTTTGCTGAGGTTAGACGACTCGCGGTGGCCCACATCGCCGATGAAAGTGAGGTCGCCGAGAAGAGGGGAAGCGTGGCTCCCGCTAGGCCATGTGCCCAGACCAAGATCCAGCCACAGAGGGTGCTGGAGACAGCGGCAGCCAAGAGGGATCAGAGGACTCGCCATCCTTACGATC
Organism: Phaseolus vulgaris; assembly: GCF_000499845.2. Taxonomy (NCBI): domain Eukaryota; kingdom Viridiplantae; phylum Streptophyta; class Magnoliopsida; order Fabales; family Fabaceae; genus Phaseolus; species Phaseolus vulgaris. The sequence continues at coordinate 17,952,009 of NC_023750.2, forward strand.
CAAGGAAGAACAAAGGCAGGGGCCCAGGCCGCTCTTAACCCGCACGTCGGGAGTACAATCGCCCGCCAAAGCACAAGTTTGTCATGGGGTTGGCGGATCTGATCGCCATTCCCAATATATCAGCTCGGCTGAAGGCGCCCGAGAAGGTGGGCGACAAGGTGTTGGGACCAAAGCCAGACGCCTGGTGTGAGTTCCACCAGGGCTTTGGCCACACCCTCGACTCATGTTTAGCTTTAGGATACCAGCTCGACGACCTGGTCAAGAGCGGGTTCCTAAATGATTATTTGCTGGATAGAAGAACAGGGGGCGCGTCGAGCTCCCATCCAGCAGGTGGTGAGGCTCAGCAGCACGAGATGCCTACCCACGGAGAAATCCACACCATTGCAGGCGGTTTCTCGGGTGGTGGATGCACCGCATCACAGAGGAAGAAGTACGCGAGGTCTGTGATGACGGTGGATATGTTTGAGGACCACTCGCCGGACGTGGACATTACGTTCACAAAGCAAGATCTTCGGGACGTTGTGCCTCATGAAAACGACCCCATAGTCATCTCGCTGATCACAGCAGGAAGGAAGGTCCACAGGGTTCTGGTGGACCAAGGAAGCTCGGCAGACGTGATGTTCTGGCCGACTTTCACGCAGTTGGAGCTACCCCTTGACCAGCTGATGCCCTATGGGGGGTGTTTGTATGGTTTCGCTGGTGACCAGGTGGAGGTCAGGGGGTACATTGAGTTGAGGACTACGTTTACAGATGAGGCGGGTTCGAGAACAGAGAAAATCAAGTACCTTGTCGTAAATGCTCCTTCAGCATACAACATTCTGCTGGGAAGACCCACGCTCAACAGAATAGGCGCTGTACCTTCGACCCGGCACATGAAGGTAAAGCTGTCGTCTATGGAGGGGGTGGTGATCACCATCAAATCCGACCAGAAAGAAGCGAAGAAGTGCTATGAGAATAGCCTAAAGAACAAGAGGTCTGTGAGTTATGTGACAACCACCCCGCCTCCTGGTGTGAAGCCCAAGCCGACGGTAATAGAGGAGACCGCCGGAAGCGACGTGGTGATGGTGGATGCTGAGCTGGGGGAGGGGAACGACGGTCTGGAGGAAGAAGAGGCGAGGAATCACCTTGAGGAAGCGAGGGAGCTGGGAATCGCCAGGGCGGTGATCGCCAGAGAAACCAGACCAAAACCCGTCGAGTAGTGGCTCGAAAGAGAGATCGGGGGAAAGGTCTTCAAGCTGGGGAGATCTCTGGAGGTTGAGCTCTAGGACCAGATCGCCAAGGTGATAGAGCGGCATCTGGATGCGTTTGCATGGTCCGCTTCGGACATGCCCGGGATCGATCCCGACTTCTTGTGCCATCATTTGGCGATGGACAATCAGGTCAGACTGGTACACCAGAGGAGAAGGAAGTTCAACGAGGAGAGGAGGCAGGCGATTAGAGACGAAACCCAGAAGCTCCTCGCTGCAGGCCATATCAGGGAAGTCCAGTACCCTGAGTGGCTAGCTAATGTCGTGCTGGTGAAAAAGAGCAATGGGAAGTGGCGCATGTGCGTCGACTTCACCGATCTGAACAAGGCTTGCCCAAAGGATTCGTATCCTTTGCCAAGCATAGACGCCCTGGTGGACAGTGCTGCAGGGTGTAAGTTGTTGAGTTTCCTGGATGCCTTCTCGGGGTATAACCAGATCAAGATGCATCCCATGGATGAAGAAAAGACTGCCTTCATGACCGAGAGATCGTGCTACTGCTACAAGGTGATGCCATTTGGGCTGAAGAACGCGGGGGCCACGTACCAGAGGTTGATGGATCGGGTACTTGCACCAATGCTGGGAAGAAATGTGCAAGCATACGTAGATGACATGGTCGTTACCTCGCCGGAGAAGAGCAAGCACGTGGAGGACTTGGAGGAGTTGTTCACTACGATCGCCAAGTTCAGGTTAAAGCTGAATCCCGAGAAGTGCATCTTTGGCGTGGAGGCTGGGAAGTTCTTGGGGTTCCTCTTAACTGAGAGAGGAATAGAAGCCAACCCTGATAAGTGTGCTGCCATCTTTGCGATGAGGAGCCCGACCACCGTGAAGGAAGTACAACAGCTTACAGGTCGGATGGCCGCCCTGTCTCGCTTCGTGTCGGCTAGCGGAGAGAAGGGCCATCCATATTTCCAATGTTTGAGGCGGAATAACAAATTTGCCTGGACGAAGGAGTGTGATGAAGCCTTCGTCAAGCTTAAGGAGTATCTGGCGAGCCCGCCGATTTTGTGCAAACCGCTGGTGGGAACCCCTCTCAGGTTGTATTTTGCTGTAACTGAGAGGGCGGTGAGCGCGGTGCTCGCCCAGGACCAAGATCAGGCTCAAAAGCCCATTTATTTTTTTAGTAAGGTGTTGCAGGGCCCCGAAACGAGATATCAGGCCCTGGAGAAGGCTGCACTGGCAGTAGTCTTTTCGGCAAGGAGGTTACGCCACTATTTCCATAGTTTCACAATATTGGTGATGACCGACTTGCCCATTCAGAAGGTCTAGAAGAAGCCCGACGTTGCTGGGAGGATGGTGAAGTGGGCGGTGGAGCTGTCGGAGTTCGACATTAAGTATGAGCCCCGAGGTCCGATCAAGGGGCAGATCTTCGCAGACTTCGTGGTCGAGCTCTCGTCTGAAGCGACACGAGTTGAGGGGGATGACTTCCGTTGGGTGCTTTCAGTGGACGGATCGTCGAACCAGCAGGGTAGCGGTGCTGGGGTCATCTTGGAGGGACCCAACGGCGTGCTGATTGAACAATCCTTGAGGTTTGCCTTCAAGGCCAGCAATAACCAAGCAGAATATGAGGCGCTGATCGCCGGTATATTGCTGGCCAAGGAGATGGGAGCTAGGGTGCTGATGGCTAAGAGTGACTCGCTGTTAGTCACGGGACAAGTAACAGGCGAGTTCCAGGCTAAAGATCCACAAATGGCGGCTTACCTGGAGTATGTACAGGAATTGAAGAGTTCCTTTGTCTCCTTTGAAGTGGTGCATGTGCCCAGGGAGCAGAATGCCCGAGCTGACTTGCTAGCTAAGCTCGCCAGTTTAGGCAAGGGGGGTAGGCAGAGGACGGTGATTCAAGAAACTCTGAAGACGCCTAGAGCATTTGTGGCAGATCACCTGGTTCTTCAGATAAGCAAATCGACGGAGAAAGCGGTGAGGAGTCACAGGCCTTTGACTCAAGAGACCTTGAGGTCGCCGAGAGTAAGGGCACGTCAGGAAGAGGAGGTGAACGTGGCACAGGTCTGCGCTACCCATGAGCCAGACACCTGGGTAACGCAGTACAAGCGATACCTGGCGGATGGCCTCCTCCCGCTAGATCCGACGGACGCTAGGAAGATAAAGAAGAATTCTAGCAAGTTCACAATGATTGATGGCGAGCTGTATAGGTTTGGGTTCACTCACCCACTCCTGGAATGTGTGCATGGCGAGAAATGTACAAGAATCATGGCCGAGCTCCATGAAGGGATATGCGGAAGCCACGTCGGGGGTCGAGCTCCGGCTGCAAGGACCCTTCGTGCAGGTTACTACTGGCCTACGATGAGAGAAGACTGCAAGAAGTATGCGCAGTGCTGCAAGCAATGCCAGCAACACGCTGATTGGCACAAGGCACCTACCGAGGAGTTAAAGTCGATTTACAGCCCTTGGCCGTTTCATACATGGGGAATCGACATCCTGGGACCATTCCCGCTGGCGATCAGGCAGATGAAGTACTTGGTGGTGGCGATTGAATATTTCACCAAGTGGATCGAAGCAGAACCAGTGGCCCAGATCACCGGACACAAGATCGAGGGTTTCGTGTGGAAGAACATTGTGTGCCGGTTTGGTGTGCCCAAGCGCCTGGTGTCGGACAACGGGACTCAGTTTGCAAGTCACCTGTTGAAGAAGTTGTGCGAAGGAGTGGGAATTCAACAAGTATTTGCATCTGTCGAGCACCCTCCGACGAATGGCCAAGTAGAGTCAGCCAATCGGGTACTACTCAGAGGCTTGAAGAGAAGACTAGAGAAAGCCAAAGGAAGCTGGGCTGAGGAGGTACCCCGTATAGTCTGGGCGTACCACAACACCGAGCAGTCAGGAACCCATGAGACCCCATTCAGCCTGGTCTATGGATGCGACGCAATGATTCCAGTGGAAATCCAAGAGAGCTCGCCGAGATTCCAGAACTTTGTAGCGGAAGACTCGAATGAGGAAAGAAGGCTGAATCTGGATTTGCTGGATGAGGTTAGGGAGGAGGCAAGAGTGAAGGCTGAGGCAGTGAAAAGAAGGATTGAGCGAAGGTATAACTCGAAGGTGATGCCAAGACAGTTCAGAGAAGGCAACCTGGTGATGAGGAAGGCCCACCAGTACGAGATGGAGAACAAGCTATCGCCTAAGTGGAAGGACCGTTCAGAATAACCGAGGCGCTCGGGAACGGCGCCTACCGTTTAGAAACATTGGAAGGAGGGGCGATTCCTCGCACTTGGAACGCCACGCACCTCAAGTTATATTACAGTTAAGAGCTTTGTAAGTAAAAACAAACACGAAGAGCTTTACAATGTTTTTGTTAAAACAATTTGGAGGGGGCACTCTTTTTTCCCTAAGGAGGGTTTTTAATGAGGCCGCCCAATAAAGAAGAGTTTTCAAAGTTTAAAGTGTTTTAGATTGCATGCTTGTTGTTTTCCGAAAGTTTTAAAGAAAGACCTTGTCACTTATATGTGATTTAAGGCGAGTTGGAGTTATGTTGCATGCTTTCTAAAAAGTTTCTAAGTCCCCATCGTCTTTCGGCGATTGGCGGCATCAGTTAAAGTTTAAAGTCCACATCGTCTTTCGGCGATCGGAGGCACCAGTTAAAAGACCTCAACGCCCTCGCGCGTCCTGAGGCGAGATAAAGACCTCCTCGCCGTCGAGCGAGTGCAGGCGAGGAAGAGTAAAAAGTCCTCAGTGCTTCCAGAGGAGAGAAGATGTAGCCTCTGGGGCAATGTAGAGCCACCAGTAAAAGTCCTCAGTGCTTCCAGAGGAGAGAAGATGTAGCCTCTGGGGCAATGTAGAGGCACCAGCAAAAAGTCCTCAGTGTTTCTGGGGGAGAGAAGATGTAGCCCCTGGGGCAATGTAGAGGCACGAGATAAAGACCTTCTCGCCGATGAGCGAGTTCAGGCGAGTTAAAGACCTTCTCGCCGATGAGCGAGTTCAGGCAAGATAAAATCCTTCTCGTCTCGAACGAGTTCAGGTATGGTGTAAAGGGTGGAAGAAGTTCGGAGGGTGGCTAAGGTAGGTTTGAAGAGAACGCCCAGCCACCCGGTTCCTTGCTCTGAAGCTCAGGGAGGTAGAGAAGGATCCGAAAGGCGCCTCTACCCCCAGATAAAGGAACAATGGCCAAGTTGTGAAGGCAAGAGGAAGCTGGTATCGCCAAGACTCTTTGGCGACCAGGAGAAATTCAAGCGATGGCAAGAGGCCAAGGCCCGTTTTGATAAGGCAGATCAGGTGAGTTATGTCTTAAGTCATTAGTTGGGTTGAAGCTCGTTATTTGAAAAGTGATTTCGCGCTAAGGTTCATTACCTTGAGGTTACAAGATGTTTGAATGTTATCGTTCGAAAGCTGATGGTTCGAAGCAGTCAGTATACAATTGCGCTCGTGGAGTTGCTAAGTTAATTTCGTCTAAGAGATTCATGCGAGGAAGATAAAGTTGACAAGAGAGATTATGTAAAGGAGCGGGAGATGTCATAACATAGTAGCATCAGTTCAAAATAAATGTATAGAAAAAGGGAAAGTTTATTACAACTAAGTATATGTAAAGGAGAAAGCATAGGAATCATGGATGGAGGGAAGCAGCTAGTCTTCAGAAGGAACAATCTTCCCGTCCACCACTTCGTTGTTCAGAGACACCATGGAGAGGTCCAGATCAGGATATTGGCAGGCGAACTGCTCCAAGGCGGCGTCGAATCCAGCAGCGAGAATTTGGGCGGAGCTCAGCTCGAGTTCTTCAATCTGCTTCTTGAGCCCCTCATTCTGCTGCTTCAGTTCTTCAGCTTCCTCCCGAGCTTGAAGAAGGTCTTCAATAACCCTCTTGTTCTCTGCCTGCGCTTGGACCAGCTCTGCGGCAATTCCTTCGTTTTCCTTTTTGGCCTCGGCGAGCTTGGCCATGGTGTCGTCTCTCTCCTTTTCAACTGTCCTCAAGAAGACCTCCCGATCTGCTGACCTCTTCTCAAGGGTTTTTGCCTTGGCGGCATCTGCTTTGATCGACGCCTCCAGGTCAGCCACTTTGACGCGATAAGGGACCAGCTTGCTCTCCAGCTCGATCTTCTCTTGAGCTAAGAGCTGCACCTTATGGCGTAGATCGGTGGCCTCCTTGCGTGCCACCCGAAGCTCGGTGCTCATAGCATCCTCCACTCGGGAGTGATCGATCTCCGCGAGCATGAGATTGCAGGATAACTTCTCCGCCTCGATCCTTATTAGGCGATTCTCCTCTTGGAGCACGGAGATGTCATCCTGGAGCTTCTTGCTGGAACTCTCCACAGCTTTTGATATGATGGAGGGGAAATCCTCTGCCATCATCTTAAGTTTTGCTGAGAAGGGTTCCCACACCCTTTTGACCTCAAGGGAGAGGTTTGCTCGTGGGGGCATCAGGGGAGCCTGTTGCTGGTTCTCGCCACCGCCTTCTTGAGTTGGCTGTTGGGTGGGAGCTTCTTGGCGTGGTGGCGACGAGGGGGACTCGGTGATGATGATAGGCGAGTTGTGAGCACCTTCATCCTCGCCTGGTGCGGCTTCCGCGGTTGAGGCGGTTGAAGGAGGACCCCCTCCAGCAGATACATATGGCGTGGAGGCGCTCGGGGGGTTCTCCATAAAGTTGGGCTCGACAGCCTCAACCACAGGAAATGCAGCTGCCAAGGGAACTGCTTGGACTGGTGATGCAGGAACTAAGGGAGGAAGCGGTGTTGAAGGCGGAGCTGGCTGAGGGGGCGGTGTTGATGTTGGAGGGGGAGGTGGAGCAGGTGGTGAGGAAGGCGCCACCCTCCTTCTTTTGGTGATGAGGCCATCTTCAGTTGCCTCATCGTCTTCTTCTTCATCCTCATGGACCACCTGAGGGGTTTTCCTCTTTGGCTTCCTGAGGATGAGCTTCTTGCGTTGTTGGGCGGGCTGGGCCTCTGAAGGAGTTGGGCCTTTAGGGGGCGATCTACCCTGGGCAGCGGCGATCTCCACCACTGAATTTGGCACGGTCTGGGAACCCGACGCCAACCCATGGGCTCGGGCGAGCGCCCTCAATTCAGCCAGTTTTCCCTTGCCCAACATGAGATCTGCATAATACAAAGGTACATGGGTCAGCTCAGAGAGAAAGATAAACACATGAGTCAGTATGCAAGTAAAGCAGATAAGTGGTGCAGAAAATAAACCCAAGTCTTGTGCACAACAGACAAGACGCCCAGAAACAGTTAACAAAGGTGTCGCCAAGAGCAATAACTTAGATATTGAGGTGAGCTCTAACCTATTCGAGCCTCGAGTTGGTCTTCGAAGAACTCGAAGGAGATAAGCACAGTGGTGAGGAAGGTAATGTTGGCGTCTGCCACGCTCTTCCAGAAGAGGCACAGATCCCTGTCCAAAGCGCCCATGCTGTCAGGGCTTCTTGGCCTCCTGAAGCTTCCCTTGGAGTCTTTGTTTCCCTTGTTTACCCAGTACAAGGGAAACCCGTCAAGCAGCGAAGCATCCTGGTCGTTTTGGCGTATTTGAATGAATTTCCCCTTCCAATCCTTATAAGATTGCTGGAAGATAGAAAGGATCGACCTCCCAGCAATCCCGTTCAGACTCACCCAAAGGCGATCTCCTGGATGCTTGGCATCAAAAAGGAAGAGGAAAACATCCACTGACGCTGGCAGTCCCAGATGTGCACATATGATTTGAAACGCCCTTACGAACGCCCAGCTGTTGGGGTGAAGTTGGGCGGGGGCGATTTCGAGCTCGGTCAGCAGCTCTCGCTCGAAACGAGTGAAGGGAAGTCGGAGCTTCACCTTCTTGAAAAACGTCGTGTAGAGAAAGCAGAACGACTCGCCCTCGCTCGCTTTGTCGTCAGCGCAGATCGGCTCCTCAGGGTGGCAAGGCAGCACGACCATCTTGCTATCATGCTCCTTGTGAAAGGAAAGATCCGACTGGTCCCCTTTCCTTAGTCGGAGTACCGCCATTGCAGAGTTTATCGAAGAAGTTTCTTTCAGCAGTGCCGAGCTGGCCCAGGGGTAAAGTTTTTTCTAGTCTGGAGTGGGGACGAAGGCTCCTCCGGCGACCGGTGGAGTAGCCTGAGCCGGGTCAGGGCGAGAGGTTGCAGGCCTCTCAGCCTGGGAAGAAGAAGCACCAGGTGCTCGTGGTGGGTTGTGAGCTTGAGATGAAGGGTTTCGTGACGAGGGAGGAGGATTTGGGGTGATCTTTGAGCGAGCCACCGCGGAAATTGCAAAGGAAAAAGAAAGGGAAAGGTGAGCGAAGGTTGCAGAGGCTGACTCGATTGTGAAAGAAGGATGGAAAAAACGAACGAACGAAGGTTCGTTGTAATGGAGACGAAGCCCTAAGTTACGAGAAGGGAGAAATAGAAGAAACAGCCCACAGCGTATGCACCAGACAGTTAATGGATGATGCGAATCGGTCAAAATGCAGGAAAATTCAACAGAAGAAGTAAAGGGAGTACCTTTCGATGATCGGATGAACGCTGAAGGAGGTTGAAGATTCAGAAGGTTGGGGAGTGTTGTGAGTTTTTGCAGAAGAAGCTCGAAGCGTTTGAGAAGGCAAAGAGGTGATGGAACAGTAGAAGTGAAATGGGTTTAAGGGTTTTTCGAATGGGTTTGGGAAGCGCAAACGACAATTAAAGGTAACCGTTGATGAAGCCACGTGTCGAGCGATTGGAAGAGTGTTTGGTGGAGCGTCAGGAAAGCAAAAAGTACAAACGTTTGGAATTCTGCGCCAGCGCCACGTAGATCGGTAGTGACGTGACTCCTTTAGTCTTTTCGCTGGACAAGTCTTCGCTTAAGACTGGGGGGCTTGTGTACCGCCCTAGTAGTCGGGAGTAATGACGTGGCGTCGAGCTATTATATAGGCGTGTTGGATGGGACACCTGGCTGGCAGAAGGGGAGGAAGTCGGGGGGTTCGCGTAGTCGCCAGTTATTAAGTTGGCGTGCTCCGATCTCCATCATACCTAAACCGGCAGTCACCGAGTTGAAGATGAAGTCGCCAGATGTGAACCCAGGCGACCAAGTGATTAGAGATCACCGAAACAAGGACATCGCCGAAGATGAAGGCAGATAGACACTTCCCAGCTGGCCAGAGGATGAGGTCGGGGGACAGCTTACTTGAACATATACGGTGAAACAGGTAGTGCAGATCATGAAGGCGGCCGGCGAGACCACAGGGAAGGTGTGTACGAAGGCACCCGAACTCGCCATCCAGAAGAGATCACGCTCCAAGGCATCTATGCACTGAGTATATCATGCATAAGTAACTTAGCCAAAGAAGAGTCAGAAGTAGCGCCCAAGTCAAGGATGCTCCAGATGAAGGCACGTGTACAGCTGGATGCGAGCCACGTGTCCAGATGTGTAACTGCCAGGAGAGAGAAAGTGCCCAGGTATATAAGAGTTTCCAACGAACTTCTGAGGTACGCAGGTTCAGATTGTTTTCTTTACGCTTGCGAGTCTTGAGTACACTGAGAGAGAACTGGTCACGGCTCCTTAGAGTTTTTGAGTTTTACTCTTAAGTAATTGGTGGTTCAGTCGCTGACTTGGCCGTCGGAGCGTGATCGGCCGCAGCGGCGCCGTTTCGTCTTTTGCAGGTTCTTGAGGTGGATCGCGGTGAAGGACGGAGGCAAACACGGTGCATACGTCGATCCAAGTTTGACGAGGCAAAGCTCCAGCATTTTGGTCAACAGGCAGGATCACAAGGTGATGCCCTTCGGGCTGAAGAATGCAGGGGCCACGTACCAAAGATTGATGGATAAGGTACTTGCACCGATGCTGGGAAGGAATGTGCAAGCGTACGTAGATGATATGGTCGTGACCTCGTTAGAGAAGAGCAAGCACGTCTCGGATCTGGAGGAGTTGTTCACCACGATTGCCAAGTTCAGATTAAAGCTAAACCCCGAGAAGTGCATTTTTGGCGTGGAGGCAGGGAAATTCTTGGGTTTCCTCTTAATTGAAAGAGGAATAGAGGCAAATCCTGATAAGTTTGCTGCCATATTGGCGATGAGGAGCCCGGCTACCGTGAAGGAAATGCAGCAGCTTACAGGTCGGATGGCCGCCCTGTCTCGTTTAGTATCAGCTAGTGGAGAGAAGGGCTGGTGGTGATGACCGACCTGCCCATCCAGAAAGTCTTGAAGAAGCCTGATGTAGCTGGGAGAATGGTGAAGTGGGCGGTGGAACTGTCGGAGTTCGACATCAAATATGAGCCCCGAGGACCGATCAATGGGCAGATTTTCGCTGATTTGGTGGTCGAGCTCTCGTCAGAAGAAACACGAGTTGAAGGGGACGATTTTCGTTGTCTACTTTCGGTGGACGGATCGTCTAACCAGCAGGGTAGCGGTGCTGGAGTCATTCTAGAAGGGCCCAACGGCGTGCTGATAGAACAATCCCTGAGATTTTCTTTTAAAGCCAGCAACAATCAAGCAGAGTATGAAGCGTTGATCGCCGGAATCTTGCTGGCTAAGGAGATGGGGGCTAGGGTGCTGATGGCCAAGAGTGACTCGTTGTTGGTCACGGGACAAGTAACAGGCGAGTTCCAGGCCAAGGATCCACAAATGGCGGCTTACTTGGAGTATGTGCAAGAGTTGAAGAGTTCCTTTGTCTCATTTGAAGTGGTGCATGTGCCCAGAGAACAAAATGCCCGAGATGACTTGCTAGCCAAGCTCGCCAGTTCGGGCAAGGGGGGTAGGCAGAGGACAGTGATCCAAGAAACTCTAAAGACGCCTAGAGCATTTGTGGCAGACCACTTGGTTCTGTAGATAAGCAAGTCGACGGAGAAAGCGGCGAGGAGTCACAGGTCCTTGACCCAAGAAACCTTGAGATCGCCAAGAATAAGAGCATGTCGGGGGGAGAGGGTGAACATGACGCAGGTCTGCGCCACGCGTGAGCCAGACACATGGATAACACAGTACCAGCGCTACTTGGCAGACGGCCTTCTCCCGCTGGATCCGACGGAGGCTAGGAAGATAAAGAAGAATTCCAGCAAGTTCACCATGATCGATGGCGAGCTGTATAGGTTTGGGTTTACACACCCACTCCTAGAATGTGTGCACGGAGAAAAATGCACTAGAATTATTGCCGAGCTCCATGAAGGTATATGTGGGATTCACGTCGGGTGTCGAGCTCTGGCTGCAAGAACTCTCTGTACAGGTTATTACTGGCCAACGATGAGGGAGGACTGCAAGAAATATGCACAGTGTTGCAAGCAATGCCAGCGGCACGCCGATTGGCACAAGGCGCCTCCAGAAGAGTTAAAGTCAATTTACAGCCCTTGGCCGTTTCATACTTGGGGAATTGACATTCTGGGACATTTCCCATTGGTGGTCAGGCAGATGAAGTACTTGGTGGTGGCGATTGAATACTTCACCAAGTGGATCGAAGCGGAACCAGTAGCCCAGATCACCGTACACAAGATCGAGAGTTTTGTATGGAAGAACATCGTGTGCCGGTTTGGTGTGCCTAAGCGCCTGGTGTCAGACAATGGGACTCAGTTTGCAAGTCACCTACTGAAGAAGCTGTGCGAAGGGGTGGGAATACAGCAGGTGTTTGCATCCGTCGAGCACCCACAGACAAATGGCCAAGTAGAGTCTGCCAATCGGGTGTTGCTGAGAGGTTTGAAGAGAAGGCTAGAGAAAGCCAAGGGATCGTGGGCTGAGAAGGTACCCCGTATAGTTTGGGCGTACCATACCACCGAGCAGTCAGGAACCCACGAGACCCCGTTCAGCCTGGTCTATGGATGTGATGCAATGATTCCAGTTGAAATCCAGGAGAGCTCGCTGAGATTCCAGAACTTTGTGGCGGAAGACTCGAACGAAGAAAGAAGGTTGAATCTGGATTTACTGGTTGAGGTCAGGGAGGAGGCAAGGGTAAAGGTCGAGGCAGTAAAAAGGAGGATTGAGCGAAGGTATAACTCGAAGGTGATGCCAAGGCAGTTCAGAGATGGCGACCTGGTGATGAGGAAGGCCCATCAGTACGAGATGGAGAACAAGTTATCGCCTAAGTGGACAGGACCGTTCAGAATAATCGAGGCGCTCGGGAACGGCGCCTACCGCTTAGAGACGTTAGAAGGAGGGGCGATTCCTCGCACCTGGAACGCCACACACCTCAAGTTATATTACAGTTAAAGCTTTGTAAGTAGAAACGAAGATGAAGAGATTTACAAGCTTTCTGTTAAAACAGTTTGAAGGGGGCACTCTTTTTTCCCTAAGGAGGGTTTTTAATGAGGCCACCCAATAAAGAAGAGTTTTTCAAAGTTTAAAGCTTCTAAGATTGCATGCTTGTTGTTTCGAAAGTTTTAGAAAAAAGACCTTATCACTCGTACGTTATTCAAGGCAAGTTTAAAGTTATGCTGCATGCTTTCTAAATAAAAGTTTTAAAGTCCCCATCGTTTTTCGGCGATTGGCGGCATCAGTTAAAAGTTTTAAAGTCCTCATCGTCTTTTGGCGATCGGAGGCACCAGCAATGATGAAAGAGCTCAACGCTCTCGTGCGTCTTGAGGCAAGAAAAGAAAAAGACCTCCTCGCCCTCAAGCGAGTGCAGGCGAGAAAAAGCAAAAGACCTCCTCGTCCTCGAGCGAGTGCATACGAGAAAGAGTAAAAGACCTCCTCGCCCTCGAGCGAGTGCAGGCGAGAAAGAGAAAAAGTTCTCAGTGCATCCAGGGGGGAGGAGATGTAGACCCTGGGCAAGTTGAGGCACCAGATAAAGTCCTTCTCGCCTTTGAGCGAGTTCTGGCCAGATAAAGTCCTTCTCGCCTTTGAGCGAGTTCAGGCCAGATAAAGTCCTTCTCGCCGTTGAGCGAGTTCAGGCAAGAGAAAGTCCTTCTCGCCTTTGAGCGAGTTCAGGCAAGATGAAGTCCTCCTCGCCTTGAGCGAGCGCAGGCGAGAACAGATTGAAAGACCTCTGTGCACAAACAGATAAAGGCAAGGTTAAAAGTCCTCAGTGCATCCAGGGGGGAGGAGATGTACGCCCTGGGCAAATTGAGGCACCAGTAAAAGTCCTTCTCACCTCAGAGTGAGTTCAGGCAAGATGAACTGAAAGGTCAGGGGTGTTCGTGACCTTAAACGGCGGGAAGGGAAGGAAAACGCCTTTCCCCCTTTAAGTGAAAAATCAATGTTGACTTAGTAAGACCAGAGAAAGCTTCCACGCTTGTAGGCGGTGTGAAGACAGATAAAATCCTTCTCGTCCTGAACGAGTTCAGGTATGGCGTGAAGGGTGAAAGAAGTTTAAAAGATAGCTAAGGTAGGTTCAAAGAGAACACCTCGCTATCCAGCTCTTTGTTCTGAAACTCAGGGAGGTAGAGAAGGATCCGAGAAGCGCCTCTACCCCCAGATGAGGGAACAATAGTCAAGTTGTGAAGGCAAAGAAAGTTTACATCGCCAGAACCCTATGGCGATCAGAAGAATCCCAGGCGATGACGGGAGTAAAGGCTAACCTTGCCGGGCAGATCAGGTAAACTGTATTGTGATACCAGTTTAAGTTAAAACCTGCTGCCTAGTAAGTAGATTATGTTGAGGTTTATTGCCTTAAGTTTGCAAGTTGTATTAAATGTCATCGTTTGAGAGTCAATAGTTGCTCAAGTTTTACTTTGAGTTAACAATTTGATAAATTGTTATAAGATTAACAGTTTGTTCAAGTTCAAAGTAGTGAGTAAACGGTTAAGCCCGAGTATCGCTGAGTTGATTTATTTGAGTAAGTTCTACCGGTTATGTTGGTTAATCACACAGCGGGTAAGAGTAAGAAGTATTCAAAGAGAAGTATCAGAAAACAATATCTTAGCAGAAGAAGTTATATAAAGCATTATCAGTTCAAGTTTATACACGAAACAGCTGTTACATATAAAGTTTTTACAAACAAAGATGAGCGCCAAGTTTCAAAAAATAAGATGGTGGAGGGAGGCAGCTAGTCTTCAGAGGGCACGATCTTCCCATCCACCACCTCGTTGCAGATTGATACCATGGAGAGGTCGAGCTCAGCGTATTGGCATGAGACTTGCTCCAAAGCGGCGTCGAACCTGGCGACAAGGACTAGGGCGGAGCTTTGCTCGAGCTCTTGTGCTTGTTTCTTCAGCTCGTCGGTTTGTTTCTTCAGCTCTTCAGTTTCTTCACGAGCCCGAGCAAGTTCTTCAGCTGCCTTTTTGCCTTCATCCCGAGCCTGAGCCAGCTCTACAGCAATCTTCGTGTTTTCCTCTCGAGCTTTGGCGAGCTCAGCCATGGTGTCGTCCATCTCCTTTTCGACCTTCCCGAGGAGCACCTCCCGATCTGCTGACCTTTTTTCTAGGTTTTCCACCTTGGTCGCATCGGCTTTCATTGCAGCCTCCAAGTTGGCCACCTTGAGCCTGTAAGGTACAAGCTTGCTCTCCAACTCGATTTTCTCTTGGGCTTGGAGGTGCAGTTTTTGGCGCAGATCGGAGGCCTCCTTACGCGCGCCCCTTAGCTTAGCATCCATGGCGTCCTCCAGCCTTGAATGGTCGATCTCCGCCATCATCAGGTTGCAAGAGAGCTTTTCTGCCTCCATCCTTATCAGGCGGTTTGACTCCCTATGCGTTGAATTCTCATCTTGGAGCTTCTTGTTGGAGTCCTTCACAGCCTTCGATACAATTGAGGGGAGATCCTCTGCCATCATCTTCAGCTTGGCTGTGAAGGGCCCCAAGATCTCTTCGATGGAGGGTGGGAGGCTTGAGTTTGTTGCTGGTGGAGGTGCTGGATGAGCTTGGTGCTGGCTTTCACCACTACCCTCTTAAGTTTGTAGAGCAAGGGGGGCTTCTTGGCGTGGTGGTGAGGTTGGAGATTCGGTTATGAGTATTGGCGAGTTGTGAGCACCCTCATCTCCTCCTGGTGCGGCCCCAGCAATAGAGGTGGTTGAAGGAGGACCCTCTCCAGCAGATACGAACGGCGTGGAGGCGCTTGGAGGGTTCTCTATGAAATTGGGGTCACTGCTTTCAACCACGGGGGGTGCGACAGCCAAGGGTGTTGCTTGGACTGGTTGTGTTAGAGCTGGAGGTGAGGGCGGTGTTGCAGTTGGGAGTGCAGGTGGTGAAGAGGGAGCCACCCTTGTTCTCTTGGTGACGAGGCCATCCTCAGTCGCCTCATCATCCTCTTCTTCTTGTACCACTTGAGGGGTTTTCCTCTTTGGTTTCCTCAAGATAAGCTTCTTCCTTTGAGGGGCGGGTAGTACCCCGAAAGAAGTTGCACATCGGGGCGGGGTTTTGTCTTGAGTAGCGGCGATCGCCACCACCGGGTTAGGGACAACTTGGGAGTCCGCTGCCAGCTTGTGAGAGCGGGCGATCGCCCTCAATTCTGCTAATTTCCCTTTTCCCAACATGTTATCTGCAAGAGGTAAAGCACGGTTGAGCAATCAAAACAGAATCAGATAGTACAAGCATATTTACGCAGACACAACATAAGCAATACATAGATGGAAAGATCAGAGTCAACACAGAGTAATAGAATGCCAAAGTAGAGTGGGGAAGATGCTAAGTTAAGTATTAACTTGAAGTGAAGGACTTGGTGTGGAGGTAGGAGCTAACCTATGTGTATTTCGAGTTGGCTTTCGAAGAACTCGTAGGGAATGATTGAGGCAATGGGGAAGCTGATGTTGGCGGCAGCTACACTCTTCCAGAAGAGGCAAAGGTCCTTGTCCAACTCCTCCATGTTGTCAGGACTCCTTGGCCTCCTGAAGCATTCTTTAGAATCTTTGTTCCCTTTGTGTACCTAGTACAATGGGAAGCCGTCGAGCAGTGAGGGGTCTTGCTCGTTTGGGCGCACCTTGACGAACTTTCCTTTCCAGTCTTTGTAAGATTGCTGGAAGATCGAGAGGATTGACCTCCCAGCAATCCCGTTTAAGCTAATCCAGAGGCGATCTCTGGGATTCTTAGCCTCGAACAAGAAGAGAAAGACGTCGACTGAGGCCGGTAACAGCAGATGTTCACAAAGAATTTGGAATGCCCTTATAAACGCCCAGCTATTGGGATGAAGCTGGGTGGGGGCGATGTTGAGCTCGGTTAGCAGCTCTCTCTCGAAGCGGGTAAAAGGAAGCCTAAGCTTCACTTTCTTGAACACGGTGGTGTAGATGAAGCAGAACAACTCGCCGTTGCTCCCCTTATCATCCGCGCAGACCGGTTCACCCGGGAAGCAGGGCAGCACGACCACTATGCTATCATGCTCTTTATGGAAGGAAAGGTCGGGCTGGTCTCCTTTCCTTAGTCGGTGCACGCCCAACTTCGTGTTTATTGAAGAAGTCTCTTTTAGCAAGGTTGGGGTGGCCCAAGGATAGAGTTTTTCATAGTCTCGTGCAGGAAGGGAAGCTCCTCCGGCGACTGGCGGAGTTGCCTGAATAGGATTGGCGTGAGAAGAAACAGGCCTCTCAGCCTGGTTAGATGGAGCACCAGATGCTCGTGGTGGGTTGCGCGCTGGTGGAGGATTTGCCCCAGGAGCAACCCTACGCGCTTGGGGTGGAGGGTTTCGCGACGAAGGAGGAGGGTTCGCGGTAGACTTCATGTGAGCCATCGCAGGAACTGCAAAGGAAAGAGAAAGGGATGAAGTGAGGACAACCGAGAATGAATCGATTGAGGACGAAGAAGACAGGATGAGCGAAAAAGGGTTCGCTGGGATAAACGTTACGAAGAACGAAGCCTTAGGTTACGAGAAAAGGAGAAAAAGAAAAAACAGCCCACAACGTATGCTCCAGACAGATTATGGATGATGCGAATCGGTTAAAATGCAGCAAATATCTACAGAAGAAGTAAAAGGGGTACCTTTTTGTGATCGGATGAGCGTTGAAGAAAGTTAGAGATTGAGGGAGTTGAGAAGCTTCGTGGTTCGCAGAGAAAAAACTTAGAACGTTTGAGAGTGCAGAAAGATGATGGAACAGTGGAAGCGCAAAGGGTTTAAGGGTTTTTTCAAACGTTTTCGGAAGCGCAAACGACAGCTGAAGACGACCGTTGATGAAGCCACGTGTCGAGTGATGGAAAAAGAAGTTGGTGGAGCGTCAGAAAAGCAGAGGGTACGGACGTACGAGAATCCGTACCAGCGCCACGTAGATCGACGATGACGTGACTTCTTAGTCTTTTCGCTGGTCAAGTCTCAGCTTAAGACTGGGGGGCTTGTGTACCGATCAGGTAGTCGAAAGTGGTGACGTGGCAGCAAGCGATAGTAAGGGCGTGTTGAGCGGGACACCTGGCTGACGGAAGGGAAGAACAGCTGGATACGAGCACCGAGTTACTCCTTGCATGGGTAACTTAGTCGAACAGCCTGAAGAGTAGAAGTGAGGCTCAAGTAGAAGACGCTCCAGATGGTGACACGTGTACAGTTGGATACGAGCCACGTGTCCAGAGGTGTAACCGTCAGGAGAGAGAAAATGCACAGGTATATAAGGAATTCTAACGAACTTCTGAGGTACGCGCGTTTAGAACACTTCTTTACGCTTTGAGAACACTTGAGTACGCTGAGAGAGATTTTGCACGGTTCCTTGAGCTTTAGCTTTTCTCTCTTAGATTTTTGGTGATTCCGTCACTGACTTGAGCGTCGGAGCGCGATCGGCCGCAGCGGCGCCACTCTGTCTTTTTCAGGTTCTTGAGGAGAGTCGAGGTGTGAAGGACGGAAGCTAGCGTGGTGCAAAGCCGATCCAGAGGGAGATACCTTTGACGTGGCAACACTCTTGCATTCGAGTCAACCGACAGGATCAGATTTCCTCCTCGTTCTTCTTGGCGGCTTCCTCGTGCGCCTTCCTCATCTTCGCTAACTCCTTCTGAAGGGCCATCATCATTGCCGTTTGGTCTGCCTCGGTCATACTTGCCATGCTGCGGGTTGATACCATCTACTGCTGTGGTTTCTTTGGCTCTCCTCGACCCCACGGTGGGCGCCAATTGTTCTCGAACTAGGTTGGGGACTGGGAGAACTATTGTCTTCAGATGTCACTCGGTCGGTCGTGTCTCACGTTCCTCCTTTAGTCTTCTTCGCCGAACGGCTCCTCAGGCTGGTGGGGTACCTGCAAATGCCACTCCAACGCTCAAGTCAGTGGGGTGTCGTATTCGGCTGGTTAGAATACTGTAGATAATGACGTACCTTCTTCCTTGGAATGCGTGATATTTATATTACCTTGATGGGCCCTTGCTGTTGGGCCGGATTAGGGGGTTGTTTAGCGATTAGGGTTGGATTAGGTCGTTTCCTAACCATAGGTTAACCTTTGCTAATTGGGTTAACCTTTGACTTGAGCACCTTGTGTCGGTCGGCCACATATGACACGTGGTCGACCTCGTACCTTAAAGTATGGTTTTGACGCATGGGTTGACCGGGTCAATAGATCGGTCGGTCATCCCGGTACAGAACCAATAATTTCCTCACAGCTTCTTGAGCCAACTTTCTATGTTTCTGTCAAGGTACATTGCCCAAACTATTTTATCAGCATGTAAAAATACTAGTTGGTAGATAAACAATTAATATATACATGTTTCACGACTAACAAACCTTGCTCCCAAGCTGGTGAACTAGGCTATGATCAGCCAACGGGTTCTCAAAAAGGCCCATAACGAACTTTACCCTCAAAATTCTCCTTACTGCATCATCAATTCGACTCATTGGTATGTCATTACTTTTCACCAATAAGGTTAGGCCATCTATGAATTCTGTATAGTTAAAGGGAACCATCATCTGAAATATTACCATGGCAAGTATTAGAAGATGATAGAAGGTAAATGGAAAAACCATTCAAGGTTGTACATAATCAACAAAGTTTACCATGTCAATTCCAGCATTGATGGCAGCATAAATGGAATATTTGTAGTTAGCATGAGGAGGGGTAGTGATCCTATCAATTCCCTCCCAATCTGATATGACAAAACCCTACAAAAAGCAAACAAATTTCAGGACTCATTTACTATTTCAATTTGTATTTTGAATTAAATGAAGCCCTCATAAGTTCAGTGTTACCTAAAGCGTAGTGAGTTCTTTAAAAAGTTCGTGATTAGATTATGATTCGCATGATTCTTTTCTCCGTTCCAGCTTGAATAAGAGATCATGACAGTCGAAACACCCTTGATGATAGCGTTATAATAGGCTGGCATGTGAATGCTAAACAATCCATGTCTGCTTATCACTGTGTTATTCTCATTGATTCCCTTTATGGTTCCTCCATCCCCAACATAGTGCTTTGTAGAGGCTATAACTTTCTCCCTTTTTTAAACAAATGATAGTATGTTAAGTGACAGATTGTGTCGATGTTCGTGGTCCGGGGAAGCCACCGGTGAAGTTCGACTACACCGGCAACGTGAGCCGTTCATTGTGGCAACCTATTCCTGGGACTAAGGCTCACAAGTTGAAGTGCGGGTCGAGGGTTGAGATTGTCTTGCAGGATACTAGCATTAACATTCGTAATACGAGAATGGTCCGTGGTAGGAGAGGTAGGGTGGCGGAGAAATCTGGGGGGAGATCGGTGGAACGTAAACAAAACTCTTCATCAAGCTCGTCCACCACGTTCTTTTTTTCTAACTTTCCAGATAGCCATGGTGAATATGAGATGCTCAAGGTGTTTCAGAGGTGGGCAAGGGTCAAAGAAGTGTTCATATCAAGGCGTCTTAATCGGTGGGGTAGAAGGTTTGGTTTTGTAAGATTTTTCAATATTGAAAATGTGGCGAGCTTGGAGAGGGATCTAGATAGTTGTTACATTGGTAATAGGAAGTTGTATGTTAACCTTCCTAGGTATCACAGAGATGGGTATGAACGTAAAAATGATGAGTCTAGGGAGTGGAAAGGGTTAGGAAGTGGCGGTGGAGATGTCTATCATAATGGGCTGAGGAAGGGAAAGGAGGTGTGGAGGGTGAAAAGAGGGAAGGAAGGTCATACGAATGACAAGGTTACTTAGTCATATGCAGAAGTAGTTAGAAAACGTATACAAGACCAGTGGGAAGGCCCGAGCCTAACGACCAAAGCAATTACGCTGCCATGGATGACAAATAGCTTGGTTGGGCGCATGATAGCCGAGCTTAATTTCGAATTCCTACAGGAAGAGTGCTTTAAGGGAGGAATGAGCATGTTTATGGTAAGATATTTGGGGGATAATCTTGTCCTCATGACCCCTAAAGCTGCAAGAAGTATGGAAGACATTGTCAAGCTAAATAATGAATGGTTTCAGCGGTTTTTCGACGACATAAAACCGTGGTCAGCTTCATGTGTAGTAGGTTACAAAGTAGTGTGGGTTAAGTGTTATGGGTTACCTCTACCTTTGTGGAGCAAGGAGTGCTTCTCAAAAATTGTAGGGGAAGTTGCAACTTTGGTGGAGGTTGATGAAGCCACACTGGCGTGGGAATGCTTGGAGTACGCTCGGTTGCGGGTACGCTTGCTACAGTCATCAAAGGCAGAGATGTCGAAGAAGTTTCAGATTAATGGTGCTGTGGTTAATATTAACATAGTGGAGGAGGTGGTGACCTATGGGGGAGAAGGTCCAGTATGCAAATGCACCCTTAACCACGAAAGCTCGTCGGACAGTGTTTCGTCATCAGAAACCTTTGTCGAAAATACCATTTTTTCCGTTGACTCAGATAACCTAGAGGGTGGGGACGAAGGGGTGATCTGGAGGCGGCCGGAGAAGACGTACGGAGAGGTAAGGGATGGGTCAACGTCAGGTACGAAGGAAAGACGGGAAAAGGTAGATTCAGACTGTGTGGAGGGTTTGCAGAAAAAGAAGGTTTTATCTTACTCAAGAAAGAAATTGAGTAAGCAGGTCCTACCTGTAGATGGGTCAGTTATGTCTGCAAAACAAAAAGTTTCTGATGCGTGTGATTTAATCCAAAAACCCTTGGCTAACTTAGTAGAGTTGGTGGAGACATCAAGCAATCTGAACGATAGGCCCAAATCAATAGAGGCCCATCCCAACGATAGTTGCCAAGAAGCCCATTTGGGAAATAAGGGTGATTGTGGGTCAGGGGAAGGAGTAGATGCAGATCTGGTTTGGAAAACGGAGTCCAGTGGTAGTCAATTGTTGGTGTGTGAAAATATGAGTGATTTGTTTTCCATGATTGCAGGCAACAAAGAGAGTAAATTCACCGTTATGGTGGATGACGAATGTAAGGGAGTGAGAACAGATTATAAAGAAGTGTTTGGCACAAGAAGGGTTATAGGAAGAACAAGAAGGAACAGGTGAAGACTCTAGTATGGATAAGTCGCAACCCCCCTGCCCAGTAGGAAGGGAGGAAGGGGAAGAGGAAGGTAAAGGCGGTGACGAGGTGGGTTTATGCAATTCTGAGTTAAAAGGAAGCGTCCCAGGAACCATAACATCAACAGAGCAAGTAATTGAGATTACAGAGGTGATAAGGATGAAACCGGCTCTGAATTTGCAATGCTCGTTGGCTGCGGAGGAGACGAGTTTTGGAAGTAGGTGCGAAACACCCATCCGCTGGAGAAAGATGAGAGGGATCCATCACTTGGTGGAGCCAAGTACCCATCCAAGGAGGTCTGTACGACTGAGTGAGAAGTCGGTGCAAGTAAGGAAGAATTTGCTTGCTAAAGAAGGTTCGTTATCCATGTCAATTTCTGATGGGGATATTGGTAATTGCAACTCTCGTTTTCGGGATAATGGAATCAGGGAGGAACCGACTAAGTTATGGAATCAAGGAAAACAGATTGGGCTACAATGCTGTGGGGACGAAGAGGAGGTGATTCAAGAGTATCAATGTATGGAAGACAGAGATTTGGAGTTTATGAAGAGCATAACGGGGGGTAATCTGAAGGGTTTTTTATGTTGATTTTTAATTTAAATATAAGAGGACTGGGGGGAGGAGTAAAAGTAAGATATCTGAGGAGGTGTATATCATCAGAGGAAGTCGAATTTGTGTGCCTTCAGGAAACAAAGACAGTAGAAGTCACAGATGCTAGGTGTTTTTCGCTGTGGGGGGACAACAACATTGGATGGATTCATAATGAAGGGGTTAATGGAAGTGGAAGTCTTTTGTCGATGTGGCATAAAGAAACTTTCATCTATGAGAGTCACTCCACAGGTAAGGGTTACATAGCTACTTTGGGAATTCATGTGAAGACAACCCAAAGGTGTTGTGTGGTAAATGTTTATGCAGCATGCAACTTGAGAGAAAAGAAAATTCTCTGGGAGGAACTTTCAAGACTCAAAGTAGCTTCCCAGATCGAAGTGTGGTGCTTTTGTGGAGATTTCAATGCAATTCGAAGTAGGTCTGAGAGGAAAGGGGTAGACAGGGGGAACTTCACCAGTGAGATAAAGGACTTTAATGACTTTATAGAGTCAAACTTGTTATTAAATGTGCCTATTGTGGGGAAGAAATATACATGGTTTAAAGCAAACGGTATGGCGAAGAGCAGGATTGATAGAGTCTTAGTCTCAGAGGAGTGGCTGCAGAGATGGCCTATGTGTAAGCAATATGTCCAACGAAGGGAAGTTTCGGATCACTGTGCTTTGATGATTAAATGTCTAGATAAGGATTGGGGTCCCAAACCGTTCAGATCAATTGATGCTTGGTGGCTAGAGAGTGGTTTTCCGGGGATGGTGGAGGAGAAGTGAAGGTCTTATGAGGGTCAAGGAAATCGTATAAAAGTGCTTAAGGAGAAGTTTAAACTTCTTAAAGCGGATTTAAAAATTTGGAATAAGGATGTGTTTGGGAATTTAAATTCTACCAAGCAGTCTATTTTGCAGGATATTGAGAATCTGGATTGTCAGGACAGTCACGAATGTTTAGAGGAGAGTCAGAGGAAGCTTAGATCAGATTTGGTAAGAAGGCTTTGGGAGAATGATGCAAAGATTGAATCTCTTCTACGTCAAAAGGCTAGAACCAATTGGCTTAGATACGATGACTCATGCACTAGGTTCTTTCACTCGTCATTAAGATGGAGGAGACTAAGGAATGAAGTGAAGTGTGTGGAGGTAGGGGGTTTATGGTGCGAGGAACCATGCACAGTTCGGCTTGAAGCAAAGAAGTTGTTTGAATCCAGGTTTAAAGCAACGAAAGACTTTGGGGTGAGGCTTGATGCAATTGAGTTTAAATCCTTATCACTAGATGTAAGTCTGAGTATGATTGAGGCCTTTAGTGAGGAAGAAATTAAGGAAGCAGTTTGGCAATGTGAGGGTACGAAGAGTCCGGGCCCTGATGGCTTTAATTTCAATTTCATTAAGAAGAGCTGGAATAGTCTTAAAACCGATTTTGTAGCAGCGTTGGAATGCTTCCATGAAATAGGCGTTATCCCGAAGGGGTGCAATGCTTCATTCATAGCATTAGTACCTAAAATACGGGATCCTTGTAATCTCAATCAGTATAGGCCCATCTCTATAGTGGGAGCTATGTACAAAGTCATCTCAAAAGTTTTAGCTGGGAGAATAAAGAAAGTTCTACCTGCTCTTATAGATGGTAGTCAATCAGCTTTTATAGAAGGAAGAGGTCTGACTGATAGTGTACTCTTGGCAAATGAGGTGATTTTGGACATTAGAAGGAGGAGAAAGAGAGGCCTATGCCTGAAGGTAGATTTTGAAAAAGCATATGATTCTGTCCGATGGGACTTTTTGTATGACATGCTCAGTAGGTTGGGTTTCCACAGTGTATGGATAAAATGGATTAGGGGATGTTTGGAATCAGCCACAATATCGGTGCTTGTTAATGGGAGTCCCACGGAGGAGTTTCAACCCACGAGAGGGTTAAGGCAGGGCGATCCCATGGCACCTTTTCTTTTTATGTCTGGAGTTAAGGTGGGAAACAAGGAGGTAGAGGTGTCTTTTCTTCAGTTTGCAGATGACACCCTTTTTTCTGTGAGGAATCATGGAGTAATGTCGTAATAATGAAGTCCATCTTAAGGGGGTTTGAGTTAGCTTCTGGTCTAAAGATCAACTTCCATAAATCAAGGCTAGCAGGTGTGAATGTGCAACCTAACAATCTTCTTTGTTATTCGAAGTTTTTGAATTGTAACTAGTCGGGAACACCTTTCAAATACCTTGGTTTAGAAGTGGGGGGAACCCAAGGAAGAAATCTTTTTGGGAATCAGTGATAAATAAGCTCAAAACAAGGTTAAGTGTGTGGAAGGGGCGGTTTTTATCTATGGCAGGAAGGACGTGTGTTATCAAGTTTGTTCTCAATACAATACCTCTTTTCTATCTCTCGGTTTGCAAAGCGCCAGAGTCAATCTATAAAAGCATCATTAGTATTCAGAGGAGGTTTTTGTGGGGATGGGGCAAGGAAAATAGGCCGATAGTATGGGTAAGTTGGGAAGACGTGTGTAAACCGAAAGAGGAGGGTGGACTGGGGATAATAGACATTAGAAAGTTCAACTATGCCCTCTTAGCGAAGTGGAGATGGAGGTTCATGTCTCAAGACAAAGGGAAGTGGAAGGAGGTGTTAGAGTCAAAGTATGGGGTGGAACTAGAATGTCCCCATCTACCAGTAAAGTATCAATGATGGTGGTGGAGAGATTTAGTAAAGGTGTGTAAGGAGGGAAGTGGGGAAGGATGGTTCGAAAAAGAGGTACATTGGAAAATTGGTAGGGGAGACAAGGTTAGATTTTGGGAGGATGTGTGGATCGATGACACAAGCCTCAAATCCATGTTCCAGAGACTGTATTCTTTGTCGGTTAATCAGGAGCAAAAAGTTGAAGATGTGGGGGTATGGGAAGGCTCGGACTGGAAGTGGAGGTTAGGATGGAGACGAGATAGATTTGAGTGGGAATCGGAGCTGGAAGGACATTTTTTTGAATATCTTGTAAGGGCTATTGTAAAGAAGAATACGGATGATATCCGAGTATGGGGATCAGAGGAACTGGAGAAGTACACAGTCAATGTAGCCTATAAAAACCTTTATAATGGAACTAGAGGTACAAATCATGCAGCTTTTGAGTCCCTTTGGAAAGCTAAAGCGTTTCCCTCTGTGCTGTCAACAATTTGGAGGGTTTTTGTTAACATGTTACCAACTAAGGAGGGGTTGAGTAGAAGAGGGGTTCAGATGAGCTCACTAGCCTGTGTTCTATGTCAAGTCAAGGAGGAATCTTGTCAGCATTTGTTCCTAGAATGTAAATATGCTCAACAGGTGTGGTCCTCGTGCCTTGAATGGTTAGGTATCACATGTGTCCAAGACAACGACCTCAAGGACCACTTTGTGAGTTTCCACTTAGCTCAAGCCAGTAGCAAACAAAATTTGGTCTTGAAAGGAATTTGGGCTGCTATCGTGAGGTGTATCTGGGACCAGAGAAATGCAATTCTGTTTAAACAGGAAATAATTGATGCTGAAGAAATTCTGCAGATGGCACAGCTTAAGTCCTGGTTGTGGATGAAGCATAGAGCTGCTTTTCACTCTTATTCGTTTGTGGATTGGTTACTTAACCCGTTTGTCTGCATAAAAAGTATAAAGTAGTGAGGTAGTACTCTGGAGGTTATGGGAGGTATGAGAAGGTAATTGAGAGTGGGGTAGTATGAAAGACCGGAGAGGAGTGAATGGTTTGAGTCTTGGTGGAGGCTAATGTTGAGGGGCTACGGGAGGTGGTTGGTTCACATAAAAGGCTTTCAGAAGAAATGTTTGTGGATGGTGGTTTGGTGTTGATGGTGTGCACAGCAAGGACTCTCCCAGATTAGGGGTCACCATGTCAACTACAACCTGGCAGATTACAGCTTGGAGGGCTCTAAGGGGAAGATTGCCTACAATACAGTGTTTGAGTAGAAGAGGAGTGTTGATGAATTCTATGCTATGCCCACTGTGTCAGATGGAGGAGGAGTGCAGCCAGCACATTTTTCTTCATTTCAAATATGCCCAACAGGTTGTTGTGTTCATCTTATGAATGATTCAGAGGCAGGTGTAAGGTCTTGGAGATCGCCGGTGGTTGTTGAAGGTATGCAAAGGTTAACATGAACGCCGGTCGCTAAAGCGACGTTCTCCATAGTCAACATGATCGCCGATCGATGAACGGCGTTCCCCAATTGTGTGTAGTCGGTGGTCGTCAATGTGATCGCCGGTCGATGAAACGGCGATCTCTAGGTGAGCGTAGTCGGAGATCGTCGAAGGTATGCAAAGGTCAACTTGATCGCCGGTTGTTGAAGCGGTGCTCTCCTTTGGTTAATATGATCGCCGATCGGTGAAATGTGTAGTCGGTGGTCGTCCAAGTTATACAAGGGCAACATGATTACCGGTTGATGAAACGGCGATATCCAAGCGTGCATAGTCGGTGGTCGGCGAAGCTAGGCAAGGGGTCAACATGATCGCCGGTTGATGAAACGGCGATCTCCATGCGAGCGTAGTCGGTGGTCGGCGAAGCTATGCAAGGGGTCAACATGATCGCCGGTCCAGGATCGGGCGTTCTCCTTATGTGCGAAGTCGGTGGTCGCCTAGTTATGCAAAGGTCAACATGATCGCCGGTTGATGAAGCGGCGATCTCCATGCGAGCGTAGTCGGTGGTCGGCGAAGCTATGCAAGGGGTCAACATGATCGCCGGTCCAGGAAGCGGCGTTCTCCTTACGTGCGAAGTCGGTGGTCGCCTACGTTTTCCAACGCGCATGGGTAACTCGTCGCGTGGCGAGGTGAATGTAGGTGGCCTCTGTTCTGGGTGTCTCGGTATAGTTGAATGTTGTTTTGAGGCTGTTGGTTATTTTTTTTGGGTATGGTTTTCTTACTTTAAGGTTGTTATGCTCCAACCATAAAGGAGAGTTTCTTTTGTGATTTGTGGATGATATAGGAAGTCCACCTCTATGGGTTGGGATACCCCTGAAGTATCCCTTTTATTTTATTTATTCATTGCTGATAAAAAAAAAAAAACACCAAGAAAAATTGATCATTGAATAATATAAAAGAAAAAGACAAGAAACATGGTAGTGCAAAAAAAAAAAGAGAAATGAATTTGAATAAGAAATATATAAAATAAAGAATAAAACCCAAAGAGCTTTGAAAGTCAATATTTTATATGATCAATTATTGCAAGTAACATGAGATAGAAATAAAGATATAAAACTAAGGGAACAATGGAGTTCTTACTTTCCAGCAACAAATGGAACACCCTTTGGTGAGTTTGTTGGAATTTCACCTTGTAGACTTGGAATGATCTCAGTCATAGCCTGAACTACTTTATGATCTTCACTATAACTTTCATAACATCTTCCCCACCTAGGATCTCTAAAAACCTATACCACATATCATATTGTAAAATAAACTATATGAGGCCAAATAGATATGACATAATAATGAATCATTAAATACTGATAATGAAACTGTTTAGTAGGATGTTCTTAGTTACCGCTATGCAAGGTGCAAATGTATATTGAATTCCAGTAGCTCTAATTTCAAGAGCAGTTGCAACTCCAATTCTCCTTACTAGTTTAGGATCCCTGCTTCACAAATAAACTTCATCAAGATACACAAACATAATATTAAATTGCATACGCTAGTTATTAATAAATAATTAGATATTTAATCACAACAATATAATAAAGAGTCGTTTTTACTAATGAAACGAGTTTGAATGTCATAAAAAGTATGAAATGCACAATGGTAGGGGTAATTTACCTGGTAGCACCTAGCCCAACGTTGTGAGGAAAAATTGTTGCATTATATACATTATTATTGCCATGAATAGCATCAATCCCATATATCATAGGAATCCCCTGTTAAGAAGTGGGCTTTAAGCCTAACTAAACCTCATAAAACCAGCTCAATGAAGTGAGGTTTGCACCCACTTATATATTATGAAATGTCCTTATCTCTAGTCGATGTGGGATTTCCAACACACCCCCCTCACGCCGAGGCTACCAACTCGTGCGTGGAGATATATGTTATGGGTGGTCCGGTAATGGCCCGATAGCGGGTGGACTGATAAACCCAACAAATACTCGCTAGGATAGGCTCTGATACCATGTTAAGAAGTGGGCTTTAAGCCTAACTCAACTTCATAAAACCGGCTCAATGAAGTGAGGTTTGCACCCACTTATATATTATGAAATGTCCTTATCTCTAGTCGGTGTGGGATTTCCAACATCCCCAATCTAGTTGATAAAGAACCCTTTTGAAAATCATTGACCATGTTAATCCAATCCTCTGCAGAAGCTTGTGGCTTTGGAACACTGCCACCCCCACTTAGCACACTCCCTACCAAAAACACAAACCATTTAAGACAAAAGAATAGTAAAACAGTAAATAAATATATCAAAAGAAATTGCGCTCACCAATATAATAGTTCTTCATGATTTCTGCTGAAGCAACTTTATAAGAAGATGATAAAAAATGGTAAGAAGAAAAGATGTTTCTTATTCTCTTATGTGTATATTACATCACTCATGTATAGGAAATATAAAGGGAGTTTCTCTCTCCCAAATTACAATCTAATTAGGTAGGATACTAATCATGAGATTCTATAATTATTAAATTAATTGCATATAATTGGGTACAATATCGTCAAATATTGCATACAATAATTGCATATAATTTTATAATTATTATTTCCTTAATACTCCTCCTCAAGTTTATAGGTGAAAATCAAGAACCCCCAACTTGTGTCGTAGCGTCAAAAATCGTTCCTTGCCCAATGCCTTCGTAAAAATATCTGCGAGCTGATACTGTGTCGGTACATATGAAGGACTGATTATCCCTGCTTGTAATTTTTCTCGCACAATGTGGCAGTCTATCTCAATGTGTTTTGTGCGTTCATGAAATACTGGGTTTGCTGCTATATGTAATGCCGCTTGATTGTCACAGAAAAGTTGAGTTGGCAAGTTATATGGCACCTTTAAATCCTGCAACAGATATCGCAACCAAACTATCTCCAAACAAGTATTGGCCATTGCGCGGTATTCTGCTTCCGCTGATGATCTTGATACGTTTGTCTTTTTTTTTTTACTTCCATGAGATAATAGATGAACCAAGAAAAATGCAATATCTAGATACTGATCTCCGAGTTGTCTGACAACCTCCCCAGTCTGACTCGCAATAAGCTGTCAATGTTAGATTGTTTTCGGATGGCAATAACAATCCTTGTCCTGGTGATCCTTTGATGTACTTTAGGACTCGAATTGCGGCATCCCAATGAGGTTTCCGTGGATCCTGTATATATTGACTTAGGGTCCGAACCGAAAATGCTATGTCAGGCCGAGTAATCGTGAGGTATATCAGTCGTCCCACGAGTCGCCTGTATTTGACTGGATCCTTTAATAACTCTCCATCGTCTGGTGTGAGTTTTAGGTATTGTTCCATTGGAAATTTGTCTGGACGAGCACCTGTGAGTCCCGTATCCTGCAAAATATCAAGCGCATATTTTCTTTGGGACATGTAAATACCAGCTTTGGAACGGGAAAATTCAATCCCTAGAAAATATTTTAGGTCTCCAAGATCTTTAATGCGAAATTGTTGTAATAAACAATCTTTAACACGCTGAATTTCTGTCAAATCATTTCCTGTCAGAAGAATATCATCCACATATATCAAAAGGGCAGTAAATGATGAGTTATTTTGTCTTGTGAATAGAGAGTAATCTGTTTTGGACTGTTGAAATCCTACTGATCCTGCCGGCAACTCGAACGTGGGTGAATCGCTTCGTAACACTCTCAGCCCTGTCTTCGCGACTGTGTCTCCTGAAGAATCACGCTCTGAACTTTCTCTCAGATGTCTTCAAAGTGTGACCTACAAAATACACAGACGGTGCCTCTAGCGGCCGTTTGCACTCCGACGATCAAGTTAGTCCAACAGAACCACCAGAAACTGGGAACTAGTAATGTGTGTGTGTGAGAAAAAACTTGCACTCTGTTTTTCGTCTATCTTTTTTCTCTCCCCACTCTCACTCTGATTCTGCCTTTTATCTCCCTTTCCCTGCTTCTGGGCATAACAGAATTCTGTTATGCTTTTCTGGCATGTGTCAGAACCCTGTCATGCTTTTCAGAGAAAGCGTACCTTCAGAATCAGCAATGGGGAGCGTGAGAGTCTGCGCATGTCTGCGCTTGGCTGCGCCTGTCTGTACCTTTAGCGGTACGGAGTGCTCTTTTGTCTGGACCGCACCCCTCTCAGATGGTGACACGTGGGGGCCTGCAACTCACATCTAACCACACACGTGTCACTTACTGGAAGGGCTCTAGCGCCTCTCTTTGTCTGCCTAAGTTACGCCCTTGCGGAGTAACTTAGGATGCTTCTCTTATCTGGGTAAATTGCATACTCTTAGGAGAGCGTCGGGTGTGGCTGGTCTAGGCGCACTCACCAAACGTTACTCTCTGCGTAGGCGACTTACCCTTCAGGATGACACGCACGTAATGGGTTGAGGGAATCACCAATCACCGACTGGCTTACTAGTTCCCTCAAGCCACTCTCGTGCATGATTCCTTGAGGTGTGCTCATGCGAGGTCCATGCGTAACGCTCTCGCTGGGAACCTTAGTCCCAGTTTAACTGCGTGTAACACGAGACCCCGATGACAATACACCCGATGACTGATCAGTGTTTATTCGCTACTCGCGCTCTGCCTCCAGGCGCGAGTCTGGGAACTGGTCTGCTGATGGTCACTTGGCTACTGACCACCGATCACCATTCTGGGTGATCTATCCCCCGACCTCTCTGCCGCCTGATCTGTCGGTGGTAACTTGGTTACTGACCACCGATCACCTCTCTTGGCGATCGTCCCCCTACCTCTCTGCCACCTGGTCCACGTGTCACCCTGCGAGTGGTCCACGTGGTTCTCTGATGCTGACGTCATCGACTACCGATGACCGATCGGATCACCTACAGATTTAATCACATGAGAAAATGTTGAAAACCATGTTCGAGATGCTTGTTTGAGACCATAAAGGGATTTGTTGAGTCGACATACAATGTTCTCCCCCTGTCAATGATGTCCGGGTGGCAAGTCCATGTAAATAATTTCATGCAATGTGCCATGTAAGAAGGCATTTTGCACATCTAGCTGGTGAGTAAACCAATTTCTGGTTAATGGTGAGGAGACACCTCAAAGTTGTTAATTTTGCTGTTGGTGAAAAAGTTTCAGAATAGTCGACACCTTCAATCTGAGTGTACCCCTTTGCGACAAGGCGCGCCTTATATCTGTCGATGCTACCATCCGAGTTGTACTTTATTTTATAGACCCATTTGCATCCGATGGGTTTTTGTCCAGCGGGTAACGATGTCAAGGTCCACGTTTGATTTAGCTGCAAGGCAGAAAGCTCTTCGTCCATTGCTTTTTGCCAATTTGGATCAAGGATAGCTTGAGCATAAGTGTGAGGTTCTTTAGTGGCTGTGATGTTAGCAAGATATGCACTATGTGTAGAAGAAAATCGTGAATTAGAAAGAAAATGATGCATAGGATACCTGGTTCCATTCGGTCGGTCTTGGGCAATGGTTGAATGATTGGCTTGGGATCCCGTTACGTAGTGTTGAAGCCAGGAAGGTTGGGTTGATGTGCGACTGGATCGTCGAACAGGTAGGTCGGTTGGAGAAGGTTTGGTAATGGGTGCTAAACTTCTTGGCATGGGAGAAGAAGGTTGGTCTACTGGAGGTTCAAGTGTATTATGACGAGTAGGAGAAGAAGGTTGGTTTGATGGAGGTTCAGGTGCATTGTGATGAGTAGGAGAAGAGGGTTGGTTTGATGGAGGTTCAGGTGTATTGTGACGAGTAGGAGAAAAAGGTTGGTTTGATGGAGGTTCAGGTGCATTTTGATGAGTAAGAGAAGAAGGTTGATCGAGTGAATGTTGGACAGGAGTGGGTAAGTCAATGTCAATAGTGGGAAAAATACCTTGTAATGGAGGTGAGGATTGTGTCTGTGACTGTTGGCAGAATGGGAAAACACTTTCATGGAAGATGACATCCCGACTTGTAAAAAAAGTGCCTGCATCTATATCAAATAATTTGTATGCTTTTTTACTGTGAGGATAACCAATGAAGATGCATTGTCGGGCACGCGGATCAAATTTTTGCTTAGGTGAAACAACAGTTGTGTAACAAAGGCAACCAAAAGTTTTTAGGTGAGAAAGTGAAGGTGGTTGACTATATAGTAGCTCAAAAGGTGATTTATTTTTTAGTAAAGGTGATGCCAAGCGATTAATGATATATGTGGCGGTTAAAACACAGTCTCCCCAAAATTCTAATGGTAAATTGGACTGAAATAGGAGGGCTCGTGTTGTGTTTAAAACATGTCTATGTTTGCGTTCTACTAACCCATTTTGTTGAAGAGTGTAAACGCAAGTGCGTTGACATTCAATACCTTTTTTGAGAAAAAAAATCATACATTGAAATAAATTTCAGTCCGTTGTCAACGCGGATGGTTTTAATAGATGCCTGAAACTGATTTTGTGCAAATGTAATGAATGACTCTAAGAGATGTTGGGTTTCAGATTTGTGATTCATAAGAAATAGCCAAGTACATCTAGTATAGTCAACGACTATAGTGAGAAAAAAACGTTTTCCAAAATGAGTTGGGGTTTTATGAGGACCCCAAATGTCACAATGCAATAGATTAAATGGAGAATGAGATTTTATTGTGCTTAAAGGAAAGGGTAGCCTTGTCTGTTTAGCTTTGGGACAAATACTACAATGATTATGAATGGGAATGAGATTTTTACTGATAGGGATAGGTAGTAGGGAAGATACAAGTTGTACCGCCCTGGTAGTCGGAAGTGATGACGTGGCACCAAGCTACAGTGTAGGCGTGTTGACAAGGCGCCAGATTTGCAGAAGGGAAGGAAGTCGGGGGGCTCGTGTAGTCGCCAGTTATTAAGTTGGCGTGCTCCGATCTTCCAGCATACCAGGCGATCGCCCAGTTGAAGATGAAGTCGCCAGATGTAAACTCAGGCGACCAAGTGATTGGAGATCGCCAGAACAAGCACATCGCCGGAGATGAAGGTGGTGCAGATTATGAAGGCGGCCGGCGAGACCACAGGGAAGGTGTACGAGAGCACCCTAACTCGCCAATTCCAGTAGAGATCGCGCTCCCAAGTTAGCTATGCACTGGGCAGTACCATGCATAAATAACTTAGCCAAAAAGAGAGTCAGAAGCAGTGCCCAAGTCAAGGAGGCACCAGATGATTGCACGTGTACGACTGGATGTGAGCCACGTGTCCAGGTCTGTAACTGCCAGGAGAGAGAAAGTGACCAGGTATATAAGAGTTCTCAACGAACTTTCTGAGGTACGCACGTTTAGATTATACTCTTTACGCTTGCGAGTTCTAGAGCTTGCTGTGAGAGAGAATATTGCACGGTTCCTTGAGGTTTCTTGAGTGTTCTTGCTCTTAGTATTTGGTGGTTTGGTCACTGACTTGGGCGTTTGAGTGCGCTCGGCCGCAGCGGCGCCGCTCTGTTCTTTTGCAGGTTCTTGAGGTGGATCTTGAAGAAGGACGGAGGTTTGAAGCGGTGCACACGTCGATCCTTTGACGAGGCAGGTTCCAGCGTTCTGGTCAACAGGCAGGATCAAATGGGAATGAGATTTTTACTGATAGGGATAGGTAGTAGGGAAGATACAAGTTGTAGACATGCTGGAGAAGGATCTCCAAGGCGCTTATGCCATAAATCAGGATCGGTCGATATTTGAGATGCGTGGGCTTGGTTTGGAAGAGGGGACATGTAGTATAAGCCTGCGTGTTGTTTACCCGAGCCAATCATCCTCCCCGTACCCAAGTCCTGTAAAACGCAACCATGTGGAGTAAAAACGAAACAACAATTTAGTGAACTAGTTATCTTACTAATGGACATAAGATTTAAATTAAAAGAAGGAACACAAAGTGTACCGCCCAGGTGGTCGGAAGTGATGACGTGGCAGTAAGCTATTATATAGGCATGTTGAACGGGGCACCTGGCTGGCAGAAGGGAAGGAAGTCGGGGGGCTCGTGTAGTCGCCAGTTATTAAGTTGGCGTGCTCCGATCCCTAGCATACCTAAATCGGCGGTCACCAGGTTTGAGATGAAGTCGCCGGATGTGAACCCAGACGACCAAGTGATTAGAGATCGCCGAAAGAAGGACATCGCCAAAGGATCAGGGAAGCTTGTTCCAGGCTTTCGAAGCAGAGGATAAAGTCGTCAGATAGTCATTCCCTAGCTAGCCAGAGGTTGAGGTCGGGGAGCAGCTTACCCGAACATGCACGATGAAGCAAGTGAAGTAGATCATGATGGCAGCCGGCGAGACCACAGGGAAGGTGTGTATGATGACACCCGTACTCGCCACACAAAAAAGATCGCGCTCCAAGGCAGCTATACACCGGGTTACTCCTCGCGTGGATAACTTAGTCGAATAAAGCCTGAAGAGTAAGAGGTGACGCCCAAGTCAAGGATGCTCCAGATGGTGACACGTGTACAGCTGGATGCGAGCCACGTGTCCAGATGTATAACTGTCAGGAGAGAGAAAGTGCACAGGTATATAAGAGATTCTAACGAACTTCTGAGGTACGCGCGTTTTAGAATACTTCTTTTACGCTTGCGAGAACTTGAGTACGCTGAGAGAGAATTTTGCACGGTTCCTAAAGTTCTTAGTTTTCTCTTAGTATTTTGGTGGTTCAGTCGCTGACTTGGGCGTCGGAGCGTGATCGGCCGCAGCGGCGCCGTTCTGTCTTTTGCAGGTTCTTGAGGTGGATCAACGCGAAGGACGGAAGCTAACACGGCGCAAAGTCGATCCAGATTTGACGAGGCAAGGCTCTTGCGTCTTGGTCAACAGGCAGGATCATCAGGCACCCACAGTGTGAGGCCCTATGGAGGGTGCTTGTATGGGTTCGCTGGCGATCAGGTGGAGGTCAGGGGGTACATAGAGTTAAGAACTACATTCACGGATGAGGCGGGCTCCAGGACGGAGAAAATCAAGTACCTCGTCGTGAATGCTCCCTCAGCATATAACATTCTGTTGGGAAGGCCAACACTCAACAGAATAGGAGCTGTGCCTTCAACCAGGCACATGAAGGTGAAGTTGCCATCGATGGAAGGGGTGGTGATCACCATCAAATCTGACCAGAAGGAAGCGAAGAAATGCTATGAGAATAGCCTCAAGAATAAGAGGTCAGTGAGTTACATCACAACGATGCCGCCTCCCGGTGTGAAGCCCAGGCCAACAGAATGGCGAGTTGTTGATGCGGCGATGGAGGTGGCCGCCGGAGGCGATGTCCCCATGATGGATGCTGAGGCTGAGGGAGAGAACGTCGGTCGGGAAGAAGAGGCAAGGAACCGCCCAGAGGAAGCGAGGGAACTGGGAATCGCCCGGGCAGTGATCGCCAGGGAAGCTAGACCCAAACCCGTCGAGGAGTGGCTCGAAAGGGAGATCGGGGGAAAGGTATTCAAGTTGGGAAGATCCTTGGAGGCTGAGCTCCAAGACCAGATCGCCGAGGTGATAGAGCGGCATCTGGATGCTTTTGCATGGTCTGCTTCGGACATGCCGGGAATCGACCCCGACTTCTTGTGCCACCATCTAGCAATGGACAACCAGGTCAGACCAGTGCGACAGAGGAGAAGGAAGTTCAACGAGGAGAGAAGGCAGGCGATCAGGGATGAAACACAGAAGGTCCTCGCCGCAGGCCATATCAGGGAAGTCCAGTACCCTGAGTGGCTGGCCAATGTCGTGCTGGTGAAGAAAAGCAATGGGAAGTGGCGCATGTGCATCGATTTCACTGACCTAAACAAGGCTTGCCCAAAGGATTCGTTTCCTTTGCCAAGCATAGACGCCCTGGTGGACAGTGCTGCAGGGTGCAAGTTGCTGAGCTTCCTGGACGCCTTCTCGGGGTACAATCAGATAAAGATGCATCCCATGGATGAAGAGAAGATCGTCTTCATGACCGAGAGATCGTGCTACTGCTACAAAGTGATGCCCTTTGGGCTGAAGAACGCGGGGGCCACGTACCAAAGGTTGATGGATCGGGTACTTGCACCTATGTTGGGGAGGAATGTGCAAGCGTACGTGGATGATATCGTCGTGACCTCGCCGGAAAAGAGCAAGCACGTTGCGGACTTGGAGGAGTTGTTCACCACAATCGCCAAGTTCAGGTTAAAGCTGAACCCCGAGAAGTGCATTTTTGGCGTGGAGGCGGGGAAGTTCTTGGGATTCCTCTTGACTGAAAGAGGAATAGAGGCCAATCCTGATAAGTGTGCTGCCATCTTGGCGATGAGGAGCCCGGCTACCGTGAAGGAGGTGCAGCAACTTACAGGTCGGATGGCCGCCCTGTCTCGTTTCGTATCGGCTAGCGGGGAGAAGGGCCATCCGTATTTCCAGTGTTTAAGGCGGAACAACAAGTTTGCCTGGACGAAGGAGTGTGAAGAGGCCTTCGTTAAGGCGGAACAACAAGTTCGCCGGAATCTTGCTGGCCAAGGAGATGGGAGCTAGGGTGCTAATGGCTAAGAGTGACTCGCTATTGGTCACAGGACAAGTAACAGGCGAGTTCCAGGCCAAGGATCCACAAATGGCGGCTTACCTAGAGTATGTGCAGGAGTTAAAGAGTTCCTTTGTCTCCTTCGAAGTGGTGCATGTGCCCAGAGAGCAGAATGCCCTAGCTGACTTGCTAGCTAAGCTCGCCAGTTCGGGCAAGGGGGGTAGGCAGAGGACGGTGATCCAAGAAACTCTGAAGACGCCTAGGGCATTTGTGGCAGACCACCTAGTTTTTCAAATAAGCAAATCGACGGAGAAAGCGGCGAGGAGTCACAGGTCTTTGACTCAGGAAACCTTGAGATCGCCGAGAATAAGAGCATGTCGGGGGGAGAAGGTGAACATGACGCAGGTCTGCGCTACGCATGAGCCAGACACATGGATAACACAGTACCAGCGATGCTTGGCAGATGGCCTTCTCCCGCTGGATCCGACGGAGGCTAGGAAGATAAAGAAAAACTCCAGCAAGTTCACAATGATTGATGGCGAGTTGTACAGGTTTGGGTTCACACACCCGCTCCTGGAATGTGTGCACGGAGAGAAATGTGCAAGAATCATGGCCGAGCTCAATGAAGGGATATGCGGAAGTCACGTCGGGGGTCGAGCTCTGGCCGCGAGAACCCTCCGTGCAGGTTACTACTGGCCAACAATGAGGGAGGACTGCAAGAAGTATGCATATTGCAAGCAATGTCAGCAGCACGCCGATTGGCACAAAGCGCCTCCCGAAGAGTTGAAGTCAATTTACAGCCCTTGGCCGTTTCATACATGGGGGATCGACATTCTGGGACCTTTCCCATTGGCGATCAGGCAGTTGAAGTACTTGGTGGTGGCAATTGAATATTTCACCAAGTGGATCGAAGCAGAACCAGTAGCCCAGATCACCGCACACAAGATCGAGAGCTTTGTGTGGAAGAACATCGTGTGCCGGTTTGGTGTGCCTAAGCGCCTGGTGTCAGACAACGGGACTCAGTTCGCAAGTCACCTGTTGAAGAAGTTGTGCGAAGAGGTGGGAATTCAACAGGTATTTGCATCCGTCGAGCACCCTCAGACAAATGGCCAAGTAGAGTCCGACAATCGGGTATTGCTAAGAGGCTTGAAGAGAAGACTAGAGAAGGCCAAGGGATCGTGGGCTGAGGAGGTACCCCGTATAGTTTGGGCGTACCACACCACCGAGCAGTCAGGAACCCATGAGACCCCGTTTAGCTTGGTCTATGGATGCGACGCAATGATTCCAGTGGAAATCCAGGAGAGCTCGCCGAGATTCCAGAACTTTGTAGCGGAAGACTCGAATGAGGAAAGAAGGCTGAATCTGGATTTGCTGGATGAGGTCAGGGAGGAGGCGAGAGTAAAAGCTGAGGCAGTGAAACGAAGGATTGAACGAAGGTATAACTCGAAGGTGATGCCAAGGCAGTTTAAAGAAGGCGACCTGGTGATGAGGAAGGCCCACCAGTACGAGATGGAGAACAAGTTGTCGCCTAAGTGGACGGGACCGTTCAGAATAACCGAGGCGCTCGGGAACGGCGCCTACCGCTCAGAAACATTGGAAGGAGGGGCGATTCCTCGCACTTGGAACGCACGCACCTCAAGTTATATTACAGTTAAAAGCTTTGTAAGTAAAAACAAACACGAAGAGTTTTGCAAGTTTCTGTTAAAACAGTTTGTAGAGGGCACTCTTTTTTCCCTGTACCGTCCCGTACCCGGGCGTTGACGAAGTGAAGGTCAAAGTCAGCGTCGAAGTCAAAGTCAACGTAAGGCGTCGCCCGGGTGGGGTGACGCCAAGCGCAGGCGTCGCCAAGAGGAAGCGTCGCCAACAAAAAGCATCGCCAAGATAAGGCGTCGCCTAGCAGGGCGTCGCCAGGATAAGGTGTCGCCTAGCATGGTGTCGCCAAGGTGAAATAACACAAAAGTAAGGTGACCACAGCGCTATTCCCCGACACCCATGGTTAGGAAAGACCATGGAGGGGGCAACGCCGTGGGAAGGCCTCAGACCCCTGGTAACCAGGGAATAGTGATGAAGAGAAGGAAAAGGTGGCTTCAAGGCCATAGTGACAGCACCAGTGTAGGGCAGCCCGACTCGTGAAGTACCCCTGCCGCCCCAGAGACGCCTTTGGGACAGATACAACTCAAGGGGAGGGTCACGCCCAGGGTAGCCAGGTGCAGGGTACGAGAGGAAGGCAGATACGCTCTCAAAGTGAGTGACTAGATGATTGGGGCATGAGTTGGCACCCAAAAAGTCACCCCTTGCGCAGTAGCACTCCCAAGCAGGAGGACTCACACGTAGAAACGTCCCCCGATGGGCAGAAACGTCCCCAGATGGGGTCATGGCGTTGTGAGGCCCTCCACGTGTACGACAGCTAGGTCAGAATAGAAACACCCTTCAGTCAGGTACCAGGTAATTAAAGTCATTCAATACAGTTTCTTTTTTGACCGTTTCAGGTACTATAAAAGCTCCCGAGCGTTTCGACGTCTTAAATGCGCTACATTTTCTAATTAGACGCGTTGATTAAGTGCGTTACGTTTTGTGATTAAAAGCGCTTTAAGGCGCTTTAAATGCTTGGGCAGTTGAAATAGCGCTGAGAATGTTGGAAACAGGGTTCGAACTTTTGGCAAACTGACCAGAAACTCTCTAGTTGCTTGCTCGAGCCTTGAGGTTACGCACAAGGGACTAGGGAAAGAGCTTTGCCAGAAGGAGAAATACACACTAGACACAGTTTCCATTTTTAAGACCTTCAGAGTGCCATACGCGGTGCTCAGCGACAAAGGTGCATAGTTTTGGTGTTTCTTGCTGGCTGACTTGAGCGTCGGAGTGCAAACGGCCGCTAGGGTGCCCTTTTGTCCTCTTTTTGCAAGAATCCACAGGTAACCAGTGGGAAGGACTCCCTAGCTGACGGTCGAGGTCGCGCACGAAGACGTCCCAGTCAACCGGATAGAACATTTGGCGCCCACCGTGGGGCCGTTATAAAACATTGGTCCCATCGCAAGTTCGAAAAGATCTATCAAGTCACGATCACGTTTGAGAAAACAGTGAAGAATGGCCACCACTAGACGAGGTACCGCACGCACTGCGGGAGAAGAAATGTCCATGCAGCAGGTCCTGGAGATAAGGCGGGGGCTGCAGGATGACATGGCGGATTCGAAGATAGAGCAAGAGCGCATGCAGGCGGATCTTGACGCCTCGCATGTGAGAAACGACGAGCTCCGTCGCGTGAATGAGGAGTTGCGTCGGAGTCTGAGGAACAATCAGGTGCAGCGCGAGAATGAAGAGGTGGAGCATCTCACCCCACCAAGGGAGTTCTCTACTCCCTTCTCGCAGGAGATCCTCGACGCGCCAATCCCCAACACCTTCGCAGGACCTAAGGCGGTTTTCACTGGGATGGAGGACCCTGAGGCGCATCTCACGGCGTTCCACACACAAATGGTGTCAGTGGGCGGTTCTGACGCCGCAAGGTGCAAGCTCTTCATGAGTACTTTGACAGGAATGGCCATGGATTGGTTTATCAGCCTTCCTAGCGGCCATATCACCTCTTTCCAACAGCTGTCCCAGTTGTTTAGAGAGCAATACCTAGCGAACAGGGCCCCGCCGCCGGTATCTTACGATCTGTTTGATGTGAAGCAATACCAAGGGGAAAGTTTGAAGGAGTATATCAACCGGTTCGGGTCCCAAGTGGTGAAAGTGGGCACGACGGAGGAGCCCATGATTGTGTATGCCTTCAGGAAAGGCGTATGTCCTGACCCTTTTTGCGAATCTATTATTCGCAATCGTCCAAGGACTTTTGCTGAAATACGGCGTAGGGCGGTGGAACATATCGCCTCTGAAGGAGAGGTGTGCGAGAAGCGCACCAGCGTGGTACCTTCGCGCCCGAGAGCGCAAACGCGGGCTCAACCCGTCAGGGTCAACGAGACCACGACGGGGAGGAAAAAGCCAGAGGGGAGACGCTCCTATGAGACCAGGAAACCCCAGCCCAGGGGTCCAGTAGGAGGGGATCGCCCAGTCAGAGAGAGGGCGAGACCGGCGAGGTACAACTTTGTGGTGGAACTGAAGGACCTGATCGCCGTGCCTAATATAGCTGAGAGGTTGAGGCGACCGGCGAAAACTGACAAGGTGTTAGGGCCACGGAAAGACTCCTGGTGCAAGTTCCACGAGGCTTTCGGTAATCACATTGACAACTGCCTCTCGTTGGGTTATCAGCTTGATGAGCTGGTGAGGAGCAGGTTTCTGAAGGATTACGTCACAGAACCCGCGACCGCCGCCCTGCCGGCACCAACAGAGGAGCAAGCACACGAGATGCCAGTTCTAGGCGAGGTTCACACCATTGCTGGAGGTTTTTCCGGTGGGGGACCCACCGCCTCCCAGCGGAAGAAATACGCAAGGGGGGTCAATTCAATTGAAGAGAGAATTTTGGGTGAGCCATGGGAGTCAGACCTCGTGTTCACGAGAGGGGATCTCCGAGATGTGGTACCCCACGGCAACGACCCCGTTGTCATCTCAGTCGTCACAGCTGGAAGAAA
This sequence comes from Phaseolus vulgaris, assembly GCF_000499845.2. NCBI lineage: Eukaryota > Viridiplantae > Streptophyta > Magnoliopsida > Fabales > Fabaceae > Phaseolus > Phaseolus vulgaris. Next base: position 17,992,980 of record NC_023750.2, read on the forward strand.
GGTGCATAGGGTTTTGGTCGATCAGGGAAGTTCAGCAGACGTCATGTTCTTGTCGACATTCAACAAGTTGCGATTATCCCCTGACCTTCTGAGGCCCTACACAGGCTGTCTATATGGGTTCGCAGACAACCAAGTGGAAGTCTGAGGCTACTTGGAACTGCGGACAACATTCACAGATGGGGAAGCCTCGCACACCGAAAGCATACGATACTTGGTCGTGAACGCTCATTCCGCCTACAACATCTTGTTGGGGAGACCGGCGCTGAATAGGCTCAATGCGGTATCCTCTACACGTCATATGAAGATGAAGCTGCCAGACCTCAGCGGCAAGGTCATAGTTATCAAGTCGGATCAGGAGGAAGCGCGAAAATGTTATGAAAACAGCTTAAAATCGAAGAAGAGCGTGTTCATGATGTTTGAACCTCCGCCAAGTGTCGACGCGACGATGATAGAGGCAACGCCCTCCGGGTCAACGCCTGTTGAGGCCACGCCCGTGGGGGCGACGCCCGAGGTAGATACAATGATGGAGGAGAGACCTGACGATACGGCGCCCGTGGAAGAGGCGGCGCCCATTCAGGGTAATAGCGGGGAGCAACAGGCGGCTAACGCCATCGAGAGGGAGATTGGCGGCAAGACGTTCAAACTAGGGCGTCTGCTGGGCCAAGAAGAGCAGGAGGCGGTGGCAGAGGTGATCTCACGCCATTTGGATGCCTTTGCGTGGTCTGCCTCGGACATGCCTGGCATCGACCCTGATTTCTTATGCAATCACCTCAGCATGGACGCCACGGTTCGCCCCGTGCGCCAAAGGAGGAGAAAGTTCAATGAAGAGAGGCAGCTGGTGGTACACGAAGAAACGCAGAAGCTGTTGAGGGCTGGCCACATCAGGGAAATCCAATACCCTGAGTGGCTAGCCAACGTCGTTTTGGTAAAGAAGGCGAATGAGAAGTAGAGGATGTGCGCGGACTTCACAGACCTAAACAAGGCGTGCCCAAAGGACTCGTACCCGCTGCCCAGCATTGACGCGTTGGTAGATAGCGCCTTCGGCAGCAAGTTGCTAAGTTTCCTGGATGCTTTCTCGGGGTACAACCAGATTAAAATGCACCCGAGAGACGAAAGCAAAACCGCATTCATGACGGAAACCAGCAGTTATTGTTACAAGGTGATGCCTTTCGGCTTGAAGAATGCGGGCGCCACCTACCAAAGGCTGATGGACAAGGTCCTAGCACCCATGTTAGGAAGAAACGTATATGCCTACGTGGATGATATGGTAGTGGCGTCGAAGGATAAGGCACAGCATGTAGCAGACCTGGAGGAATTATTCGTCACTATATCCAAGTACCGCCTCAAACTAAACCCCGAGAAGTGTGTCTTTGGGGTAGAGGCCGGGAGGTTCCTAGGTTTCATGCTCACGGAGAGGGGGATAGAGCCGAATCCCGACAAATGCGCAGCGATCATCGCCATGCGTAGCCCGACGTCAATAAAGGAAGTACAGCAGCTGACGGGGCGGATGGCGGCGCTCTCGAGGTTCGTTTCTGCCGGAGGAGAGAAGGGGCACCCATATTTCCAGTGCCTTAAGAGGAATAGTCGTTTCGCATGGACGGACGAATGCGAAGCGGCTTTCATCAAGCTAAAAGAATACCTGGCGGCGCCACCGGTCCTCTGCAAACCGGTAGAAGGCGTGCCCCTCCGGCTGTACTTCACGGTGACGGAACGAGCTATCAGCTTTGTGTTAGTCCAAGAACAGGACCAGATTCAAAGGCCTATCTACTTCGTAAGCAAGGCCCTACAAGGTGCGGAGATGAGGTACCAAGCATTGGAGAAGGCAGCGCTGGCGGTGGTGTTTTCCGCCAGGAGGCTTCGTCATTACTTCCACAGCTTCACGGTGGCAGTGATGACAAACCTCCCCATACAGAAGGTACTGCAGAAGCCCGATGTAGCTGGAAGGATGGTGCGCTGGGCGGTGGAGCTTTCAGAATTCGACATCCAGTATGAGCCCAGAGGATCCATCAAAGGGCAGGTATACGCAGATTTCGTTGCAGAACTCTCGCCCGTAGGCGAACAGGAGGTGGAGGCAGGCTCGCAGTGGTCGCTCTCAGTGGACGGCTCTTCCAACCAGCAAGGAAGTGGTGCGGGAATAGTCTTGGAAGGACCAGACGGTGTCCTGATCGAGCAGGCCCTGCGCTTCGCTTTCAAAGCCAGTAATAATCAGGCTGAGTATGAAGCCCTGATTGCAGGAATGCTTTTAGCCAAAGAGATGGGTGCGCGGAACCTCTTAGTGAAGAGTGACTCTCAACTAGTTACAGGGCAAGTGTTGGGTGAGTTTCAGGCGAAAGACCCGCAGATGGCAGCATATTTAAGGTACGTCGAATCGCTAAGGGGAGCCTTCAGGGCTCTTGAACTGGTACATGTCCCAAGGGAGCAGAATGCCAGAGCTGACCTGCTCGCCAAGCTGGCCAGCTCAGGCAAGGGGGGCAGGCAGAGGACTGTAATCCAAGAGACGCTTAAGGCTCCGAGGAAATTCATAGAGGATAACAGGGTGCATGTCCTCCAAATAAGCGCCGCGAGAGGAAGGCCAAGGAGTCATCGTTCCTTGACTCAGGATACGTTGAAGGCGCCTCACATTAGTGTATACACGGACACGCCCGAAGGAGGGAGGCGAGCGCAGATACATGTTTTAGCCGAAGGAGACACCTGGATGACACCATACAGGCGGTACCTGGCGGATGGGGTTCTCCCAATGGAGCCTGAAGAAGGTAAGAAGGTTAAGAGAAATGCGACAAGGTACACCCTGATAGACGAAGTGCTGTTCAGACACGGTTTCACTCACCTTATCTTAACATGCGTAAGCGGCGACGAGTGTACCAGAATAATGACGGAGCTCCACGAAGGCGTTTGTGGGAGCCATGTAGGCGGAAGGTCCTTAGCTTCTAAGGTGGTGCGCGCAGGGTTTTATTGGCCAACAGTAAAGGAAGATTGCGTGCGACACGCCCAGCGTTGTAAGCAATGCCAAAAACACGCAGACTGGCACAAGGCGCCGCGAGAGGAGCTGCGATCCATATACAGCCCATGGCCTTTCCATACCTTGGGGATCGACATCCTAGGCCCGTTTCCGTTGGCGATAAGGCAGATGAAGTACTTGATCGTCGCCATCGAGTACTTCACCAAGTGGATAGAGGCGGAGCTCGTGGCCCAGATCACTGCGCACAAAGTCCAACACTTTGTGTGGAAGAATATTGTGTGCCGTTTCGGCGTACCTAGGCGGCTGATATCCGATAACGGAACCCAGTTCGCCAGTCAGCAGTTGAGAAACCTATGTGCTGAGGTAGGCATCAAGCAGGTGTTCGCATCAGTTGAACACCCCCAGACTAATGGGCAGGTAGAGTCAGCAAACAGAGTTTTGCTGAGAGGGCTAAAGAGAAGGCTAGAAAAGGCCAAAGGAGCGTGGGCGGAGGAGGTGTCGAGGATCGTGTGCGCATACCACACCACGCCCCAATCTTCCACCATGGAGATGCCTTTCAGCTTAGTGTATGGGTCGGACGCGATGATCCCAGTTGAGATTCACGAAAGCTCACCACGTTTCCAAAACTTCGTGGCGGAAGAATCCAACGAAGAAAGGCGGGTGAACCTAGACCTACTGGACGAAGCCAGGGAGGAAGCCAGAATAAAGGCCGAAGCAGTGAAGAGAAGAGTAGAGCGACAATACAGCTCTAAGGTAAAGCCGCGGCAGTTTCAGATTGGCGACCTAGTTATGAGGAAGGCTCATCCGTACGAGCTGGAGAATAAGCTGTCTCCCAAGTGGACCGGACCCTTCAGAATTACCGAGGCTAAGGGCAACGGTTCGTACAACCTAGAGACCTTGGAGGGGGGTCCCATCCCACACAGCTGGAATGCAGCCAACTTAAAATTTTATTTTAGTTGACTTATGTAAGCAGCCATGTAACAATTTAGTTGAAGGGGACACTCTTTTTCCCTCTCGGGGGTTTTTTAACGAGGTTACCCAAATAAAAAGGAAAAGAAGTTCGATGAAAAACCTTTGTCTTGGTTTCAGTCTTTATCTTTTCCCTTTCGAAGTGGCGACAGGCATCGCCAGGCACATGCGTCGCCAAGAGAGAAAGCGTCGCCAAGAAAGAAGGCGTTGCCAAGAAAGAAGGCGTCGCCAAGAACGAAGGCGTCGCCAAGAACGAAGGCGTCACCAAGAGAGAAGGCGTCGCCAAGAAAGAAGGCGTCGCCAAGAGAAAAGGCGTCGCCAAGAAAGAAGGCGTCGCCAAGAGAAAGCGTCGCCAAAAACGCAGCGCGTCGCCAAGAAAGGTGATAGAGGAAAATGCGCAGTATATGAAGCGTGTGCAAGGTAAAACAGCGTTAAAGAAATCAAGCATGGCGCAGCGGAGTCAAATCTACATGTATGCTCGAGAGGAACGGGAGCAAGGTGAATAGGGCAGACATTACAGGCCCAGTGCTCATACAGAAAAAGAAAAAATACAAACGCCTTCAATGGCCTTCAGACCTTGGCATGGAGGAGGACGACGCTTCAGCCTCAGCCCTCAACGCCTGGGTGAGCTGTGACCTCCGCTGGGGGTTTATCTTTGAACCTGCACCAAGGGAAACAAGAGTAGTGAGGAAACCATGAGTTAGACCACGTAGAGATCTAATGAAGGTAAAAAGCAGAAGTTTTTGAGATAGCCACTCGTACATATGTACTTCTCTAGGGTTCCGGCGTTGAACTCCAAACTGATCAGGGTGGCAGAGTCGAAACCCCCCGCCTCAGCCAGAATCCGACACGCAATCTGGTCGTTCGGGCTTAGTTTCTTGAAGGGTTTGGACTTGAGAGCTCGTGCCTCCCTCACCCAATACAGCGGGAACCCATCCAGGGCGGAAGGCACGATATCAGAACAGCAGATCTTGAAAAACCTACCTTTCCACCCCGTGAAGGAGCTTTGGAAGGGAGTCAGGAGTACCCTACCAGGAACGTTGCTGAGGGTCACCCAGAGGTTGTTCCTTTGACGTTTCACCTCGAAAAAGTGAAGAAAGATATCAACCGAGGGCGCACACCCCAAGAACCCGAACCGTACGTCAAAAGCCTTAACAAAAGCCCAGCTGTTGGGATACAGTTGGGCTGGTGCAGCGTTGATCTCCGTTAGAAGTTCCCTCTCGAACCTGGAGAAGGGCAGACGCACGCCAACGATCTAGAACACCACCTGATAGAAGTAAAAGAAAGGGATCCCGTCGTTGGCGCGTTCGTCCCCACACACCGGCTCCCCCAGGGTGCAAGGGAGTACGGTGATGTCATCGTCATGCCTCCTCGCGAAGGCACGGTGGTTATAAGAGCACGACTCTCCTTTGTGTTTCCTGATGGCCAGGGTGGAAAGAAGGCACGAGCACTCATCCAGAAGCTCGCTTGAAGCCCAGGGATACAGATCTTTATGGTTAACCCTGGGGGAAGGAATGTGAGAAGACATGACGGAACAGTGTCGGAAAGAGAGTCGGAGGGTCGAAAGAAGATGGTTCGCTGGAAAGGCGGGGTAATACGTTGGTTAGAAAGGACACCAGAGTGGCTCTTTAAGAGGAGGAAGATGGCGTAAGAATGTCGCGAAAGCACAGAGATGATGAAGGCAGTTTCAAGATTTTGAAGAATTAAATATTATGGTTAGAGCGCCAAACGACGTGAATGGGTAAACCATGCAACTAAGTCACGTGGCAAAAAATGAGAGGATAATCCTGGCACCACTGGTTAACACTCAGAAAATGTCGTATCGACAAAATGCTCAGGGGTACGACACGCCGCCGAGAATGGATCAGAGACTCAGGGGTGTCAGAACCTATTCAAGTGGGGAAACGTCCCATCAGCCATACGAAAAGCGCCACGTGGACGGCACGGGCGAGACATCGAGGGTGTCGCTCATACAAGAGGGCGTCGCCGAGAGAGGTGGCGTCGCCAAGAGAGAGGGCGTTACCAAGAGAAAGCGTAGCCAAAGTAGAAGGTATTACCATTGTGAAACGTTTTAAGGCGTCGTCAATGCAAGTATCAACAGCTCCACCTCCCCGATACCCACAGGTAGGAAAGACTGTGGAGGGAGACGACATCGAAGGAGTCAAAGCTAATCACTAGCGGCGTCGCCTCCCCGATACCCGCAGGTAGGAAAGACTGCGGAGGGAGGCGAGATCGCCAAAGGCTAAGTGAATTGCTGGCAGGGTCGTTCCCCGATACCCATGGGGAGGAAAGACCGTGGAGGGAACGACCCCTGGAGGGCTTTGAGCGCCCCTAGCGACTGGCGTTTTTTAGACACCCTGAGGACGATACGGCGCTACGCTAGCAGACCTCTCCTCAGGCGTGGGCGCCAGGCACCGAGAATTAGGGGACAGGCCGTTTAGGAGTTGGAGACACCCCACGGACGATACGACGCCGTTAGGCAAGCCTCTCCGTGGGCATGGGCATTGGTGTATGGCCTTATCCCGAAAGTTTGGGGCCTGGAGTAAGCCTCAACTTTTGCGCTACAATAACGGCAAAGCCACTGACGCCTTCATGAAGCAGAGGCCTCATAGATACAAAGGCGGCACAAGCTACAAAGGAACGCGATGGGGGGCAAAGCAATCGGAACACGTGGAAATGAGAAAGGAAGGTAAAATCACGCAAACAGAATTGGATAACGCAAAGGCACGAATTAGTCATGCAAAATCCAAAGTTCTGACAAAGTGCGTAGGAGTTACAAGTTTATCACAGAATGGCAAAAATAACTATGAAGCTCGAAAGGTAAAGGTGGCGGGTGGAAGACGGCGGCTCAGTCATCCAAGTCCATGGGCACGACCTTCCCGTCGACCACATGGTGTGTGGGGTCGCAGTTTGAAATATTGATGCCAGGGTTCTCGCAGGATGCCTGAGTCAGAGCCTCTTGGAAGCCCTCTTCAAACGTGCCCGCCATCTCCCCAGTCAATTCTCGGACCTCCCCTTCTAGTTCCGCAACCCTAAAGTCCTTGGATATCAACTGCTTCTCCAGAAATTCCTTCTCCACGCGGAGCTTGTTAGCCTCGGCTTGGAGAAGGCTCAAGGTTTCGACCTTCGCAGCCAAGGCGTCCTCTCTCTCACCTAGCTTCTGCCTCCAAGCAGCATCCAGTTCTTCAAGTTTTCTCCGCTGCACTTCGGAGGCAAGAGCTGCCTCTTGAAGGCCAATGCTTTGGATTTGGTAGGAGGTGAGCTGGGCCAGTTGATCGACATGCGCCTGTTCGAGTTCGCGCGCGTACGCCTCAGCCCCCTCCCTGCCCTCGTGGGCCAGTTTTAGTAAGGATTGGGAAGCTTCCTCCTTGAGCACCCAGTTTTGTTTCTCTTCTTTCAACGCTCCCACTTCTTGTCTCAGTTTGCGGAGAGCCTCCCTCCCCTTAATAGCGCTTCGAGCCTGGGTGCGCCACTTGAGAGCCACCGCCAGGAATGCCCCCATATAGTAAGGCATGCCTCCCCCCTTGTGAGGATCAGTCGGCGACATCCCCTCAGTGAAACCCTGCGTCAACTCCCTATGGATGGGGCGAGTAATGCGGGGCTTTCGAGAAATCGAAGCTGGAGCTGATGCAGGAGGGGCAGAGCCAGAAGCCTCAGCTGCGTCACGAAGCGGTAATGGCGAGGGCGGGGGAACTGAATCAATCCTTTCCTCTCGTTCCTCGTGGGCAGGTGGAGGTGGAGGTGATGTGGCACTTGGCGGATCGTCCCTGAGAGAGCTCCCACCACCGGAAGACGCAAATGTCAAGACAGGAACGCCCGTAGCCCTCTTCTTACTGGAAACCAAGGCGACGCCCGAATCTTCACTGTCAGAATCTACCACCAGCACCCTCTTCCCTTTGTTGGGGCGTGCTGGGGCAGGGGTCGACGCCATGGCCAATGGTACCGCGGCAATGGGAGAAGGAGAGGCGGACGGAGGAGGAGTCGGCAGGGAAGTGACGGTTGGCACGGCAGGGGTAACCGCGTCTCCACCCTCTTTGGCGGACCTTGCCTTCTTCAGGAATTTGACAAGGGCGAGTCGCCTTGACGAAGTCATCACTGAACCTGCAGCAGCGAGAATAACAGAGCACAGATCAATTCAGATATAGCAGAATGGGAGTATTTATAGCTAAACGCATACAGATAACCATAGGGTTTCAAGCGGAGCAAGCAAGTTCGTATAACCACGACAGTTCGTGCAGTATAAATGAGCAGGAGCAGATACCGAACTAGGTGGAGAGCCCGTGGGCATTGAACTTGATCCTGCCGGCTGCTCGAACGTGGAGGAATCGCTTCGTAGCACTCTCTGCCCTGTCTACGCGACTGCGTCTTCTGTAGAATCACCCTCAGAACCTTCTCTTGCTTCTCCAAACGTGACCTGCAAAACACACAGACGGCTCCTCTAGCGGCCGTTTGCACTCCGACGATCAAGTTAGTCCACAGAACCACCAAAGACTAGAAAACTAGTAGCGTGTGTGTGAGAACTCTTGCACTCTGTCTTTTTTCTCTCCCCTCACTCTCACCCTGATTCTCTATTTTATCTCTCTTTCCCTGCTTCTGGGCATAGCAGAATTCTGTTATGCTTTTCTGGCATGTGTCAGAACCCTGTTATGCTTTTCAGAGAAAGCGTACCTTCAGAATCAGCAGTGGGGAGCGTGAGAGCCTGTGCATGTCTGCGCGTCTCTGCGCTTGGCTGCGCCTGTCTGTACCTTTAGTGGTACGGAGTGCTCTTTTGTCTGGACCGCACCCCTCTCAGATGATGACACGTGGAGGCCTGCAACTCACATCTAACCACACACGTGTCACTTACTGGAAGGGCTCTAGCGCTTCTCTTTGTGTGCCTAAGTTACGCCCTTGCGGAGTAACTTAGGATGTTTCTCTTATCTGGGAAGATCGCATACTCTTGGGAGAACGTCGGGTGTGGCTGGTCTAGGCACACTCACCAAACGTTGCTCCCTGCGTATACAGCTTACCCTTCACGATGCCATGCACGTAATGGGTTGAGGGAATCATCAACCACTGACTGGTTTACTAGTTCCCTCAGGCCACTCTCGTGCATGATTCCCTGAGGTGTGCTCATGCGAGATCCATGCGTAACGCTCTCGCTGGGAACCTCATTCCCAGTTTAACTGCGTGTAACACGAGACCCCGATGACAATACCCCGATGACTGATCAGTGTTTATCTGTTTCTCGCGTTCTGCCTTCAGGCGTTAGTCTGAGAACTGGTCTGTTGGTGGCCACTTGGCTACTGACCACCGATCACCATTCTGGATACTCCGTCCCCCGACCTCTCTGCCGCCTGATCTGTTGGTGGTCACTTGGTTACTGACCACCGATCACCTTTCTTGGCGATCGTCCCCCTGACCTCTCTGCCACCTGGTCCACGTGCCACCCTGCGAGTGGTCCACGTGGTTCTCTGATGCTGACGTCATCGACTACCGATGACCGATCGGATCAGAACTCATTGGCGATGAGCTTGGCAGTATCAAAGACTACCCCAAGCCCCGCCAAGGCTTTGCACACGTCCCGATCAGCGGGAGCAAGCTGGTCCAAGGCCAAGGCCTTCATTGTTATGGGTTTGTCCGTCCAGTATAAAGGAAAGTCGTCCAGGGCGATAGGATCGTGCTTGGTTGCACGTATTTTGAAAAACTTCCCTTTCCACCCTTTGAATGAATTCTGGAAAAGCGTGAGGATGATGCGCCCGGCGATGCCAGAGAAGCTCATCCACAGGCTTTTCCCTTGTTTCTTTACCTCGAAAAAATGAAGAAAAACGTCCACGGAAGGAGGGACACCCAGATATCCGCAAAGAATTTGAAACCCTCTTACGAAAGCCCAACTGTTGGGGTGAAGCTGGGCGGGGGCGGTGTTGATCTCGGTGAGCAGCTCCCTCTCGAAGGAAGTGAGAGGTAGACGCAGGCCCACCCTTTTGAGTACCATTTGATAAAGGAAGAAGAAGGGGTTCCCTCCAGTGTCCCTTGAGTCCCCACAAACGGGTACCCCGGGTTTCACCCGGCATACCAAGACATGGGAGTCATGAGTTTTATGGAAGGCATTGAAGTTGTAAAGCGCGGGGTCCCCCCTGTGGGTCTCCACGTCTTCAACAGAGTCTAGGGTGGAGCATTCGTCGAGGAGGTCATCGGGAGCCCAGTCATACTCATCTTTGTAGTAAGACCTAGGGAGCGGAGGAGGCGCGTTGGTCTTAGTTTTCGCCATGGATGCAAGAGCTGAAGAGCAAAAGAGAAAAAGAAAGGGTTCAGAGAAAATGGGTTTGGAGGAGAAAAGGGGAAAAAATGGAGGAATCCTAGGTGAACCCTACCCACACGAGAGAAAGGAGGAACGAGAGGAACGAAGAAGCACAAGAACGACATCCAAAAAATACAGTAACAGAAACAGTCCCACGCAGTTCATGCAGTAAAGGGAATCATGAAGGAGAGGAAAAACCGTACCTTTGGGGATCGAAGGATGTGGAGAGCGGTAGCACGAAAGAGCAAGGGTCGCGAGAGAGGAAATTCGAAGAAGATGAACAGTGAGGAAAGGCAGAGAGAGTGGGTGTAACAGTGGTTTCAAGCGCGGGGTTTTGGTAACAGCCATTAAGAACACCCCAAGGGTTCAGAGAGTGTCACGTCAATGTTTCCAAGGTTGCCACGTCAGAAAGAATGACACATCACCAGGTGCCACGTAGATGGCGTGGGCGAGGCCTTAGTCTTTTCGCTGAAGACAAGTCATCAGCTTAAGACTGGGGGGCTTGTGTACCGTCCCGTACCCGGGCGTTGACGAAGTCAAGGTCAAAGTCAGCGTAAGGCGTCGCCAAGAGGAAGCGTCGCCAACAGAAAGGATCGCCAAGATAAGGCGTCGCCAGGATAAGGCGTCGCCTAGCATGGTGTCGCCAAGGTGAAATAACACAAAAGCAAGGTGACCACAGCGCCATTCCTCGACACCCATGGGTAGGAAAGACCATGGAGGCGGCGACGCCGTGGGAAGGCCTTAGACCCCTGGTAACCAGGGAATAGTGATGAAGAGAAGGAAAAGGTGGCTTCAAGGCCATAGTGACAGCACCAGTGTAGGGCAGCCCGACTCGTGAAGTACCCCTGCCGCCCCAGAGACGCCTTTGGGACAGATACGACTCAAGGGGAGGGTCACGCCCAGGGTAGCCAGGTGCAGGGTACGAGAGGAAGGCAGATACGCTCTCAAAGTGAGTGACTAGATGATTGGGGCATGAGTTGGCACCCTAAAAGTCACCCCTTGCGCAGTAGCACTCCCAAGCAGGAGGACTCAAACGTAGAAACGTCCCCCGTGGGCAGAAACGTCCCCAGATGGGGTCATGGCGTTGTGAGGCCCTCCACGTGTACGACAGCCAGGTCAGAATAGAAACACCCTTCAGTCAGGTACCAGGTAATTAAAGTCATTCAATACAGTTTCTTTTTTGAGCGTTTCAGGTATTATAAAAGCTCCCGAGCGTTTCAACGTCTTAAATGCGCTACGTTTTCTAATTAGACGCGTTGATTAAGTGCGTTACGTTTTGTGATTAAAAGCGCTTTAAGGCGCATTAAATGCTTGGGCAGTTGAAATAGCGCTGAGAATGTTGGAAACAGGGTTCGAACTTTTGGCAAACTGACCAGAAACTCTCTAGTTGCTTGCTCGAGCCTTGAGGTTACACACAAGGGACTAGGGAAAGAGCTTTGCCAGAAGGAGAAATACACACTAGACACAGTTTCCATTTTTAAGACCTTCAGAGTGCCATACGCGGTGCTCAGCGACGGAGGTGCATAGTTTTGGTGTTTCTTGCTGGCTGACTTGAGCGTCGGAGTGCAAACGGCCGCTAGGGCGCCCTTTTGTCCTCTTTTTGCAGGAATCCACAGGTAACCAGTGGGAAGGAGTCCCTAGCTGACGGTCGAGGTCGCGCACGAAGACGTCCCAGTCAACCGGACGGAACATTCCCTAAGGAGGGTTTTTAATGAGGCCACCCAATAAAGAAGAGTTTTCAAAGTTTAAAGTGTTTTAGATTGCATGATTTTTGTTGTTACAAAAGTTTTGAAAAAAGACCTTGTCACTCGTATGTGATTTAAGGCAAGTTCGAAGTTATGTTGCATGCTTTCTAAAAAGTTTTTAAGTCCCCATCGCTTTTCGGCGATTGGCGGCATCAGTTAAAGTTAAAAGACCCCATCGCTTTTCGGCGATTGGCAGCATCAGTTAAAGTTAAAAGTCCTCATCGTCTTTCGGCGATCGGAGGCACCAGCAACGTTTAAAAGACCTAAACGCCCTCGCGCGTCCCGAGGCAAGAATGGGATAAAGACCTCCTCGCCGTCGAGCGAGTGCAGACGAGAAAGAGATAAAGTCCTCAGTGCATCCAGGGGGGAGGAGATGTACGCCCTAGGCAAGTTGAGGCACCGGTTAAAGTCCTCCTCGACTTTGTGCGAGTGCAGGCGAGAGCAAGTTAAAAGTCCTCAGTGCATCCAGGGAAGAGGAGATGTAATCCCTGGGCAAAGTAGAGGCATCAGATAAAGTCCTTCTCGCCTTCGAGCGAGTTCAGGCGAGATAAAGTCCTTCTCGCCGTCGAGCGAGTTCAGGCAAGATAAAGTCCTTCTCGCCGTCGAGCGTGTTCAGGCAAGATAAAGACCTTCTCGCCGTCGAAGCGAGTTCAGGAAAGATAAAGACCTTCTCGCCGTCGAGCGAGTTCAGGCAAGATAAAATCCTTCTCGTCTCGAACGAGTTCAGGTACGGCGTGGAGGGTGGAAGAAGTTTAAAGGATAGCTAAGGTAGGTTCAAAGAGAACGCCTAGCTATCCGGCTTATTGTTCTGAAACTCAGGGAGGTAGAGAAGGATCTGAAAGGCGCCTCTACCCCCAGATGAGGGAACAATGGCCAAGTTGTGAAGGCAAAAGGAGGCTTACATCGCTGGGACCCGATGGCAATCAGAAGAGATTCAGGCGATGGCAAGAGTAAGGGCCCATTTTGATGGAGCAGATCAGTTCACAAGTTGTTCGAGTGCTACCGTTCGAAAGTTGATAGTTTGATCGAGTTCGAAGCAGTAAGTAAACAGTTGCGCCCGCAGAATCGCTAAGTTAAATTCGTTTAAGCGGTTTTTACAAGAAGAAGCAAAGCAAACGGAGAGGCCATATGTAGAAGCAGAAAAATTTATAATAAAGGCGGTGTCAGTTCGAATACATGAGAAGAAAGAAAAAGTTATTACAGAAAAAATTTGTACAAGAAGGAACAAGCATAAGTTTCAGGAAATAAGTGATGGAGGGAAGCGGTTAATCTCCAGAAGGCACGATCTTCCCATCCACCACTTCGTTACATATTGATACCATGGAGAGGTCGAGCTCGGGGTACTGGCAGGCGACTTGCTCCAGGGCGGCGTTGAACCCAGCGGCGAGGACTTGGGCGGAGCTTAGTTCGAGCTCTTCGTTTTGTTGTTTGAGCCCCTCGGTTTGCTGTTCCAGCTCGTCAGCACGTTTCTTCAGTTCTTCAGTTTTCCCACGAGCTTGAACGAGGTCTTCAACAACCTTTTTGCTTTCCTCCCGCGCCTGGGCCAGCTCTGCAACAGTTCTCTTGTTCTCCTCTCTAGCTTCGGCGAGCTTAGCCACGGCGTCATCCCTCTCCTTTTCGACCTTTCCAAGGAGAACTTCCCGATCAACCGACCTTTTTTCAAGGTTCTCTACCTTGGTTGCATCCGCTCTAATTCTCTTATGTGTATATTACATCACTCATGTATAGGAAATATATAGGGAGTTTCTCTCTCCCAAATTACAATCTAATTAGGTAGGATACTGTACCGCCCTGGTGGTCGGGTGTGATGACGCGGCATCCTGCTACAGTATAGGCGCCAGGTTGACAGTTGGGAAGGAAGTCGGGAGGCACGTGTAGTCGCCGATAGTTAAGTTGGCGTGTTCCGGTCTCTAGCGTACCAGAATAGGCGATCGCCAGTTTGGGGATGAAGTCGCCAGATGCAGACTCAGGCGACCAGACAGTCGGAGATCGCCAGAACGAGCACATCGCCGAAGTTAAAGGAGAAGCAGATTATGAAGGCGGCCGGCGAGACCACAGGGAAGGTGTATGAAGGCCCTACCTCGCCAGTTTCAGTAGAGATCGCACTCCTGAGTTAGCTATGCACTGGGCAGTACCATGCATAGGTAACTTAGCCAAAATGAGAGTAGAAGCAGCGCCAAGTCAGTGAGCCTCCAGATGATGGCACGTGTACGGTTGGATGCAGGCCACGTGTCCAAGCCTGTAACTGCCAGGAGAGAGAAAACCACCAGGTATATAAGAGTTCCTAACAGATTTTCTAAGGTACGCACGTTCAGTTCATACACTTTACGCTTGCGAGTGACAGAGCTGTTTGTGAGAGAGATTTGCACGGTTCCAGTTCTTAGTATTTGGTGATACCGTCACTGACTTGAGCGTCGGAGTGCGATCGGCCGCAGCGGCGCCGTATCGTTTCTTTGCAGGTTCTTGAGATAGATCCAGAGGAGGAACGGAAGTGAGAAGCGGCGCGCACGTCGATCCTTTGACGAGGCATTCTCCAGCGCTCCGGTCAGCAGGCAGGATCATCAGGCGCCCACCGTGGGGCCGTGTAAAACGTGCTCCCATCCACAGCGTGAGTTCGTGGAGGTTTTCGAGGTTTCCTGCGCGGTTGTGTGCTGGTGCAACCGTCGTTCTTGGTTTCTTTGAGTTTCGTTCGGTGAAGTTTGTGTTTTAAACCGTTCGTTTGGCTTTTCGATCGGTGGATTCGAGTTCTTTCGTTTGGTTGTTTGGTTCGCGGGGAAACGGTGGTTTTTGGTGAAGCTGCGATTTTCTTCGAAGGTTTGCGGTGTTCTTGAAGTTCTTGCGCAGTTTCTTGAGTTTTCTCCGGTTGATCGCTGATTCGATCGTGGTTGAAGTGTCATTTGCTGTATTCCTGTGTTTCGCTGAAGTTAATGAGAAAGATGAGAAGCAATCGTTCCAGTCCCGTGGCTCCCGTCGCAGCTGAAGGCGACGCCGCCATGACCATGGCGCAGATGGCAGAAATGATGCGCTCATTGCAGGCCACTGTAGAAGCCTCGCGCGTCGAGCAGGCGAGGATACATGAAGACCTGGTCGCCTCTCGCGCCAGGAACGAGGAGCTCAGCAAAGTAGCTGAAGAGCTACGTCGAGCTCTTCAGGAGCAGCAGGGTCGTTCTTCAGCTGAAGAGGTGGCACCGTCGACGCCGCCTCGTGTGTTCCCAATGCCTTTCGTTCAGGCGATTACCGACACGCCAATTCCCACGAGCGTGGTTCCGGTTAAAGCTGTTTTTACTGGCGTGGAAGATCCAGAGGCTCATCTGACCACGTTCCACACACAGATGATGCTGTCAGGGGGGTCGGATGTTGTCTATTGTAAGATGTTCGTGAGCACGCTCCAGGGAACGGCGATGGAGTGGTTTGTGAGCCTGCCTAATGGCCACATAACTAATTTTCAGCAATTCTCGAAAATCTTTGTCGAGCAGTATATTGTGAACAAGGCACCGCCCAGGGTGTCCTATGACCTGTTTGATATAAGGCAGTACCATGGGGAGTCCCTCAGGGACTACCTCAATCGCTTCGGAGCGCAGATGGTCAGGTCGCCGGCCAAGGATGAAGAAATGCTGGTTTATGCCTTCAAGAAGGGTGTGCAGCCAGGGCCATTCTGCGAAGCCTTGATCAGGGCTCATCCAGCGACGTTTGCTGAAGTCAGGCGACTTGCGGTGGCTCACATCGCCGACGAGAGTGAGGTCGCCGAGAAGAGAGGCAGTGTGGCTCCCGTCAGGCCACGCGCCCAGACCAGGATCCAGCCACAGAGGGTGCTGGAAACGGCAGCGGCGGCCAGAAAGGATCAAAGGACTCGCTATCCTTACGATAGGAGAAACAAGGGAAGAAGCCAAGCGCGCCAACCGCCAGCACGCCAACAACCAGCGCGCCGGGAATACAATCGCCCGCCTAAGCACAAATTCGTCATGGGGCTAGCGGACCTGATCGCTATCCCTAACATATCAGCTAGATTGAAGGCGCCCGAGAAGGTGGGCGACAAGGTGCTGGGGTCGAAGCCGGACGTCTGGTGTGAGTTTCACCAGTGCTTTGGCCACAACCTGGACTCGTGTTTGTCTTTAGGATACCAGCTCGAGGATCTGGTCAAGAGTGGGTTCCTAAACGACTATCTGCTGGACAGAAGGACCGGAGGGGCGTCGAGTTCCCAGCCAGCAGGTGGAGAAGCCCAGCAACATGAGATGCCTATCCATGGGGAGATCCACACCATTGCAGGGGGTTTCTCAGGTGGTGGATGCACCGCGTCGCAGAGGAAAAAGTACGCGCGATCGGTGATGGCAGTAGACATGTTTGAAGATCACTCGCCCGAAGTGGACATTACGTTCACCAAGCAGGATCTTCGGGACGTTGTGCCTCATGACAACGATCCCATTGTTATTTCGTTGATCACGGCGGGGAGGAAGGTCCACCGAGTTCTGGTGGACCAAGGAAGTTCGGCAGACGTGATGTTCTGGCCGACTTTCACGCAGTTGGAATTGCCCCTTGACCAGCTAAGGCCCTATGGAGGGTGCTTGTATGGGTTCGCTGGCGACCAGGTGGAGGTCAGGGGGTACATCGAGCTGAGAACCACATTTACCGATGAGGCTGGGTCGAGGACGGAGAAAATCAAGTACCTCATCGTAAACGCCCCTTCAGCATATAACATCCTGCTGGGAAGGCCCACTCTCAACAGGATAGGCGCAATTCCATCGACTCGGCACATGAAGGTGAAGCTGCCGTCCATGGAAGGGGTGGTAATCACGATAAAGTCCGATCAGAAGGAAGCGAAAAAGTGCTATGAAAATAGCCTGAAAAATAAAAGATCAGTGAGCTATGTCACAACCACCCCACCGCCCAGTGTGAAGCCCAGACCGCCGATAATGGAGGAGGCCGCTGGAAGGGATGTAGAGATGGTAGATGCTGAGCTGGGGGAGAGGAATGCTGCCCTGGAGGAGGAAGAGGCGCGGAATCGCCCGGAGGAAGCAAGGGAACTCGGAATCGCCAAGGCGGTGATCGCCAGAGAGTCCAGGCCCAAATCCGTCGAGCAGTGGCTCGAGAAGGAGATCGGGGGGAAGGTTTTCAAGCTCGGAAGATCTCTGGAGGTCGATCTCCAGGACCAGATCGCCAAGGTGATTGAACGGCATCTGGACGCGTTTGCCTGGTCTGCTTCGGACATGCCCGGGATCGATCCCGACTTCTTGTGCCATCATTTGGCGATGGACAACATGGTGAGACCGGTGCGGCAAAGAAGGAGGAAATTTAATGAAGAAAGGAGGCAGGCGATCAAGGATGAGACCCAGAAACTCCTCGCTGCAGGCCACATCAGGGAAGTCCAGTACCCTGAGTGGCTGGCAAATGTCGTGCTGGTAAAGAAGAGCAACGGGAAATGGCGCATGTGCGTCGATTTCACCGACCTGAATAAGGCTTGCCCAAAGGATTCGTATCCTTTACCAAGCATTGATGCCCTGGTTGATAGTGCTGCAGGGTGCAAGCTGCTGAGTTTCCTGGACGCCTTCTCGGGCTATAATCAGATCAAGATGTATCCCATGGATGAAGAAAAAACAGCTTTCATGACGGAGAGGTCGTGCTACTGCTATAAGGTGATGCCGTTCGGGCTGAAGAACGCGGGGGCCACGTACCAGAGGCTGATGGATCGAGTACTTGCACCGATGCTGGGAAGGAACGTGCAAGCTTACGTCGATGACATGGTCGTGACCTCGCAGGAGAAAAGCAAGCACGTTGCAGACTTGGAAGAATTGTTCACGACGATCGCCAAGTTCAAGTTGAAGCTCAACCCGGAGAAATGCATTTTCGGCGTGGAGGCTGGAAAATTTTTGGGTTTTCTCTTGACTGAAAGAGGGATAGAGGCCAACCCGGACAAGTGTGCCGCCATCTTGGCGATCAGAAGCCCGACTACAGTGAAAGAAGTCCAGCAGCTGACGGGTCGGATGGCGGCCCTATCCCGCTTCGTGTCAGCAAGCGGAGAAAAGGGACATCCCTATTTCCAGTGTCTGCGGCGCAATAACAAGTTCGCTTGGACGAAAGAGTGCGAGGAAGCTTTCGTCAAGCTGAAGGAATATTTGGCGAGCCCGCCGGTTTTGTGCAAACCACTGGCGGGAATCCCTCTCAGGTTGTATTTCGCTGTGACTGAGAGGGCGGTGAGTGTTGTGCTCGCCCAGGACCAGGATCAGGCTCAGAAACCTATTTATTTCGTGAGTAAAGTGTTGCAGGGCCCAGAAACGAGATATCAGGCCCTAGAGAAGGCTGCATTGGCTGTGGTGTTTTCGGCGAGGAGGTTGCGCCACTATTTCCACAGTTTCACAATATTGGTGATGACTGACCTGCCCATCCAGAAGGTCTTGAAGAAACCTGACGTTGCAGGAAGAATGGTGAAGTGGGCAGTCGAGTTGTCAGAGTTTGACATTAAATATGAGCCTCGAGGCCCGATCAAAGGGCAAATCTTTGCAGATTTTGTAGTCGAGCTCTCTTCGGAGGCGACGCGGGTTGAAGGAGATGATTTCCGTTGGGTACTCTCGGTGGATGGATCGTCAAACCAGCAGGGTAGCGGTGCTGGAGTCATATTGGAAGGATCCAACGGCGTGCTGATCGAACAATCGTTGAGATTCGCCTTCAAAGCCAGCAACAATCAAGCGGAGTATGAGGCGCTGATCGCCGGGATTCTGCTGGCTAAAGAGATGGGAGCCAGAGTGCTGATGGCTAAGAGTGACTCGCTGCTAGTCACAGGGCAAGTAACAGGCGAGTTCCAGGCTAAAGATCCACAAATGGCGGCTTACTTGGCGTATGTGCAGGAATTGAAGAGTTCCTTTGCCTCTTTTGAAGTGGTGCATGTGCCCCGAGAACAGAATGCCCGAGCTGACTTGCTTGCTAAGCTCGCCAGTTCGGGCAAGGGGGGTAGGCAGAGGACAGTGATTCAAGAAACTGTGAAGACGCCGAGGGCATTTGTAGCAGATCACCTGGTCCTTCAGATAAGCAGGTCGACGGAGAGAGCAGCGAGAAGCTATAAGTCTTTGACGCAAGAAACCCTGAGATCGCCAAGAATTAGAGCTTGTCGAGGAGAGAAGGTGG
Organism: Phaseolus vulgaris; assembly: GCF_000499845.2. Taxonomy (NCBI): domain Eukaryota; kingdom Viridiplantae; phylum Streptophyta; class Magnoliopsida; order Fabales; family Fabaceae; genus Phaseolus; species Phaseolus vulgaris. The sequence continues at coordinate 18,012,049 of NC_023750.2, forward strand.
ACGTGATGCAGGTCTGCGCCACCCATGAGCCAGACACGTGGATAACACAGTACAAGCGATGCCTGGCGGATGGCCTCCTCCCGTTAGATCCAACAGAAGCTAGGAAGGTAAAGAAGAATTCCAGCAAGTATACACTGATTGATGGCGATCTATACAGGTTTGGGTTCACTCACCCACTCCTGGAATGTATACACGGCGAGAAGTGCACGAGAATTATGGCAGAGCTCCACGAAGGAATATGTGGAAGTCACGTCGGGGGTCGAGCTCTGGCCGCCAGGACTCTCCGTGCAGGCTACTACTGGCCATCCATGAGAGAAGATTGCAAGAAGTATGCCCAGTGCTGCAAGCAATGCCAGCAGCACGCCGATTGGCACAAGGCGCCTCCCGAGGAGTTGAAGTCGATCTATAGCCCTTGGCCGTTTCATACTTGGGGAATCGACATCCTGGGACCTTTTCCACTGGCGATCAGGCAGATGAAGTACTTGGTGGTGGCGATTGAGTATTTCACCAAGTGGATTGAAGCAGAACCAGTGGCCCAGATCACCGCGCACAGGATCGAAGGCTTCGTATGGAAGAATATTGTGTGCCGGTTTGGAGTGCCTAAGCGCCTGGTATCAGATAATGGGACTCAGTTTGCGAGCCACCTGTTGAAGAAGCTTTGCGAAGGGGTCGGAATTCAGCAAGTGTTTGCATCCGTCGAGCACCCTCAGACTAATGGCCAGGTGGAATCAGCTAACCGGGTGTTGCTGAGAGGTTTGAAGAGGAGGCTCGAGAAAGCCAAGGGGAGTTGGGCTGAGGAGGTACCCCGAATAGTTTGGGCGTACCACACCACCGAGCAGTCAGGAACCCATGAGACCCCGTTTAGCTTGGTCTATGGGTGTGATGCCATGATTCCAGTCGAGATTCAGGAGAGCTCGCCGAGATTCCAGAACTTTGTAGAGGAAGACTCGAATGAAGAGAGAAGACTGAACCTGGATCTGCTGGACGAAGTCAGGGAGGAGGCAAGGTTGAAGGCTGAGGCGGTGAAGAGAAGGGTCGAGCGAAGGTACAACTCAAAGGTGATGCCAAGGCAGTTTAGAGAAGGCAATCTGGTGATGAGAAAGGCCCACCAGTACGAGATGGAGAATAAGCTATCACCCAAGTGGACTGGACCGTTCAGAATAACCGAGGCACTCGGGAACGGAGCCTATCGCTTGGAGACGTTGGAAGGGGGGGCGATCCCTCGTACCTGGAACGCCACGCACCTGAAGTTGTACTATAGCTAAGAGCTTTGTAAGTAAAGACAAACACAAATATTACATTGCAATGTCTCTGTTAAAACAGTTTTAAGGGGGCACTCTTTTTTCCCTGAGGAGGGTTTTTAATGAGGCCACCCAATAAAAGAAGAGTTTTCGAAGTATAAGGTGTTTTCAGATCGCATATGTGTTATTTCCAAAAGTTTCGAAGAAAGACCTTGTCATTCGTACATGATTTGAGGCACGAAAAGATATGTCGCGTGTTTTCTAAAGTTTTAAAGTCCTCATCGTTTTTCGGCGATTAGAGGCACCAGTTAAGTTTTAAAGTCCTCATCGTTTTTCGGCGATTAGAGGCACCAGTCAAGTTTTTAAAGTCCTCATCGTTTTCCGGCGATCGGAGGCACCAGATGGAAGACCTCAACGCCCTCGCGCGTTTTGAGGCAAGTTAAAGACCTCCTCGCCGTTGTGCGGGTGCAGGCGAGAAAGAGAAAAAGTCCTCCGTGTTTCTGGGAGCGAGAAGATGTAACTCCCGGGGCAACGCAGAGGCAAGTTAAAGACCTCCTCGCCGTTGTGCGGGCGCAGGCGAGAAAGGTCCTCAGTGCATCCAGGGGGGAGGAGATGTACGCCCTGGGCAAGTTGAGGCACCGGATAAAGTCCTTATCGTCGTTGTGCGAACTAAGGCCCATCAAAGATCTCCTCGCCGTCGAGCGAGTGCAGGCGTGAGAAAGAAAAGGTCCTCAGTGCATCCAGGGGGGAGGAGATGTACACCCTGGGCAAGTTGAGGCACCTGACAAAGTCCTTCTCGCCGTCGAGCGAGTTAAGGCCGTTTAAAGTCCTTCTCGCCTGTGTGCGAGTATAGGCAAGATAAAATCCTTCTCGTCTTGAACGAGTTCAGGTATGGCGAAGAGGGTGGAAGAAGCTTGAAAGGCGGCTAAGGTAGGTTCGAAGAGAACGCCTAGCCAGCCAGTCTTTAGCTCTGAGGTTCAGGGGAGGTAAAGGAAGGTCCCAAAGGGCATTTCTGCCTCAGATAAAGAGATGACTGCCAAAGCCTGAGGCTAAGGAAAGCTGGTGTTGCCAAGAGGTCTAGGTGATCGCGAAAGTTCAAACACGGCGAGAAGGTTGAAAGACTTGTTTGATAAAGCGGGTCAAGTGGGACATTGTTTGAACCAATGATTGAATCACAGTTCATTGCTTGGAACTTTTCTTACGATCAGGTTAGTGCCTCAGGGGTACAAGTTGTTTAAAGCGATTATTGCTTAAATTTGAATCAGCTCGGAGAAGTTACGCCAAAGGTCATGTTTGCAAAATCGCTAAGTTAAACGTAGCAGGGTTAGGCATACAAAGAAAGTAAAGCGCTCAAGAGAAGTAAGAAGACATATCCAAATTTCGCTATTAAAATAAGTAGCTGTTCAAAATACATGTGCAAGAGTTTTTACAAGATAAATACAAGTGAATTCATAAAGAGGCAGATGGGGTAGAGTTGGTTGAGCCTTCGGCGGGAACGACCTTCCCATCTACCACTTCGTTGTCTAACGACACCATGCTAAGGTCAAGATCAGGGAAGAGGCATGCAAACTGTTCTCGAGCGGCATCAAACCCAGCAACCAGAATCTGAGCAGAGCTTAGCTTAAGTTCTTCAATTTGCTTTTGAAGTTCTTCAATTTGCTTTTGAAATCCTTCAACCTGCTGCTTAAGCTCCTTGTTCTGCTGCTCCAGCTCTTCGACCTGTTTTTGGAGTTGTTTGTTGGTCTCTTGAGCTTGAAGAAGGTCGTCAGCCACCTTCTTAGATTCTGTTTGAGCCTGGGCCAACTCGGCAACCATCTTCACCTTCTCTTTGTTTGCCTCGGAGAGATCAGCCATGGCGTCGTCTCTTGCTTTCTCTACTTGCCCAAGTAGCTTCTCGCGGTCGATCGACCTTTGCTCCAGCTTCTGTACCTTGTCGGCATTGGCTTGAATTTGAGCCTCCAGGTTGCTCGCCTTGGTACGCAGAGGCACGATTCTGCTTTCAAGTTCGACTTTTTCTTGGGCAAGTTCGTGGACTTTGCGGCGAAGGTCGACAGCTTCCTTGCGCGCAAGCCTAAGCTCGGTGTTTAGGGAATCCTCCACTCGAGAATGTTCCATTTCCGCGAGCGTTAGGCTGAATGACACCTTCTCCACCTCGACCTTCATTGTGCTGTTCTCGGTCTTGAGGTTGTAGATGTCATCCTGTAGCCGCCTGGTGGAGCTCTCCACAGCTCTCGTTATGATTGATGGGATATCCTCTGCAATGGTTTTGAGTTTAGCAGTCAGAGGTTCCCACATCCTCGTCACCTCGAGGGAAAGATTTGCAGCTTGGAGAGGCGCCAGGGGGGCTTGTTGAGGGTTCTCGTCGCCGCCTTCCTTAACAATATTTTCGGTGGTTGCTTCTTGGCGCGGCGACGCAACCGGGGACTCGGTGATTAGGATTGGAGAGGTGTGAGCGACCTCATCCCCGATTGGAATGACTCCTGCAGCTGAGGTGTTGGAAGGAGGGCCCCTCCTGCTGATATATGTGGAGTAGAGGCGCTCGGGGGGTCCTCTAAGAAGTTTGGCTCTTGGGCCTCAGTTGCAGGTGGCGCAGTGGCCAATGGGACTGCTTGGACTGGTGGTGAAGGGGCTTGTGGTGCTGGTGGTGAAGGAGGAGGAGCGGGTGTTGATGGTGGTGTTGAAGCCGGAAGAGGGGGCGGGGCAGGTGGGGAAGATGGTGCCACCCTCTTCCTTTTCGTGACAAGGCCATCCTCTGTGACCTCGTCGTCCTCTTCCTCATCCTCTTGGACAACTTGGGGGGCTTTCCGCTTTGGCCTCTTAAGGACCAGTTTCTTTCGTTGAGTGGGCGCCTTAGGCGGTGATCGCCCCTAAATGATGGCCTTCTCGACCGCCGAGTTGGGAACCGTCTGGGAGCCGGTCGCCAACCCGTGGTTGCGGGCGAGCGCCTTTAGATCGGCGAGCATATTCTTACCCAACATGGTATCTGCGTGAGATGAAAGTGCATAAGTTAGCTTAAAGGAGAATGGGGTAAGTGTACAAGGCAATGAAACAGCAAAAGCAGGCATATGCAGAAAAGATGAAACCAAAAGTCTTGTGTGTATTGCACAAGACGCCCAGAAGCAATATCAGAAGCATGTCAAGACAAGGATGTAGCGTCCTAACCTATTTGGAATTCCAACTGGTCCTCAAAGAACTCGAAGGAAATCAGGGTGGGGGTCAAGAATGTTATGTGGGCATCTGCCACCCTCTTCCAGAAGAGACAAAGGTCTCTGTCCAAAGCTCCCATGCTGTCAGGACTTCTGGGCCTCCTGAAGCAGCTCTTGGACTCTTTTTTCCCCTTGTCCACCCAGTACAAGGGGAAACCGTCGAGAAGGGAAGGGTCTTTGTCGTTTGCGCGGACCTGGATGAACTTCCCCTTCCAATCCTTATACGACTGCTGGAAGATGGTGAAGATGGATCTCCCAGCAATGGCGTTCAGACTGACCCAAAGGCGATCGCCTGGGTGTTTGGCCTCAAACAGAAATAAAAATACGTCCACTGACGCAGGCAACCCCAGGTGGGCGCACGTTACCTCAAAAGCTCGGACGAACGCCCAGCTGTTGGGGTGAAGCTGGGCGGCAGCGATGTTAAGCTCGGTTAAGAGTTCCCTCTCAAATCGAGTAAGAGGGAACCTGAGTTTAACTTTCTTGAAGAGAGTGGTGTAGACGAAGCAGAAGGGCCCGTCGGCGCTCACTTTATCATCGGCACACACTGGCAGAGTGGCTGGGCAAGGCAGCACCATCATTCTCTCATCGTGCTCCTTGTGGAATGATTGGTAGGCCTCGTCCCCATTGGTCAATCGCAGAACCGCTCCCGCGGTGTTCACCGACGACGTTTCCTTTAAGAGGGTTGAGTTAGCCCATGAGTATAACGTCTTGAAGTCTGGCAGTGGGGTGGGGGCTCCTCTAGCGTTTGGTGGAGTTGCCTGGGCCAGAGTGGTTTGAGAAGATGCGGGCCTCACAGCCTGCGAAGAGGGGGCACCACGAACTTGCGTAGAGTCGTGTGCTTGAGAAGGAGGGTTTCGCGCTGACGGAGGGGGGTTCGGGGTGATCTTCGTGCGAGTCATGGTAGCAAACTGCAAACGAAGAAGAAAGGAAAAATAATCAGGAGGGTTACAAAGGCTGACTCGATCAGGGAGGGAAGGTGAAAGACGAACGAATGTGAGTTCGTTGCGACGATCGGCAGAGCCCTAAGTTACGAGAAGGAGAAATGGAAAACAGCCCACAGCGTATGCACCAGACAGTTACAGGATGATGCAAATCGGTGAAAATGCGAGAAAACACAGCAGATGAGGGAAAGTAGTTACCTTTCGATGATCGGGAGAATGTTGAAGGGAGGTGGTGATCTAGAGCGTCGAGGAACGTCGAGAGCTTTCGCAGAGGGAAATAAGAGCATACGCAAGTGTGAAGAAAGTGATGGAACAGTAGGAGCGTAAGGGGTTTAAGGGTTTTCGAAACGGTTTGGGGAAGCGCTAACGGCAGATGAAGATAGCCGTTGATGAGAGCCACGTGTCAAGCGATGCGCGAAGGGTTTGGTGGAACGTCAGAGCAGCAGAAAGTACTATCTCTTGGAATTCTGCGCCCCATGCCACGTAGACCGGTGTTAACGAAGGCTTCTTCAATCTTTTCGCTAGACAAAGTCTTCGCTTAAGACTGGGGGGCTTGTGTACCGCCCTGGTGGTCGGGTGTGATGACGCGGCATCCTGCTACAGTATAGGCGCCAGGTTGACAGTTGGGAAGGAAGTCGGGAGGCACGTGTAGTCGCCGATAGTTAAGTTGGCGTGTTCCGGTCTCTAGCGTACCAGAATAGGCGATCGCCAGTTTGGGGATGAAGTCGCCAGATGCAGACTCAGGCGACCAGACAGTCGGAGATCGCCAGAACGAGCACATCGCCGAAGTTAAAGGAGAAGCAGATTATGAAGGCGGCCGGCGAGACCACAGGGAAGGTGTATGAAGGCCCTACCTCGCCAGTTTCAGTAGAGATCGCACTCCTGAGTTAGCTATGCACTGGGCAGTACCATGCATAGGTAACTTAGCCAAAATGAGAGTAGAAGCAGCGCCAAGTCAGTGAGCCTCCAGATGATGGCACGTGTACGGTTGGATGCAGGCCACGTGTCCAAGCCTGTAACTGCCAGGAGAGAGAAAACCACCAGGTATATAAGAGTTCCTAACAGATTTTCTAAGGTACGCACGTTCAGTTCATACACTTTACGCTTGCGAGTGACAGAGCTGTTTGTGAGAGAGATTTGCACGGTTCCAGTTCTTAGTATTTGGTGATACCGTCACTGACTTGAGCGTCGGAGTGCGATCGGCCGCAGCGGCGCCGTATCGTTTCTTTGCAGGTTCTTGAGATAGATCCAGAGGAGGAACGGAAGTGAGAAGCGGCGCGCACGTCGATCCTTTGACGAGGCATTCTCCAGCGCTCCGGTCAACAGGCAGGATCAGATACTAATAATGAGATTCTATAATTATTAAATTAATTGCATATAATTGGATACAATATCGTCAAATATTGCATACAATAATTGCATATAATTTTATAATTATTATTTCCTTAATAAACTTTACGTTCAATCTGTGTCATTTTGACCAATTTTCTCGTCTAAAATCATTCTCTCCATGAGATCCTTGATTCGAACATTCAGAGCCTGTTTTGGATCTTTATATTTCAAGTACTTTGCTTCATTTGTGGCGACCCAACAATGCAAGAGCATAAGCCCCACCAGAATGATACTGACTTTCGCCATTCTTTTGTTCTCCTCGATGCAGCTTCACTTCCAGAGAGATTAGAACAATGTTGCAATCGTGAAAACTAAATCAGAAAGAAATCAATCCAAGTAAGTTTAACTCAATTTTTAAAACGGACAAATAAGAGGTTTACACTGCATGTGAAATTTAAAGAAAAAAAAAATCAAAATATGAAGAGAAACAAAACCAAAGCAAAAAAAACAATCTACCTACAACTGAAAGTGTAAAGAGAAGTAGATACACCGGCAACAAGGAGGTTGAAGTCCCCAATAGAGTGACACGCTCACCTATGTAACAGACAAGAGAAGAGAAGAGGGAGAAAGCGTACTATTTAGTATGCTACGTTGTATGAATATATACAGAGAGGAACTGTTCTATCTTGTAACTTCAATCTGTCCTTCACGTAACAGAAGATAAAATAAGATATAAGATACTACTCATTTGTTCTGCTTTAAATTTAAATTTGGTTTATAGATAAGATATTACCGTATTTTGTATTTTTAAATTTAAATTTCTCTTTATCAATAAGGTATTACAGTATTTTTTTTTTAAAATTTCAATTTTGATTTATCAATTACTTTTACCTAACTTTTGAATTGGATAGAACTTTTTTTTATTCTAATGTAATTTTTTAATTCGATAATTTTTTATTAAATTAAAATAATTTTATGATGTTAGAAAATATATTATTGAATAATACCTATATATATATATATATATGAAAACATGATTTCTTTATTTTCTCGTTTTTTTAACAATTTTATTTACTTTTTATATTTCTAAAAATTCCGTATTTGTTCCTGTTTCTACTTGTAACCACTTACAAGGGCATTGAAGATTCTAAGTTCACTTTTTTTTACAATAATAGAAATATATGTAATTAAAATTAGTTATTATATCAATTATTAAAATGTACGTAAAATATGTACAATATATATACAAAATACAAATGGAACCCACAGGGTAACATTTGCCATGTGTCAATCACACAAAATTCAACCAACAAAAAATCAAAAAGAAAATTTACCCAAATATGTAGAAATATCTCAACCAAGGAACCAATGAAAGGATGACAAATGGCATCATCCCACGAAGTCACGTTCGTGTAATATAAACGCCCTTTCCCTCAATCTCTTCAGTTCATACTTCTCTAAAACCCTTCTCTTCTCCGTTCCCTCCAAAAATCTCAGCTTTCTCTCCTCAACTTTCACCGATTTGACCACTATACACGTTCTGGTCATTGCCTTACCAAAAACGCTGATATCTTCTTTTAGCATGTGTTTGGATTAGGGGGTGGCACTGTAGCGCAGACGGATTTAAGAGTGTCACCCCCGTTTGGTTCCGTGAAAGAGTGAGGGTGAGGGTGAGATCGAGTGGAAACATTGGTGATTTTCGGATGCTCCCAAATATGAAGAGAAAGGAGAGTGGCTAGAGAGGAAAGTCACGTAAGATGTAATGAAATACTATTGTGCCCTTACTTTCTTCACCTTCCATAATGTAAACTGCCATTACCATCGCGCCCCATGCTTCTTCTTCTTCCTCTGCGACTTCTCTTCTCAGTGTCTCTTCTTTTGCACTGGTGCTTCAAATTTAGGTTTTCATATTTACTTGGACTTCATTTTTTTTTTCACTATGGGTTTCAAATTTAAAAAAAAAAATCATTACTTTGTTTCTTCCTGTATCCCTTTATATTCTTATATCATCTTATAATTTAAAAATTAATAAGTTTTATATTATATATTTTGACAACTATGTTTTAAATATCCATTTACTTTTTAAAATATATTAATTTTGTTAATAATAATAATGAAAATTATTATTAATAATAATTTTGTATATATATATATATATATATATATAACATAATTTAAAGAATTATAAATAATATTAAAATTATCTAAATAAATTAACTTAAATAAAAAAATTAATTTAAATTAATAAAATAGAAAATAATAAAATTATAATTATATTTAAAATGATATTTATTTATTTCTTTGAATTTTACATTTTTTATTTTATTTATAAATAAAACTTTAAATTATTTTAATTAACTAAAATATGCACAAAATTAATAATTATTTATTCTTATTTTATATACAAGAAACATAAATAATATTAAAATTATCTAAATAAATCAACTTAATTAAAAAATTAATTTAAATTAATAAAATGGAAAATAATAAAATTATATTTAAATATAAAAAAGTATTTATTAATTTCTTTGAATTTTAAAATATTTTATTTATTTATTTATAATTAAAACTTGAATTTCTTTTAATTAAATATAATGTGTACAAAATTAATTATCATTTATTTCTTCTTTTTTTATATAGAAGGATAAATTTGTAATCTTACAATTTACACAATTAAAAATAATTGAAAATATCCTTACAACCATCACATCACTCACATATGTCAATAAACTTTCCTCACACATCCACTCTAACATACCTCAATCCAAACACCCTCAACTTTCTTCACAAATCTTCACACTTCCACTCCCCCACACCCTCAACTTTCCACTCCCTCACACCCTCTAATCCAAACAAAGCATTAGGGTTGTTTTATAGCATGATTTTTTAATTTGAAAATGGCTTTCTGAGGTTTATGAGGTTATATAAGTTCTCATAAACAAAAAACCTTCACTTCTCATTTCATCTTTCATTCTTCTGAATAAAAGGTTAGCCTTTTATCATTCATTTTCATATTTGGAGCATCCATGTCATACCTCTTCATTTCGTCTTTCATTCTTCCGAATATTTTTTTTGAAATATTTTGTTTTCTGCAATTATTTTGATATTCTTCATTTTCAGTTTGTTATCTTCTTCTGTGTTCTTCGTGTTTCTAAGGAAAGCTCTCTACTATTGATATTGTTTGGCATTTTATTTTCCCGTTTGCGGTTGTTACGGTTTCTGAGCAAAGTTCTCAACTTGGTCTTTTTGGAAGAACATGTTATTATTCATATCATTTTTTTATGTTCTTGGTTACCATGCGTAATAATATGATTGCATTTTTTGTAATGTTTTTTTTTTCTTTAGAACATGTCAGAATCAGATTCAGATTGGGATAAAATAATAAGAAGGCCAACCAAGGGAATTTTTTCCTCCAAGAACATTTTCGGGGAGGTATGTTTGGTATAGTTTTTAAGTTAACAACATTACTATTCTTTGAAATATTTTCAACATTAATTGATCCTGCCGGTTGACTCGAGTGCAAGAGTCTTGCCACGTCAAAGGTATCTTCTCTCGATCAGCTTCGCACCACGCTAGCCTTCGATCTTCACGTCTCAATTCTTCGCGAGAACCTGAAGAAAACAAAGACACAGAATGGCGCTGCGGCCGATCGCACTCCGACGCTCAAGTCAGTGACGGAATCACCAAATACTAAGAGAGAAAAGCTAAACTCAAGGAACCGTGCAAATGTTCTCTCAGCGTACTCAAGTGTTCTCAAAAGCGTAAAGAAGTGTTCTAAACGCGTACCTCAGAAGATCATTAGAGTTCCTTATATACCTGAGCACTTTCTCTCTCCTGACGGTTACACCTCTGGACACGTGGCTCGCATCCAGCTGTACACGTGTGACCATCTGGAGCCCCCTTCTACTTGAGCGTCACCTCTACTCTTCAAGCTATTCAACTAAGTTACCCATGCAAGGAGTAACTCGGTGCGTAGCTTCCTTGGAGCGCGATCTCTTCTAAGTGGCGAGTACGGGGTGTCACCATGCACACCTTCTCTGTGGTCTCGCCTGCCGCTATCACGATCTGTTTCACTTGCGCATCATACATGTTCTGGGAAACTGTTCCCTTGCCTCAACCTCTGGCTAGGGAATGATCATCTGACAACCTCATCCTTTGTGCTCGTACTTCATGAAAGCCTTAAGCAAGCCTTCTTGATCTTTCGGCGATGTGCCCCTTTCGGCGGTCTCTAACCATTTGGTCGCCTAAACTCGTATACGGCGACTATGACGCGAGCCTGGTGACCGCCGATTATACATACCAGAGATCGAAGAACACCAAGCTAACAATTGGCGACTACACAAACTTCCCGATGTGCTTCCCTTCTGTCAGCCAGGTGTTCCGCTCAACACGTCTACATTATCGCTTGCTGCCACGTCATCGCTTCCGACTACCTGATCAGTACACAATCCCCCAGTCTTAAGCTGAGACTTGACCAGCGAAAAGACTAAGAGGTCACGTCATCGTCGATCTACGTGGCACTGGTGCAGATTTCCGTACGTTCGTACCCTCTGCTTTTCTGACGCTCCACCAACCTCTTTTTCCATCACTCGACACGTGGCTTCATCAACGGTCGTCTTCAACTGTCGTTTGCGCTTCCGAAAACGTTCGAAAAATCCTTAAACCCTTTGCGCTTCCACTGTTCCATCATCTTTCTTCACTCTCAAGCATTCTAAGTATTTTTCTTTGCGAACCACGAAGCTTCTCGTCTCTCTCAATCTCCAACTTTCTTCAACGCTCATCTGATCACAAAAAGGTAACCCTTTTACTCCTTCTATGGATATTTGCTGCATTTTAATCGGTTTGCATCATCCATTATCTGTCTAAAGCATATGCTGTGGGCTGTTTTTTCCTTTTCTCCTTTTCTCGTAACTTAGGGATTCGTCTTTCATAACGTTTATCCCAGCGAACCCTTATTCGTTCGCTCTGCCTTCTTCGTCCTCAATCGAGTCGTTCTCTGTTATCCTCATTTCATCCCTTTCTCTTTCCTTTGCAGTTCCTGCGATGGCTCACACGAAGTCCACCGCGAACCCTCCTCCTTCATCGCGAAACCCTCCACCCCAAGCGCGTAGGGTTGCCCCTGGGCCAAATCCTCCACCAGCGCGCAATCCATTACGAGCCTCTGGTGCTCCTTCTAATCAGGCTGAGAGGCCTACCTCTTCTCACGCCAATCCCACTCAGGCAACTCCACCAGTCGCCGGAGGAGCCTCCCTACCTCCACAAGACTACAAGGAACTCTACCCTTGGGCCACCCCAACCTTGCTAAAAGAGACTTCTTCGATAAATACTGAGTTGGGCGTGCACCGATTCAGGAAAGGAGACCAGCCCGACCTTTCCTTCCATAAAGAGCATGATAGCAAAGTGGTCGTGCTGCCCTGCTTCCCGGGTGAACCGATCTGCGCGGATGATAAGGGGAACAACAACGAGTTGTTCTGCTTCATCTACACCACTTTCTTCAAGAAAGTGAAGCTTAGGCTTCCTTTTACCCGCTTCGAGAGAGAGCTGCTAACCGAGCTCGATATCGCCCCCGCCCAGCTTCATCCCAACAGCTGGGCGTTTATAAGGGCGTTCCAAATTCTGTGTGCGCACCTGTTGCTGCCGGCCTCAGTCGACGTCTTCCTCTTCCTGTTTGAGGCAAAGAACCCCGGAGATCGCCTCTGGGTCAGCTTGAACGGGATTGCTGGGAGATCCATCTTCTCAATCTTCCAGCAGTCTTACAAAGACTGGAAGGGGAAGTTTGTGAGGGTGTGCCAAAATGACCAAGAGCCCTCGTTGTATTGGGTACACAAGGGGAACAAGGACTCTAAAGACAGTTTCAGAAGACCAAGGAGCCCTGACAACATGGGGGAGTTGGACAAGGACCTTTGCCTCTTCTGGAAGAGTGTAGCTGCCGCCAACATCACCTTCCCCACCGCCTCAATCATTCCTTACGAGTTTTTCGAGAGCCAACTCGAAATACACATAGGTTAGCTCCTACCTCCACACCAAGTCTTTCACTTTGAGCTAATACTAACTTAGTGTCTTCACCACTCTGTTTTGGCATACCATTATTCTGTGTTGACCCTGATCTTTCATCCATGTATTGCTTGTGTTGTCTCTGCATAAATATGCTTGTATTTTCTGCTTTTGTTTTGGTTGCTCACTTATTCTTTACCTTGTGCAGATAACATGCTGGGAAAAGGGAAATTGGCAGAACTGAGGGCGATCGCTCGATCCCACAAGCTAGCGGCGGGCTCCCAGGCTGCGCCCAACCCGGTGGTGGCGATCGCCGCCGCTCAAGGCAAAACTCCTCCCCGAGGTGCAACCTCTTCCGGGGTACTACCCGCCCCTCAAAGGAAAAAGCTGATCTTGAGGAAACCAAAAAGGAAAGCTCCTTAAGTGGTGCAAGAGGAAGAAGAGGATGATGACGGGACTGAGGATGGCCTCGTCACCAAGAGAACAAGGGCGGCTCCCTCTTCACCACCTGCAGTCCCAACACCAACACCGCCCTCACCTCCAGCTCCATCACAACCAGTCCAAGCGATACCCTTGGCCGCCGCACCCCCCGTGGTTGAAAGCAGCGACCCCAACTTCATAGAGAACCCTCCAAGCGCCTCCACACCGTTCGTATCTTCCGGAGAGGGTCCTCCCTCAACCACTTCTATTCCTGGGGCCGCACCAGGAGGAGATGAGGGCGCTCATAACTTGCCGATACTCATAACAGAATCTCCGACCTCACCACCACGCCAAGAAGCCCCCCTTGCCCTTCAAACTCAAGAGGGTGGTGGTGAAAGTCAACACCAAACTCCTCCAGCACCTCCACCAGCAACAACCTCAAGCCTCCCAACATCCCTCGAAGAGATCTTGGGGCCCTTCATAGCTAAACTGAAGATGATGGCGGAGGATCTCCCCTTGATTATATCGAAAGCCGTGAAGGACTCCCTCAAGAAGCTCCAAGAGGAGAATTCAGCGCTCAAGGAGTCAAATCTGATTACAAGGGCTGAGGCTGAAAAACTCTCGTGCACCCTGCTGATGACCGAGTTGGAGCACTCAAGGCTGGAGGACGCCATGGATGCTGAGCTAAGAAGCACGCGCAAAGAAGCCTCCGATCTGCGCCAGAAACTGCACCTCCAAGTACAAGAGAAGATCGACTTGGAAAGAAAACTTGTCCCTTACAGGATCAAGGTGGCGGACTTGGAGGCTGCAAAGAAGGCGGATGCGACCAAGATGGAAAACCTTGAGAAAAGGTCAGCAGATCGGGAGGTGCTCCTTGGGAAGGTTGAAAAGGAGAGGGACGATGCCATTGCTGAGCTCGCCAAAGCTCGAGAGGAGGCCGCAAAGATTGCTGCAGAGTTGGCCCAGGCTCGGGATGAGGGCAAAAAGGCTGCTGAAGACCTAGCTCGAGCTCGTGAGAAAAAGGAAGAGCTGAAGAAACAAGCATAAGAGCTCGAGCAAAGCACCGCCCAAGTCCTCACCGCCGGGTTCGACGCCGCTCTGGAGCAGGTTGCATGCCAATACCCCGAGCTCGACCTCTCTATGGTGTCAATCTGCAACGAGGTGGTGGATGGGAAGATCGTACCCTCCGAAGACTAGCTGCCTTCCTCCATCACCTTTCCTTTTGTAAAAACTTTATATGTAATTCCTCTGCTTATGTACTTGATCACATTCGTGTTCAAACTTGAATAGCCATTGATCCTGTCGCCAACTCTAGCATGGAGGAATTGCTTTGTCGCTTCCTTACCCCGCCTATGCAACTGTGTTATCTGCAAGAATGCTTTTAGGACCTTCTCCGGGAACTTCAAATGCAACCTGCAAAACACACAGACGGCGCCTCTAGCGGCCGTTTGCACTCCGACGCTCAAGTTAGGTCACAGAACCACCAACAAAAATAATCTCACTCAATCTCTTTCTGATTCTCTCTCTCTGTGTCTGTGCCTAACAGAACTCTGTTACGCTATTCTCTGTGTGTGTCAGAATTCTGTTACGCTATTGTGCGAAAACGTACCACAATGAGTAAAAACGTGGGTGTCTGTGTTTTCTGTGTGTACCTTTCACGACGCGGTGTGCACCTTTATCTTGGTCGCGCCCCTCTCAGATGGTGACACGTGGAGGCATGCAACTCACATCTAACCGTACACGTGCCACTACCTGAAGGGCTCTAGCACATCTCTTTGTGCGCCTAAGTTATTCCCTTGCGGAGTAACTTAGCACGTTTCTTCCATCTGGGTGAATCGCACACTCCCAGGAGAACGCTAGGTGTGGCTGGACTAGGCACACTCACCAAGCATTGCTCTCTGCATACACGATTTCCCCTTCACGATGTCATGCACGTAATGGGTTAAGAGAGTCACCAATCACTGACTGGTTTACTAACTCCCTCAGGCCACTCTCGTGCACGATTCTTCCGGCGAACAGCTCCTCTTTCTCTGAGATATGATCATGCGAAGTCCATGCGTAACGCTCTCGCTGGGACTCTCAGTCGCAATTTAACTGCGTGTAACACGACACCCCGATGACCATGCACCCAATGACTGATCGGTGCTCTATTGCTTCTCGCGTTCTCCCCCCGGGTGTTTATCTTGGAACTGATCTGTCGGTGGCCACTCGGTTACTGACCACCGATCACCGTACTGGGTGATCTCCTCCCTAATTTCTCTGCCACCTGATCCACGTGTCACCCTGCGAGTGGTCCACGTGGTTATCTGCTGCTGACGTCATCGACTACCGATGACCGACCAGATCACAAGCCCCCCAGTCTCTAGCTGTGAACTCGTTCTCAGCGAAGAGACTAAGTGGTCGCGCTCTCGGTCCACGTGACAAGTGGGGCCACATCACGTGCCACCTCACGTGTTGCCTTCTGACGTTATGACTTCCTCCCTTAATCTCGCGACACGTGGACGCACCAACGGTCAGCGTGGAGTGTCGCTAATGCTTCCCTTATTCAAATAGGCGCGCGCCTTAACTGTTTCATCATCTTCTTCAATACTCCAACTCTCAGACTCACTTCAAATCTCCTCTCTGCGCGCCCAACTTTCTTCAAGCTTTCTACCTCAAGACCTTCCGCGATCATCTAAAGGTATGACTTTTCTTCTTCCTTGATCCATTTAGGTTCTTTTCACCGATTGCATTCACCTCTTTCACTGCCATGCATTCATCTTCTCTGTTTTTCTTCTTCTCAACTCGCGCTAGGGTCTTTTGCGTTTCTCACTTCGCTTTCTACTTCTCCCGCTTCCTCTTCTTTGCCTGGACCTTTCTTTCTTCTTCCCTTCCTCTGTTTTTCACCGAACCATTCATCATTCCCTCTTCTTCCGTTCATCTGACCTTTTGCTTTCCTCCATTGCAGTTATCTCGCAATGGCTCGCTTGAAGCAAACTGCTCGCATCGTCGCCTCATCCTCTGGTGCACAGCCTTCAGCAAGTGCACCAGCGTCACCTCCACCTGATGCAACTTCCTATCAGGACTACGCCAGGGTCTATGACTGGGCTCCCCTGGCATTGCTGGCCGAAACTTCCACTCAACTACCGAAAGGCCACCTCAAAACCCTTTTGAGCAACGACCCTGATGAGCCCTCCTACGCCATCGACAGAGAGAATGATTTCAACGTTCGTATACGCATTCCTCCTCGAGGGATGCCAATCTGCGTGGACGATAGGGCTACCAATGGGGTGCCCTTCACCTTCATATACTCCGCCATCTTCAAAAGGTTGAAGTTGCACTTGCCCTTCACCTTCTTTGAGAAGGAGCTGATGATGGAGTTGAACGTCGCCCCTTGCCAACTCCATCCGAATGCCTGGGCTTTCATATGGGCATTCGAGATCCTCTGCAACTACTTTGGGCATAACGCCTCTGTAGACGTCTTCCTACATTTCTTCGAGGCGAAGAACCCTGGGGATAGGTCTTGGGTCAGCCTGAATGGAGTTGCTGGACGAGTGATCTTGGGCCTGTACCAGCAATCGTTTAAAGATTGGAAGGGCAGGTTCTACATGATATCTGCTACCCAGCAAAGCCCAATGCTGCTCGAGGGGTTTCCCCTTTATTGGGTTCCTGGAGTCGAGTTTAAGAAACCCCGAGGCCTTGAAGCCATGGCTCCCTACGAGCGCGAGTTGTGTAGGTTGCTCCTAGGGGCAAAATATAACTCGGCCCTTCTCATCAAACACGAGTTTGATGTGGTGTCTCTGAAGAAGTACATAGGTAGGCTCTTCTTCTTGCACCTCTTAGAATACTTGCACACTCTCATGCATACTTGCATAACATTTTATCCACTTGCATAATTATGCCATCTAACTCTTCTTTTTACCCTTGATGTAGACATGACTTCAGGGAAAGATAGGAGGAGGGCATTACTGGAGCTTGCCCGGACCAGGGGTGCCAAGGGGACTGGTTCTTCCTCCTCTACCACCGAGCCCATCGCAGCTCCCCCTCTCGCGGTCGCGCCAGCTGAAGGCCCCGAGCCAGAGAATAAGAGAAGAAGGCTAGTAAAGGCCTTTCCTGCAACTGTGGCTGTCGCTGCTGCTCCTACCCCCTCAACCGAGGAGGAGAGTTCTGGCTCTCCTCTTATACATCGCAAGAGGAAACACCAAGAGGTTAGGGGGGCTTCGTCTCTTAGGCCTGGGGAAATCGAAGTGGTGCAGATCGATGAGGGTTCACCCCCACCTCCTCCTACTCAACCTGCCCCAACACCAGCTTCCTCCCCCTCCCCTCAGCGCCTACCATCTCCGACGCCTCAACTTCTGTCTCCAGCATCACTTCCACCCCCACCCCCAGCGGGCCAAGCTATTGGTCAACCCACTCCACCTGCTGGGAGTGATTCTGCCCACTCGGGGGGTTTCTTAAGACTGCCAGCATCACCACCACCACCAACCTCTGCTGCTACTGTTGAAGGTGGTGAGGCCAGCTCGCAGCCAAGCAGCTCTGGTGCTAGCAATGAAAATTTCAGTCGAGTCATTGCCTTGGTTCGACATTTCATACGCAGCCGGGAGCTCCTCTAGTAGAGTGGGCAGGAGGTGGACATGCATTTGGCCAAGCAGATAGTGCTTTCCCTAGAGTTTTCCACCCAGCACCGCAAGCAACTGGTCCTGGAGAAGAGGATCAAGGAGCTTGAGCACGACAAAGAGTCACTGCAGAGTGACTTTGAGGCTGCCCAAGGGTCCGTAGACCTGATGAGGGATATGGTGGAAAAATCCAGGAAAGAGTACCTATCGCAGGTCCAAGAGACCATCAAGACTGAGATTTTGATGGGGCAAGTTGTCAACACTCTGGACAGCGAAGTGTGGAGCTGAGGAGCAAGGTAATCAACTTGGAGGCAGAGACTTCCTCCCTACGCCAACTGAACTCACAACTAGCGGGGGATCTAAAGTCTACCAAGGAGGAGGCCACTGATGGAGGGAAGAAACTTGAGGAGGCAGTGAACGAGCTTTATGCGGTGAAGGTCGAGCTTGCCGAAACAAAGGGCAAACTGGGAGAAGCTGCCTCTTCCATTGCTTCCCTCACCACTGAGAAGAACGCCTTGGAGACTTCAAAGCAAAAGCTCGAAGCTGAGAACGCCGAACTTATGAACGTGGGTGCTGACGCCCTTGCTGATGGGTTCGAGTTGGCATTCGAGCAGATTCGTTGCGTTCTTCCAGACTTGGACCTTACGCAGTTCAGCATCTACCACGAAGTGGTAGATGGCAAGCTCATTCCTCCTTCTTGAGTTTTCTTCTTGTAATTTCATATTTCTGCACAATTCTTGTACTTGAAACTTGTATAGACCTTGGTGTGAATATATACTTGCTTCAGCTATATGTTTCTTCTCTCGTATCTTCTTAAGCTTCATCTTTCTTTTTGCACACGACTAACTGTTAACTAGCTTAGGTTTAGCGCGATTTGTACTCTTTGATCTTGGCCTCTACCTTGATCACGACTAACAACTCCCTTAGCTTTGTCTTTAACAGTTCTTATGCATAGCTTCGTACTAGATGATTGACTAGGCATAGTCTGACTGTTTTGGCTTGTTGTGTAAGAACTTGTTTGGAAAAGCTTCCTCCGACAAGGCACTACGCACTAGCATATCCACCAACAACTCATCAGTCATCGTTCTTCGGTCTTCACCTTGCTTCTCTGTCGCTCTAGCGCTAAGTGCATAGTGGACTTTGACATCGATCGTCAGAGGTGATGCCTTGTTTTGGGGGAAGAAGAGTGTTTCTCGATAGCCCCTCTTATCTTCCCCCAAGGTCATCAACCTTGGGCGGATCGGGTCGTTCTTTCCCTTCCTCACTCCTGGGGTGAGAAGGGTTTAAACTAAGAGCTTTACTGGGCCAATATTGGTATATGCCAAGTGGGTAAGGACGTTTGTCGAAATCCTTCCTTTCCCTCTCTTGGTCTTACTAGCACCCCTGGCTTTTCGAACCCTAGTCGCCTGCACTCACGCCTGGGGTGAGGAGGACTTAGGTTAGCGCCCATACTCGCGCCTAGGGCGAATAAGGCCTAACCGATCACCTG
This sequence comes from Phaseolus vulgaris, assembly GCF_000499845.2. Classification (NCBI taxonomy): domain Eukaryota; kingdom Viridiplantae; phylum Streptophyta; class Magnoliopsida; order Fabales; family Fabaceae; genus Phaseolus; species Phaseolus vulgaris. The sequence goes on from NC_023750.2 coordinate 18,031,267, forward strand.
CACTCGCACCTGGGGCGAGGAGGATTTTAACTTGAAAACTCTCGCACACTTGATATGCTGATAATCTTTTCATTGGGTGGCCTCGTTAAAAACCCTCCTTAGGGAAAAGAGTGCCCCCTTATCTGTTCAACTGTTTTCAGTATATACACTGAGTGTGTCTTTAGCGCGAGAACGCAACTACTTTACAACTTAACTGAAATAAAATTTCAAGTGGGTGGCGTTCCACGTTCTGGGGATTGCTCCTCCCTCCAGAGTTTCCAGCCGATAAGCTCCATTCTCCAACGCCTCAACCACTCTGTATGGACCTGTCCACTTTGGAGACAACTTGTTTTCCATCTCATTCTGATGCGTCTTTCTCATCACCAGATCACCTTCCTGGAAACGCCTGAGCCTCACCTTGGAGTTGTGCCTCCGTTCTACTCTTCTCTTGACGGCTTCAGCACTAACTCTGGCTTCTTCTCGCACTTCGTCCCATAGGTCGAGATTCACCTTTCGCTCTTCGTTGGATTCTTCGGCAATGAAATTCAAAAACCTGGGGGAGCTCTCCTGTATCTCCACGGGAATCATGGCATTTGTCCCGTAGACAAGGCTAAAGGGTGTCTCATGGGTGCTGGACTGTGGGGTGGTATGGTAGGACCATACGATTCTGGGGACCTCCTCTGCCCATTTTCCTTTAGCTTTCTCTAGTCTTCGCTTCAGCCCCCTGAGCAGCACTCGGTTGGCTGACTCCACCTGCCCATTGGTTCGTGGGTGTTCCACCGAGGCGAAAACCTGTTGTATCTTTAACTCCTCGCACATCTTCCTTAGTTGATGACTTGTGAACTGGGTGCCATTGTCGGAGACCAGCCTCTTGGGTACTCCGAAACGACAGACAATGTTCTTCCAGACAAAGTGCTCGACTTTCTGTGCGGTGATGTGCGCGACTGGTTCTGCCTCCACCCACTTGGTGAAGTACTCGATGGCCACGATGAGGAACTTCATCTGCCTTATCGCCAGGGGAAAAGGTCCTAGGATGTCGATTCCCCATGTGTGAAATGGCCACGGGCTATGGATGGACTTCAACTCCTCGGGAGGTGTCTTATGCCAATCTGCGTGAAGTTGACACTGTTTGCAACGCTGAGCATACCTCACGCAGTCTTCCTTCAGCGTTGGCCAGTAGTACCCTGCGCGGAGGATCCTACTTGCCAAAGCGCGACCACCTACATGACTTCCGCATACCCCCTCGTGTAGCTCTGACATAAGTCTAGTGCATTGCTCGCCATACACGCAGATCTGCACAGGATGAGAAAACCCAAATCTAAACAGGTTTCCATCAATCAAAGTAAACTTACTCGAGCTCCTCTTTATTCTTTTTGCCTCTGTCGGGTCAAGTGGGAGTACACCATCTTCTAAGTACAACTGGTACGGTGTTATCCACGTGTCGGGCTCTCTACTAGCGCAGACTTCCATCGCCTCGTCGGTCTTTGCCGGTCTCGCTCTAACCCTCGGCGCTTTCAACGTCTCTTGAGTCAGCGAACGATGACCAATCGCCAGACGCTCCATCGATTTGTACACTTGAAGTACCTGGTTGTCTGACACGAACGCTCGCGGTACCTTCAAGGTCTCCTGAATGACGGTCCTCTGTTTTCCCCCTTGCCTAAGCTGGCCAGCTTGGCAAGCAGGCCTGCTCTGGCATTTTGCTCTCTCGGCACATGAACTAGTTCAAACTCGGTGAAGGACGTCTTCAGGAGCTGTACGTATTCCAGGTAAGCTGCCATCTGGGGATCTTTCGCCTGGAACTCCCCTGTAACTTGCCCGGTGATTAGCAAAGAGTCACTCTTAGCAACCAGACTTCTTGCTCCCATTTCTCTTGCTAGCAACATTCCTGCGATCAGGGCTTCATACTTCGCCTGATTGTTGCTAGCCTTGAAGGCAAAGCGGAGAGACTGCTCGATCAGCACTCCGTTCGGGCCTTCCAAAATGACCCCAGCGCCGCTCCCCTGCTGATTGGAAGAGCCATCCACTGATAATACCCATCGGAAGTCTAAACCTTCTGAAGGTGTCGCGACCGACGACAGCTCGACCACAAAGTCGGCGAACACCTGTCCCTTTATCGGTCCTCGGGGCTCGTACGGAATGTCGAACTCTGACAATTCCACCGCCCACTTGACCATCCTTCCCGCTACGTCTGGTTTTATTAGCACCTTTTGGATGGGCAAATCTGTCATTACCACTACTGTGAAGCTGTGGAAATAATGTATGAGTCTTCTTGCTGAAAATACCACCGTCAGGGCAGCCTTCTTGAGGGCTTGGTACCTTGTTTCAGGGCCTTGCAATACCTTACTCACAAGGACACAAGCTTCTGAACCTGATCTTGCTCTTGTACCAGGACTGAACTGACTGCTCTCTCCGTCACAGCAAAGTATAGACGAAGAGGGGTGCCCACTTGTGGTTTACGCAAGACCGGTGGGCTTGCCAGGTACTCCTTCAACTTGATGAAGGCCTCCTCGCACTCCTGTGTCCAAAGGAATCTGCTGTTGCGCTTAAGACACTGGAAGTACGGATGACCTTTCTCCCCTCCAGCGGACATAAACTGGGATAATGCTGCCAACCGACCGGTGAGTTGCTGCACCTCCTTCACCATCGTTAGACTCCTCATCGCCACGATTGCTGCGCACTTCTCTGGATTAGCTTCGATTCCACGCTCTGTCAGAAGGAAACCCAAGAACTTCCCAGCCTCCACGCCAAAAATACATTTCTCAGGGTTGAGCTTCAACCTGTACTTGGCGATGGTGGTGAATAATTCCTCCAGATCGGCCACATGATGCTCCTTCTCTTGGGATGTGACCACCATGTCATCTACATATGCATGCATGTTCCTTCCAATCATGGGCGAGAGCACCCTATCCATAAGTCGCTGGTAGGTAGCCCCCGCATTCTTCATCCCGAACGGCATTACCTTGTAGCAGTAGCAAGACCGTTCGGTCATGAATGCGGTCTTGCATTCATCCCTGGGGTGCATTCTGATCTGGTTGTATCCTGAGAATGCATCCAAGAAACTGAGTAGCTTCCCCCCTGATGCGCTATCCACCAGAGCGTCTATACTGGGTAGAGGGTAGGAATCTTTGGGGCATGCCTTGTTGAGGTCAGTGAAGTCCACGCACATCCTCCACTTGCCGTTTGGCTTCTGAACCAGTACCACGTTCGCTAGCCACTCTGGGTACTGCATCTCCCTGATGTGCCCTGCGGCAAGGAGCTTTTGCGCTTCGTCGTGGATCACTTTCCTATTCTCTTCGTTGAATTTCCTTCGCCTCTGACGCACAGGTCGAACTTTAGGGTCCATCGACAGCCGATGGCAAAGGAAGTCAGGGTCGATTCCTGGCATGTCAGATGCTGACCACGCGAACGCGCCCATGTGCTTCTCGATCACCCCGACGATCAGCCCTCGTTCTTCTTCGTCGAGCGATCCTCCCAACTTGAACCTTTTCCCCCTTATATCTACTTCTACCCACCCCTCAGCTGGGTGGGGTCTTCTCTCGCTGGCGATGACCGCCCTCGCGATCCCTGACTCACGAGGAGTGATCATGCCCTCCTCCTCTGCTTCCACCTGAGCTACCTGGGAGCCCCCCAGCGTAGCAGCCTCCATCTCCTGATCGCCATGCGTTCCCCTAACCACCGATCGCTCTTCGAGCACACCTGGTGGTGGTGTTGAGGTGACATGGCATATGCTCCTTTTCTGCCTGAGGCTGTTCACATAACAGCGTCTAGCCTCAGCCTGATCTGACTTGATGGTTATTACGGTCCCCTCCATCGACGGCAGCTTCAGCTTTATGTGCCTCGTCGATGGCACAACACCCAACCTATTGAGTGTTGGCCTTCCTAACAAGACGTTGTACGCAGAAGGGGCGTTCACCACCAAGTACCTTATCTTTTCGGTGCGGGCTGTTGTTCCATCGGTGAGCGTCGTCCTCAGCTCAATGTACCCCCGCACCTCTACCTGATCCTCTGCAAAGCCGTAAAGACACCCGGTATACGGTCTTAGTTGATCGGGGGACAACTGCAACTTGTTGAACGTCGGCTAGAACATGACGTCCGCCGAGCTCCCTTGGTCTACGAGCACTCTGTGCACTCGCCTTCCTGCTATGATGAGGGAGATGACCATAGGATCGTTGTCGTGCGGTACAACGTCCCGTAGATCAGCTTTCTTGAAAGTGATATCTAACTCGGGGAAATGGCCCTCGTCCACCTCGTCCACGGCCATAACCGATTGAGCATACCTTCTTCTTTGTGATCCGGTGCATCCCCCACCGGAGAAGCCTCCCGCAATCGTTTGCACCTCCCCGTGCACAGGGATTTCATGCTGCTGTTCTCCTGCCTGGGCCCCCGATGCGCGATCACCCTACGCCTCCCGCAGGTAATCTGCCAGGAACCCAGACTTTACCAACTCCGCCAGCTGGTGTCCCAACGCCAAGCAGGAGTGGAGTGTGTGGCCAAAGGCTTGGTGAAACTCACACCACTCGTTCTTTTTCCTCCCAAGTACCTTATCTGTCTTCTCTGGTACTCGGAGTCTTGCGGCTATGGCAGGAAGGGCGATCAGATCCGCCAACCCTACCATGAAATCGTATCTTGGGGGTGCATTATTCTCCCTTGCACGCCCCCTGCCCTGGTCCTTCCTGGGTGCATAAGGACGAGGTTTCCCCTGCACCTTCTTTCCCTCCTTTGCCACATGCACCCTCATGTGCTGCTGTTGCTTCCCTTGTCCTCCACGCGGCTTCAGTGGTGCAACACTTCCTCTTTTCTCAGAAGCCTCTGTCTCTGCCACTATGTGCGCCACCGCGCGTCGCCGGATCTCCACAAAGGTGCTGGGATGGCTTCTGATGAGCGACTCACTGAAAGGACCAGGCAGGACTCCCTTCTTAAACGCATGCACCAGCATATCCTCGTCCTTGCTGGGTGTACCGTCCCGTATCAGGGCGTTGACTAAGTCAAGGTCAAAGTCAACGACTGGAAGGTCAAAGTCAGCTCAAGGTGTCGCCCAGGTGTAGGGACGCCAAAAGGAAGCGTCGCCAAGGCAGGACAAGGCGTCGCTAAAGCACGGCGTCGCCTAGGTGAAGGCGTCGCCTAGGTGGAGGCGTCGCCTAGATGAAGGCGTCGCCTCGGTGAAGGCGTCGTCCAGGTGAAGGCGTCGCCTAGGTGAAGGCGTCGCCCAGGTGAGGGCGTCGCCAGATCGAACAGTGTAAAAGCGAGGCAATCACGGTGTGGTTCCCCGATACCCATGGGTAGGAAAAACCATGGAGGGAGCGACGCCGTGTGAAAGCCTCAGGTCCCGATATCTCGGGAAAGCGATAAAGAGAAGGAAAAGGTGGCTTCAAGGCCATAGTGATAGTACCAGTGAAGGGCAGCCTGACTCGCGAAGTACCCCTGCCGCCCCAGAGACGCCTTCGGGACAGATACGACCCAAGAGGAAGGTCACGCCCAGGATAACCGGGTGCAGGGTGTGAGAGGAAGGCAGATACGCTCTCAGAGTAAGTGGCTAGATACTTGGGGGGCATGAGTTGGCACCCAAAAAGCCACCCCTAGCGCAGTAGCACTCCCAAGCAGGAGGACCCACACGTAGAAACGTCCCCAGATGGGCAGAAACACCCCCAGATGGGGTAAAGGCGTCGTGAGGCCCTCCACGTGTATGACAGCAATGCCGGAATGGAAACACCCTCTAGTCAGGTGCCAGGTAATTAAAGATATTCAATATAGTTTCCCTTTTTGGCATTCAGGTACTATTATGGCTCCCAAGCGTTTCAACGTCTTAAATGCGCTACGTTTCATAATTAAGCGCTTTAATGAGCGCGTTACGTTTGAGTTTAAAAGCGCTTTAAGGCGCTTTAAATGCTGGGGGCAGTTTAAATAGCGCTGAGAATGTCGGAAAAAGGGTTGGAACCTTTGGCAAATTTACGAGAAACTCTCTGGTTGCTTGCCCGTGCTTTAGGATTACGTACAAGTGACTGGAGAATATTTTTGCCTGAAGGGGACAACACACACACATATACACAGTTCTTTTACCACCCTTCAGAGTGCCACACGCGGTGCTCAGATACGTGGGTGGACAGTTTTTGGTGTTTCTTGCTGGCTGACTTGAGCGTCGGAGTGCAAACGGCCGCTAGGGCGCCACTCTGCCCTCATTTTGCAGGAAATTTGCAGGCATTCAGTGGGAAGGAGTCCTTAGCTGACGATTGAGGCCACGCACGAAGACGTCCTGGTCAACCGGACGGAACATTTGGCGCCCACCGTGGGGCCGATATAAAACATCAGTCCCATCACACAAGTTCGTGAAAATCTACCAGGTTACGGTAGTGCTGAAGGAGGTTGGAGTGACAATGGCCCCCACCAGACGAAGGTCAGCGCGCGCAGCCCCCGCAGACCTATCCATGCAGCAGGTCCTGGAAATAATGAGGGGGTTGCAGCAGGACATGGCGGATTCGAAGATGGAGCAGGAGCGCATGCAGGCAGATCTTGACGCCTCGCATGAGCGCAACGAAGAGCTCCACCGGGTGAATGAGGAGTTGCGCCAGGGCCTGAGAAACGATAGGAGGCGGCCTGGGCATGACGAGATGGAGAATCACTCCCCACCAAGGGAGTTTTCCACTCCGTTCTCGCAGGAGATCCTAGACGCAGCAATCCCGAACACGTTCGCGGGACCCAAGGCAATTTTCACTGGGATGGAGGACCCGGAGACGCACCTCGCGGCGTTCCACACGCAGATGGTCCTGATAGGCGGCTCTGATGCCGCCAAGTGCAAGCTCTTCATGAGCACCCTGACCGGGATGGCTATGGATTGGTTCATCAGCCTTCCCGAGGGCCATATCACGTCTTTCCGCCAGTTGTCGCGGTTATTCAGAGAACAGTATTTGGCCAACAAGGCCCCGCCGCCGGTCTCCTACGACCTGTTTGACGTGAAGCAGTATCAGGGGGAGACCCTGAAGGAGTATATCAATCGCTTCGGGGCCCAGGTCGTGAAGGTTGGTACAACCGAGGAGCCTATGATCGTGTACGCATTTGTGAAAGGCGTATGCCCAGGGCCCTTTGGAGAATCTATTATCCGCAATCGCCCTAGGACTTTCGCAGAATTACGGCGCAGGGCGGTGGAGCATATCGCTTCGGAAGGGGAGGTATGTGTGAAGCGCACTAGTACCGTGCCCTCACGCCCAAGGGGACCGGCGCGAGTTCAACCCGTCAGAGTCAATGAGACCACGACGGGGAGAAAGAAGCCAGAGGCGAGACGCCCCTACGAGGCCAGAAAGCCCCAGCCTCGGGGCCCAGCAGGAGGCGAACGCCCCGCCAGAGAAAGAGCAAGACCGGCGAGGTACAACTTCGTAGTCGAGTTGAAGGATTTGATCGCCGTGCCCAACATAGCCGAGAGGCTGAGGCGACCGGCGAAGACCGACAAGGTGCTAGGGCCCCGTAAAGACTCTTGGTGCGAATTTCACGAGGCTTTCGGGCACCAAATTGATAATTGCCTGCCGTTGGGCTACCAGCTAGATGAGCTGGTGAGGACTGGGTTTTTGAAAGATTATGTCGCAGAGTCCACCACGACCGCCACCCTGCCGTCGCCGGCGGATGAGCCAGCGCACGAGATGCCTGTGCTTGGCGAGGTCCACACCATTGCTGGAGGTTTTTCCGGCGGAGGACCCACCGCCTCCCAGCGGAAGAAATACGCGAGGGGGGTAAATTCAATCGAAGAGAGGCTCTCGGGGGAGCCCTGGGAGTCAGATATTGTGTTCACAAGAAGGGATCTCCGAGATGTGGTGCCCTATGACAACGATCCCGTTGTCATCTCGGTCGTCACGGCTGGAAGAAAGGTCCACCGAGTGCTTGTTGATCAGGGAAGCTCGGCAGACGTCATGTTTCTGTCGACTTTTAATAAGTTACGGCTGTCCCCCGATCTACTGAGCCCCTATACGGGATGTTTGTATGGGTTCGGGGATAACCAGATAGAGGTCCGGGGGTACCTGGAGTTGAGGACTACGTTCACGGACGGAGAGGCCTCCCGAACAGAGAGCATTCGGTACCTCGTCGTTAACGCCAATTCTGCCTATAACATTTTGCTGGGCAGACCGGCGCTAAACCGTCTGAGTGCAATATCCTCCACCCGGCACATGAAGATGAAGCTACCGGACCTCAGTGGCCGGGTGATAGTCATCAGATCAGACCAAGAGGAGGCAAGAAAATGCTACGAAAACAGCCTGAAGACGAAGAGAGGCGTTTTCATGGTGTACGAGCGTCCACCGAGCGCGGACGCAACGATGATCGAGGCGACGCCCGCTGGGCAGACCCCCGAAGAGGCCATAGCAGAAAGGGCGACGCCCGAAGCAGATGCGCCAATGGAGGAAGCACACGTGGAGGAGGCGGCGCCCGTAAAAGAAGCGGCGCCCGCCGATGATGATAATAGGGAGCAACCCGCGACCAACATCCTAGAGAGGGAGATTGGCGGCAAAGCTTTCAAGTTAGGAAGCTCGCTAAACCCAGAAGAACAGGAAGGGGTGGCGGAAGTGATTTCGCGCCACATGGATGCCTTCGCGTGGTCCGCCTCGGACATGCCGGGCATCGACCCCGATTTTCTGTGCCACCACCTCAGCATGGACGCCACGGTTCGCCCCGTGCGTCAGAGAAGGAGGAAATTCAATGAGGAGCGACAACAGGTGGTGAAAGACGAAACGCAGAAGCTACTGAGTGCTGGCCACATTAGGGAGATTCAGTACCCTGAGTGGCTCGCCAATGTTGTTCTGGTGAAGAAGGCAAACGGGAAATGGAGAATATGCGTTGACTTCACGGACCTGAATAAGGCGTGCCCGAAGGATTCCTATCCGCTGCCCAGCATTGACGCCCTAGTGGACAGCGCGTCTGGCAGCAAAGTGTTAAGCTTCTTGGACGCCTTCTCAGGTTATAACCAAATCAAGATGCACCCCAGGGACGAGAGCAAAACTGCGTTCATGATTGAAACATGCAGTTATTGCTATAAGGTGATGCCTTTCGGACTCAAAAATGCGGGCGCCACGTACCAGAGGTTAATGGATAAGGTCTTGGCGCCAATGCTCGGGAGGAATGTATACGCCTATGTGGACGACATGGTGGTGGCGTCGCAGAACAGGATGCAGCACATGGCAGACTTGGAGGAATTGTTCAACACGATATCCAAGTACCGCCTCAAGTTGAACCCCGAGAAGTGTGTTTTTGGGGTAGAGGCCGGTAAATTCTTGGGTTTTCTGCTCACCGAGAGGGGTATAGAGGCGAACCCCGACAAATGTGCGGCCATTATTGCCATGCGGAGCCTGACATCGATAAAGGAGGTTCAACAGTTGACAGGGCGGATGGCGGCGCTCTCGAGGTTTGTTTCCGCTGGAGGAGAAAAGGGGCACCCGTACTTCCAGTGCCTCAAGAGAAACAGTCGCTTTGCATGGACTGAGGAATGCGAAGCGGCTTTCGTTAAACTGAAGGAGTACCTGGCGACGCCTCCGGTTCTCTGCAAACCGGTAATGGGCGTGCCCCTCCGTTTGTATTTTACTGTAACAGATAGGGCCATCAGTTCTGTGTTGGTACAAGAGCAGAGCCAGAGTCAGAAGCCCATCTACTTCGTAAGCAAAGCCTTACAGGGAGCCGAGACAAGGTACCAGGCGCTGGAGAAGGCGGCACTGGCGGTAGTGTTCTCGGCTAGGAGGCTCCGTCATTACTTTCACAGTTTCACGGTGGTGGTAATGACCAACCTCCCCATACAGAAGGTGCTGCAGAAGCCCGATGTGGCAGGGAGAATGGTACGTTGGGCTGTGGAACTGTCGGAATTCGACATACAGTACGAGCCTAGAGGATCCATTAAGGGGCAGGTGTATGCGGATTTTGTAGCAGAACTTTCGCCCGGAGGTGAGCAAGAAGTGGAAGCGGGTTCACAGTGGCTGCTCTCGGTCGATGGTTCCTCAAACCAGCAAGGGAATGGTGCGGGAATAGTGCTGGAAGGACCCGACGGCATACTAATCGAGCAGGCCTTGCGTTTTGCCTTCAAGGCAAGTAACAACCAAGCAGAATACGAAGCCTTGATCGCAGGAATGCTCTTGGCCAAAGAGATGGGCGCACAGAACCTCCTGGTGAAGAGCGACTCCCAGTTGGTCACGGGGCAGGTGTCGGGTGGGTTCCAGGCGAAGGACCCACAGATGGCGGCGTATCTCAAATACGTCCAGTTGTTGAGAGGGGCGTTCAGCGCTCTTGAGTTGATACACGTCCCGAGGGAGCAGAATGCCAGAGCTGACCTGCTTGCAAAGCTGGCCAGCTCAGGCAAGGGGGGTAGACAGAGGACAGTGATCCAGGAGACCCTCAAAGCTCCGCGTCGATTCGTGGAAGACAACAGGGTGGATGTCCTCCAGATTTATGCATCAAGGGGAAGGCCGAGGAGTCATTCCTCATTAACCCAAGATACGCAGAGGGCGCCCCGCATCAGTATGTACGCGGGTGTGTCTGAGGAAGAACAGATGCAGGTTTGTGTCTTGTCCACAGGAGACACCTGGATGACGCCCTATAAACGGTACCTGGCGGATGGGGCCCTTCCAGTGGACCCTGAAGAGGGTAAGAAAATCAAAAGGAACGCCGTAAGATATACCTTGGTGGATGGGGTGTTGTTCAGGCACGGTTTCACTCACCCTATCCTAACATGCGTCAGTGGCGATGAGTGCACCAGGATAATGGCAGAGCTACACGAAGGCATCTGCGGAAGCCATGTAGGAGGAAGGTCCTTAGCCTCCAAGGTAATACGCGCAGGGTTCTTCTGGCCAACAGTGAAAGAAGATTGCGCACGGCACGCCCAACGGTGTAGACAATGCCAAAAGCATGCCGACTGGCACAAGGCGCCGCCTGAAGAGTTGCGGTCCATATACAGCCCGTGGCCTTTCCACACATGGGGTATTGACATCCTGGGCCCTTTCCCACTGGCAATCAGGCAGATGAAGTATCTGATTGTCGCCATCGAATACTTCACTAAGTGGATAGAAGCAGAACCCGTGGCACAAATCACTGCGCATAAGGTACAACATTTTGTGTGGAGAAACATCGTGTGTCGCTTTGGCGTACCCAGGCGCCTGATATCTGACAACGGGACCCAGTTCGCCAGTCAGCATTTGAGAAATCTGTGCGCTGAAGTGGGAATCAAGCAAGTGTTCGCGTCGGTCGAACACCCCCAGACCAATGGACAAGTAGAGTCAGCAAACAGAGTTCTGCTGAGGGGGTTAAAAAGAAGGTTAGAGAAGGCCAAAGGGGCGTGGGCGGAAGAGGTGCCAAGGATTGTGTGGGCATACCACACCACGCCCCAATCCTCTACTATGGAGACGCCGTTCAGTTTGGTGTACGGGTCGGATGCGATGATTCCAGTAGAAATACACGAAAGCTCACCGCGTTTTCAAAACTTTGTGGTGGAGGAGTCTAACGAGGAGAGACGAGTAAACCTAGATCTACTAGAAGAGGCCCGGGAAGAAGCCAGAATAAAAGCAGAAGCGATGAAGAGAAGAGTGGAGCGGCAATATAGCTCTAAAGTAAAGCCACGACAGTTTCAGGTGGGCGACCTGGTGATTAGGAAAGCTCACCCGTACGAGTTGGAGAATAAGCTGTCTCCCAAGTGGACCGGGCCCTTCAGAGTTACTGAGGCTAAGGGCAACGGTTCGTACCACCTGGAGACTTTAGATGGGGGCCCTATCCCGCGCAGTTGGAATGCAGCCAACTTAAAATTTTATTTCAGTTGATTTATGTAAGCAGCATGTAACAGTTTAGTTGAAGGGGATGCTCTTTTTCCCCTTTTTGGGGGTTTTTTAATGAGGTCACCCTAATGAATGGAATAACCAGTTGAGAAAAAGAAGTACTTTGGTTTTCAGCCATTATTTTCCCTTGTTAGAAGTAATGTGATGCGCCGCCTAGGCCATGGCGTCGCCAAGGAAGAAGGCGTCGCCTAGGCCTTGGCGTCGCCCAGAAAGAAGGCGTCGCCCAAGTAAAAGCATGCATCGTTGGCAGAACGAGACGAAAGGAAGTCGCGCGGTATATGAGGCATATGAAAAGTAAAGTGGCATTGTAAAGAGTTATGATATTGGAAAATTGTTGTTACAAGCAATGTTCAGTACAAAATGCAAAAACACAAACAAGCCACTTCTCAGCGCTCATCAGAGTCATCACTGGAGGAAGGCGAAGCCCCTTTCCCAGCCCGCAGCGCTCGAGTAAGTCGTGTCCTCTTTTCTTGGCTTATTTTCGAACCTGCACGAAGGGAACAGATGTATTAGAGACACAGTGAAGAAAGACAGGCACACAGCGAAGGCCGAAGTTGCCTAAGGCAGTGGGTCTTACTTATGTACTTCTCAAGAGTCCTAGCGTTGAACTCCAAGCTGATCACCGTAGCAGAGTCAAAACCTCCCGCCTCAGCAAGAATCCGGCAAGCTATTTGATCACTTGGAGCCAGATTCTTGAGGGGTTTGGCTTTGAGGACCTTTTCCTCTCTCACCCAGTACAACGGAAACCCATCGAGGGCGTCGGGAACAAGATCAGTACAGCAGATCTTGAAGAACCGGCCTTTCCACCCCGTGAACGAGCTTTGGAAGGGCGTGAAGAGAACTCTTCCGGGTACATTGCTGAGAGTTACCCAGAGGTTGTGTCTCTGTCTCTTCACCTCAAAAAAGTGAAGAAAGAGGTCAACCGAGGGTGCACAACCCAGAAACCCAAAGAGGACGTCGAAGGCCTTGACAAAGGCCCAGCTGTTGGGGTATAGCTGGGCTGGAGCCACGTTGATCTCCGTCAGCAGTTCCTTCTCGAACCAGGAGAAGGGTAAGCGCACCCCGATGGTCTTGAACACCACCTGGTAAAAGTAAAAGAAAGGGACCCCGTTGTTGGCCCGTTCGTCGCCACACACTGGCTCCCCCCGAGTGCATGGGAGCACAGCGATGTCGTCATCGTGCCTCCTCGCGAAGGCCCGGTGGTCGTAAGAACACAACTCCCCTTTGTGTTCTCGTACGGCCCTGGTGGAGAGCAAGCATGAACACTCATCAAGAAGTTCGCTCGAGGCCCAAGGGTACAAGTCTTTGGGACGGACCCTGGAGGAAGCATCGTGAAAAGATGGCTGGAAATGCAAGAGTTGAGCGAGGGGAGCAGTTAGAACAGCCCTTCGACGGAGAAGAAAGGGTGCAAGAAGAAAGGGTACAAGAAGAAAGAACGCAAGTAGGTTATGAAGAGTGAGAAAATGGTGAAGATAGTTCAAGAGTTTGAAGAGTTAAATAAAGCGCCTAGCGCGCCAAACGACACGAACGGGTGCACCGTGCGATTGATATACGTGGCAGAAGGTGAAAGGATGACGCTGACACCACTGGTTTAAATCAGAAAATGTCGTATCAGCAGAATATCCAGTGGTACGATGCGCCGTCGAAAATGAGCCAGGGGTACAGCAGGAGTCAGGAAATGAAATGACTAGATACCCCACCGACCATGCAAGCAGCGCCACGTGGATCAAGTCGAATGACAGAAGGTCCCATCAGCTGTACAAGAAGCGCCACGTGGATGGCACAGGCAAAGCCTTGGGCTCTTCGCTGTTATCAGGCGTTGACCAAGGCAAGAATTAAAGTCAATGTCGAAGCAAAGGTAACGCCCGAGGCGTTGCCAGGAAAGACGTAAAGGGCGACGACAAACGAGAAGTCGCGGGCGTCGCCAACCCAAATACCGACTGGCGTTACCTCCCCGATACCCACAGGTAGGAAAGACTGAGGAGGGAGAAGAAATCAGAGAAAGGCAAAGTTAGTTGCAGACGTCGCCTCCCCGATACCCACAGGTAGGAAAGACTGTGGAGGGAGGCGAGACCGTCAAATGCCAGCGAGTCACTGGCAGGGTGTTCCCCGATACCTATGGGCAGGAAAGACCATGGAGGGAACAAAAACCCCACAGCACTCAGCGTTTTAGACACCCGGGGACGATACGGTGCTGCTTTGGCAGGCCTCTCCTTAGGCGTGGGCGCCGAGTGTTAAAAGATCAAAGAAAGAGCCTTTCGGTATTAGAGTCGTCCCGTGGACGATACGGCGTCACTTAGTGAGCCTCTCCACGGGCGTAAGGGTTGGCAAGCGAGCTTACCCAATCATACCAAACCGCCCAACGAAGTGTGAGAAACGGGCAGAACACAGATAAAATAATTGAAGCGTATGAAGGGAAAAGATGAGGGGAGAGCCCCTTACCAAAATAGGTGGTCAGGGCGTGGGCATTGTACTCGCTAGCGACCAGCTTCAAGGTATCAAAGACGATCCCCAACCCCGCCAAGGCTTTGCTTACCTCTCTATCGGCGGGGGATAGCTCTTCCAGAGTTTTGGCCCTGAGCAATTTGGGGCGTTCCGTCCAGTAAAGAGGGAAGCCATCCAAAGCTGTGGGATCATGCTTGGCGCAGCACACCCTGAAGAACTTCCCTTTCCAGTTCTTGCAAGAATTCTGGAAGAGGGAGAGGAGGATCCTGCCAGCGATCCCGGAAAAGCTTACCCAAAAGCTTTTCCCCTGTTTTTTCACCTCAAAAAAATGCAGGAAGACATCTACGGAAGGAGGAATGCCCAGGTATCCACAAAGAATTTGAAAGCCCCTCACAAATGCCCAGCTATTGGGATGAAGCTGGGCGGGGGCAGTGTTGATTTCAGTAAGAAGCTCCCGTTCGAAGGGAGTGAAAGGGAGACGCACTCCTACGCGCTTGAACACGGTCTGGTACATGAAGAAGAAGGGTTTCCCCTTTCTAGGTCTGTCGTCCAAACAAACAGGTTCCCCAGGCCTGCCGGGACGGACGGATATGTGGGCGTCGTGTGTGCGGCAGAAGGCGTTAAAGTTGTACAGATGGGGATCCCCCCGGTGAGCTTCCAGGTCCTGGAAGGAAGTCAGGCTGGTGCATTCACTCAGGAGCTCATCGGAGGCCCGGGGGTAGAAGGCTTTGTAGTTGGATTTGGGGGTCGTAGGGGAAGAATCAGGCTCCGCGTTCGCGCGCGTCATGGTGAAAATAGATAGCTGGAGAAAGAAGAGAGGAAAAAGGGTTTAGCAAGTTTAGCCATGGCAAGAAGGGGAAAGAACCCAGGAAGCGTCACCCACGCGAGAAAAATCAGAGGAGGAAGAAGAAGCGAAGAAATGCAGTAATACGTGAATAACAACAGTCCCAGGCAGTTCAATAAATCAATCCAATGCGACGAAGGGGAAAGGTCGTGAGTATCCGAGATCATACCTTTGCTATTGAAATGGAGGCAGCAGAAGGGCACAGGAAGGAGAGAATCGCAGTTGCAGAGAAAAAGGGTTTTCGAAGGCGATGAACAGTGCGGAGTTGCAGAGCGAATGAATGTAACAGTAGGGTGAGCGCGGGGTTTGGAGTAACTTAAACGTTACATTTCGTAACCCAAGAGGCGCAAATTGAGGGCCGCAGGATCGAGCCACGCGTCAGGAGGTCGTTTGCCCAGGGGAAGCGCAAAGGTCTCTAAAGGAGGGCCACGCAATGGGCCACGTGGCGCGTGATAAAGGGTAGCCCAAAAGTTGTAATCATCCCCATTGCAGGGAATGTCCAATTGGTCATTAAGAATACCCCGGTGGTTCAGATAATGTCGCGTCAGTAATTCGAAAATTTGCTGAGTCAGCAGAGAATGACACGTCATCAAGAAAGCACATTGATGGCGGGGGCAAGGCTTTAGTCTTTGCGCTGAAGACAAGTCTTCGGCTTAAGACTGGGGGGCTTGTGTACCGTCCCGTATCAGGGCGTTGACTAAGTCAAGGTCAAAGTCAACGACTGGAAGGTCAAAGTCAGCTCAAGGTGTCGCCCAGGTGTAGGGACGCCAAAAGGAAGCGTCGCCAAGGCAGGACAAGGCGTCGCTAAAGCACGGCGTCGCCTAGGTGAAGGCGTCGCCTAGGTGGAGGCGTCGCCTAGATGAAGGCGTCGCCTCGGTGAAGGCGTCGTCCAGGTGAAGGCGTCGCCTAGGTGAAGGCGTCGCCCAGGTGAGGGCGTCGCCAGATCGAACAGTGTAAAAGCGAGGCAATCACGGTGTGGTTCCCCGATACCCATGGGTAGGAAAAACCATGGAGGGAGCGACGCCGTGTGAAAGCCTCAGGTCCCGATATCTCGGGAAAGCGATAAAGAGAAGGAAAAGGTGGCTTCAAGGCCATAGTGATAGTACCAGTGAAGGGCAGCCTGACTCGCGAAGTACCCCTGCCGCCCCAGAGACGCCTTCGGGACAGATACGACCCAAGAGGAAGGTCACGCCCAGGATAACCGGGTGCAGGGTGTGAGAGGAAGGCAGATACGCTCTCAGAGTAAGTGGCTAGATACTTGGGGGGCATGAGTTGGCACCCAAAAAGCCACCCCTAGCGCAGTAGCACTCCCAAGCAGGAGGACCCACACGTAGAAACGTCCCCAGATGGGCAGAAACACCCCCAGATGGGGTAAAGGCGTCGTGAGGCCCTCCACGTGTATGACAGCAATGCCGGAATGGAAACACCCTCTAGTCAGGTGCCAGGTAATTAAAGATATTCAATACAGTTTCCCTTTTTGGCATTCAGGTACTATTATGGCTCCCAAGCGTTTCAACGTCTTAAATGCGCTACGTTTCATAATTAAGCGCTTTAATGAGCGCGTTACGTTTGAGTTTAAAAGCGCTTTAAGGCGCTTTAAATGCTGGGGGCAGTTTAAATAGCGCTGAGAATGTCGGAAAAAGGGTTGGAACCTTTGGCAAATTTATGAGAAACTCTCTGGTTGCTTGCCCGTGCTTTAGGATTACGTACAAGTGACTGGAGAATATTTTTGCCTGAAGGGGACAACACACACACATATACACAGTTCTTTTACCACCCTTCAGAGTGCCACACGCGGTGCTCAGATACGTGGGTGGACAGTTTTTGGTGTTTCTTGCTGGCTGACTTGAGCGTCGGAGTGCAAACGGCCGCTAGGGCGCCACTCTGCCCTCATTTTGCACGAAATTTGCAGGCATTCAGTGGGAAGGAGTCCTTAGCTGACGATTGAGGCCACGCACGAAGACGTCCCGGTCAACCGGACGGAACACTGGGCAATCTAACCACTTGTGCTCCGAAGCGGTTGAGGTAGTCTTTCAGCGACTCACCTTGATATTGGCGTACATCGAACAGATCGTACGACACCACTGAAGGTGCTCTGTTAACGATGTACTGCTTAGTGAAAAGCTTCGAAAACTGATGGAAGGACGTGATATGACCCTCTGGCACACTCACAAACCATTTCATGGAGATTCCACTCAGTGTACTCATGAACATCTTGCAATACACGGCATCTGAGCCCCCAGACAGCATCATCTGAGTGTGGAACGCCGTCAGATGCGCTTCTGGATCTTCTACCCCCGTGGACTACGCCTTCACTCCCACTAGGTTAGGAGGTACCACGGTTTGCATGATTTCAGGGGAGAAAGGCATAGGGAACGCTCTCGGAGGCGATGGTGGCATCGACATCCCTTTTCCAACTGCGCGTTCCTTCTGCGTCTGTAACGTCCTTCTCAGCTCCTTATTAACGCGATTCAGCTCATCATTCCTGCTCTGCGATGCAGCCAACTCTGCCTGTATCTTCTCTTGTTCAGCTCTCGACGCTGCGACATTGTCCTGCAGCGCACGCATCATCTCCAGGACCTGCGCCATTGTCACAGCTCCCTCCTCAGCAGATGGCGCAGGTGATGTTTGTCTTGTTCTCCTCATTTTCTCAGCAAAGAGTCAGCAAAAACTCAGCAAAAACTTTGAGAAACTTTAGAAACTTTGGTGTGGATGGGACCACGATTCACAGGGTCCCACGGTGGGCGCCAAATGATCCTGTCGCCAACTCTAGCGTGGAGGAATTGCTTTGTCGCTTCCTTACCCCGCCTATGTAACTGTGCTATCTGTAAGAATGCTCTTAGAACCTTCTCCGGGAACTTCAAACGCAACCTGCGAAACACACAGACGGCGCCTCTAGCGGCCGTTTGCACTCCGACGCTCAAGTTAGGTCACAGAACCACCAACAAAAATAATCTCACTCAATCTCTTTCTGCTTCTCTCTCTGTGTCTGTGCCTAACAGAATTCTGTTACGCTATTCTCTGCGTGTGTCAGAATTCTGTTACGCTATTGTGCGAAAACGTACCACAATGAGTAAAAACGTGGGTGTCTGTGTTTTCTGTGTGTACCTTTCACGATGTGCTATCTGTAAGAATGATCTTAGAACCTTCTCCGGGAACTTCAAACCCAACCTGCAAAACACACAGACGGCGCCTCTAGCGGCCGTTTGCACTCCGACGCTCAAGTTAGGTCACAGAACCACCAACAAAAATAATCTCACTCAATCTCTTTCTGCTTCTCTCTCTGTGTCTGTGCCTAACAGAATTCTGTTACGCTATTCTCTGCGTGTGTCAGAATTCTGTTACGCTATTGTGCGAAAACGTACCACAATGAGTAAAAACGTGGGTGTCTGTGTTTTCTGTGTGTACCTTTCACGACGCGGAGTGCACCTTTATCTTGGTCGCGCCCCTCTCAGATGGTGACACGTGGAGGCATGCAACTCACTTCTAACCGTACACGTGCCATTACCTGAAGGGCTCTAGCGCATCTCTTTGTGCGCCTAAGTTATTCCCTTGCGGAGTAACTTAGCGCGTTTCTTCCATCTGGGTGAATCGCACACTCCCTAGAGAACGCCAGGTGTGGCTGGACTAGGCACACTCACCAAGCATTGCTCTCTGCATACACGATTTCCCCTTCACGATGTCATGCACGTAATGGGTTAAGAGAGTCACCAATCACTGACTGGTTTACTAACTCCCTCAGGCCACTCTCGTGCACGATTCTTCCGGCGAGCAGCTCCTCTTTCTCTGAGATATGATCATGCGAAGTCCATGCGTAACGCTCTCGCTGGGACTCTCAGTCCCAGTTTAACTGCGTGTAACACAAAACCCCGATGACCATGCACCCGATGACTGATCGGTGCTCTATTGCTTCTCGCGTTCTCCCCCAGGTGTTTATCTCGGTTACTGACCACCGATCACCGTACTGGGTGATCTCCTCCCTGATTTCTCTGCCACCTGATCCACGTGTCACCCTGCGAGTGGTCCACGTGGTTATCTGCTACTGACGTCATCGACTACCGATGACCGACCGGATCAGCCACTTTTGTATAACTTTTAATGCTGAAAAGTTGTTTTCTAATACTTCTCTTTAAATGCTTCTTACTTTTACTTGCTTTCACACACTGCTTCAAACTTGAATAAACTGTTAACTTCATAACAATTTATCAAACGGTTAACTCAAAGTAGAACTTGAGCAACTATTAACTTTCAAGCGATGACATTTAATATAACTTGTGAACTTAAGGCAACAAACTTTAACATAAGTTACTTACTAGGCAACAGGTTTTAACTTAAACTAGTATCACAATACAGTTTACCTGATCTGCCCAGCAAAGTGAGCCCTTATTCCTGTCACCGCCTGGAACTTTTCTGATCGCCGTAGGGTTCTGGCGATGTGAACTCTCTTGCCTTCATAACTTGACCATTGTTCCCTCATCTAGGGGGTAGAGGCGCCTCTCGGATCCTTCTCTACTTCCCTGAGTTTCAGAGCAATGAGCTGGATAGTGAGGTGTTCTCTTTGAACCTACCTTAGCTATCTTTTTAACTTCTTTCACCCTTCATGCCGTACCTGAACTCGTTCAAGACGAGAAGGATTTTATCTGTCTTTGCACCGCCTACAAGCGTGGAAGCTTTCTCTGGTCTTACTAGGTCAATATTGATGTTTCACTTAAAGGGGGAAAGGCGTTTTCCTTCCTTCCCCACCGTTTAAGGTCACGAACACCCCTGACTTTTCAGTTCATCTTGCCAGAACTCACTCTGAGGTGAGAAGGACTTTTTCTGGTGCCTCAACTTGCCCAGGGTGTACATCTCCTCCCCCCTGGATGCACTGAGGACTTTTAATCTTGCCTTTATCTGCTGGTGCAGAGAGGTCTTTCAATCTGTTCTTGCCTGCACTCGCTCAAAGGCGACGAGGACTTCTTCTATTTCGCCTGCTCTCGCTCAACGGCGAGGAGGTCTTCTTCTGTTCTCGCCTGCACTCGCTCAAAGGCGAGGAGGACTTTTACTTGCCTGCACTTGCTCAAAGTCGAGGAGGACTTTTTCTCTTTCTCGCCTGCACTCGCTCGAGGGCGAGGAGGTCTTTTTATCTTCTTGCCTCAGGATGCACGAGAGCGTTGAGGTCTTTAATTATCATTGGCGCCTCCGATCGCCGAAAGACGATGAGGATTTTAAAACTTTAACTACTGCCGCCGATTGCCGAAAAATGATGGGGACTTTAAAACTTTTAACTGGTGCCGTCTACCGCCGAAAGACGATGGGGACTTCAAAACTTTTAACTGGTGCCGCCAATCGCCGAAAGACGATGGGGACTTTAAAACTTTTAACTGGTGCCGCCAATCGCCGAAAGACGATGGGGACTTTAAAACTTTTAACTGAGAGCATGCGATATAACTTTGAACTTGCCTTAAATCACGCACGAGTGATAAGGTCTTTTGTCGATTCTAAAAACTTTCAACATAAAAGGCATGCAAACACAGAAACTTAAGCTTGGAAACTCTTCTTTATTGGGTGGCCTCATTAAAAACCCTCCTTAGGGAAAAAAGAGTGCCCCCTTCAAAACTGTTTTAACAGAAAGCTTGTAAATCTCTTCATGTTCGTTTTTACTTACAAAGCTTTAACTGTAACATAACTTGAGGTGTGTGGCTTTCCAGGTGTGAGGAATCGCCCCTCCTTCTAACGTCTCTAAGCGGTAGGCGCCGTTCCCGAGCACCTCGGTTATTCTGAACGGTCCCGTCCACTTAGGCGATAACTTGTTCTCCATCTCGTACTGATGGGCCTTCCTCATCACCAGGTCGCCCTCTCTAAACTGCCTTGGCATTACCCTGGAGTTGTATCTTCCCTCAATCCTCCTTTTTACTGCCTCGGCTTTTACTCTTGCCTCCTCACTGACCTCATCCAGTAAATCCAGATTCAATCTTCTTTCTTCATTCGAGTCTTCCGCCACAAAGTTCTGGAATCTTGGCGAGCTCTCCTGGATTTGAACTGGAATCATTGCATCACATCCATAAACCAAGCTAAACGGGGTCTCGTGGGTTCCTGACTGCTCAGTGGTATGGTACGCCCAAACTATGCGGGGTACCTCTTCAGCCCACGATCCCTTAGCTTTCTCTAGCCCTCTCTTTAAACCTCTCAGCAACACCCGATTGGCAGACTCTACTTGGCCATTTGTCTGTGGGTGCTCGACGGATGCAAACACCTATTGTATTCCCACCTCTTCGCATAGCTTCTTCAACAGGTGACTTGCAAAGTGAGTTCCGTTGTCCGACACCAGGCGCTTAGGCACACCAAACCGGCACACGAGATTCTTCCACACAAAACCTTCGATCTTATGTGCGGTGATCTGGGCTACTGGCTCCGCTTCAATCCACTTGGTGAAGTATTCAATCGCCACCACCAAGTACTTCATCTGCCTGACCGCCAATGGGAAAGGTCCCAGAATGTCAATTCCCCAAGTATGAAACGGCCAAGGGCTGTAAATTGACTTCAGCTCTTCTGGAGGCGCCTTGTGCCAATTGGCGTGCTGCTGACATTGTTTGCAACACTGTGCATACTTCTTGCAGTCCTCCCTCATCGTTGGCCAGTAATAATCTGCACGGAGAGTTCTTGCAGCCAGAGCTCGTCCCCCGACGTGACTCCCACATATACCTTCATGGAGCTCGGCCATAATTCTAGTGCATTTTTCTCCGTGCACACATTCTAGGAGTGGGTGTGTAAACCCAAACCTGTATAGCTCGCCATCGATCATGGTGAACTTGCTGGAGTTCTTCTTTATCTTCCTAGCCTCTGTCAGATCCAGCGGGAGAAGGTCATCTGCCAGGCAGCGCTGGTATTGCGTTATCCACGTGTCTGGCTTATGCGTAGCGCAGACCTGCGTCATGTTCACCCTCTCCCCCCGACATGCTCTTATTCTCGGCGATCTCAAGGTCTCCTAGGTCAAGGACCTGTGATTCCTCGCCGCTTTCTCCGTCGACTTGCTTATCTGAAGAACCAGGTGGTCTGCCACAAACGCTCTAGGCGTCTTCAGAGTTTCTTGGATAACTGTCCTCTGCCTACCCCCCTTGCCCGAACTGGCGAGCTTGGCTAGCAAGTCAGCTCGGGCATTTTGCTCTGTGGGCACATGCACTACTTCAAACGAGACAAAGGAACTCTTCAACTCCTGCACATACTCCAAGTAAGCCGCCATTTTATGGATCCTTGGCCTGGAACTCGCCTGTTACTTGTCCCGTGACTAACAATGAGTCACTCTTGGCCATCAACACCCTAGCCCCCATCTCCTTAGCCAACAAGATTTCGGCGATCAACGCCTCATATTCTGCTTGATTGTTTCTAGCTTTAAAGGCAAACCTCAGGGACTGTTCTATCAGCACGTCGTTGGGCCCTTCTAGAATGACTCCAGCACCGCTACCCTGCTGGTTAGACGATCCGTCCACCGAAAGCACCCAGCGAAAATCGTCCCCCTCAACTTGCGCCGCTTCCGACGAGAGCTCGACCACGAAATCAGCGAAAATCTGCCCCTTGATCAGTCCTGGGGGCTCATATTTGATGTCGAACTCCGACAGCTCCACTGCCCACTTCACCATTCTCCCAGCAACATCAGGCTTCTTCAAGACTTTCTGGATGGGCAGGTCGGTCATCACCAGCACTGTAAAACTGTGGAAATAGTGGCGCAACCTCCTCGCCGAAAATACTACAGCCAGCGCAGCTTTTTCCAAGGCCTGATACCTTACTTCTGGGCCTTGCGACACCTTGCTGACGAAATAAATAGGCTTCTGGGCCTGATCTTGATCTTGGGGGAGCACCGCAGTCATCGCCCTCTCAGTTACAGCAAAATACAACCTGAGAGGGGTTCCGACCAAAGGTTTGCACAAAACCGGCAGGCTCGCCAGGTATTCTTTAAGCTTCACGAAGGCTTCTTCGCATTCCTTCGACCAGATAAACTTGTTGTTTCGCCTTAAGCATTGGAAGTACGGATGGCCTTTCTCTCCACTAGCTGATACGAAACGAGACAGGGCGGCCATCCGACCTGTAAGCTGCTACACCTCCTTCACGGTAGCCGGGCTCCTCATCGCCAAGATGGCAGCACACTTATCAGGATTTGCCTCTATTCCCCTTTCAGTTAAGAGGAAACCTAAGAACTTCCCCGCCTCCACGCCAAAAATGCACTTCTCGGGGTTTATCTTTAATCTGAACTTGTCAATCGTGGTAAACAGCTCCTCCAGATCTGAGACGTGCTTGCTTTTCTCTAACGAGGTCACGACCATATCATCTACGTACGCTTGCACATTCCTTCCCAGCATCGGTGCAAGTACCTTATCCATCAGCCTTTGGTACGTGGCCCCCGCGTTCTTCAGCCCGAAGGGCATCACCTTGTAACAGTAGCACGATCTCTCAGTCATGAAGGCGGTCTTCTCTTCATCCATGGGATGCATCTTTATCTGGTTATACCCCGAGAAGGCATCCAGAAAACTCAGCAACTTGCACCCTGCTGCGCTGTCGACCAGGGCATCTATGCTTGGCAAAGGGTATGAATCCTTTGGACAAGCCTTGTTCAGGTCTGTGAAGTCGACGCACATGCGCCACTTCCCGTTGCTCTTCTTCACCAGTACGACATTAGCTAACCATTCAGGGTACTTGACTTCCCTGATATGGCCTGCGGCGAGGAGCTTCTGCGTTTCATCCCTAATCGTCTGTCTCCTCTCCTCATTAAACTTCCTTCTTCTCTGTCGGACTGGTCTGACCTGTGTGTCCATTGCCAAATGGTGACACAAGAAGTCGGGGTCAATTCCCGGCATGTCTGAAGCAGACCATGCAAAAGCATCCAGATGTCGTTCTATCACCTTGGCGATCTAGTCTTGGAGCTCACCTTCCAAAGATCTTCCCAACTTGAAGACCTTGCCCCCGATCTCCCTCTCGAGCCACTCCTCGACGGGTTTGGGTCTGGTTTCCCTGGCGATCACCGCCCTGGCGATTCCCGACTCCCTCGCTTCTTCTGGGCTGTTTCTCGCTTCTTCTTCCCGTCCGGCGCTCTTTCCCTCAACCTCAGCGTCTATCATGGTGACATCGCCTCCGGCGGCCACTTCCCTCGCCGCATCAACAACTCGCCATTCTGTTGGCCTGGGCTTCACACCGGGAGGCGGCGTCGTGGTGATGTAACTTACTGACCTTTTATTCTCGAGGCTATTTTCATAGCACTTCTTCGCCTCCTTCTGGTCAGATCTGATGGTGATCACCACCCCCTCCATTGATGGCAACTTGACCTTCATGTGCCTGGTTGAGGGCACACCTCCTATTCTGTTGAGGGTTGGCCTTCCCAACAGAATGTTATACGCTGAGGGGGCGTTCACAATGAGGTACTTGATCTTCTCCGTCCTCGAGGCCACCTCATCCGTGAACGTTGTTCTCAACTCAATGTACCCCCTGACCTCCACCTGATCGCCAGCGAACCCATATAAGCATCCTCCATAGGGTCTTAGCTGGTCAAGGGGTAGTTGCAGCTTGGTGAAAGTCGGCCAGAACATTACATCTGCCGAGCTTCCTTGGTCCACCAGCACTCGGTGGACCTTCCTTCCCGCCGTGATCAGCGAGACGACTATGGGATCGTTGTCATGAGGCACAACGTCCCTGAGATCCTCCTTTGTGAACGTAATGTCCACATCTGGCTAGTGATCTTCGAAAACATCCACTCCCATCACAGACCTTGCATACTTCTTCCGCTGTGATGCAGTGCACCCACCACCTGAGAAACCTCCGGCGATGGTGTGGATCTCGCCATAAGTGGGCATTTCATGCTGTTGACCCTCACCACTCGCCGGCTGAGAGCTCGACGCACCCCCGTCCTCTTGTCCAGCAGGTAATCATTCAAGAAGCCGCTCTTGACCAGGTCGTCGAGCTGGTAACCCAGGGCCAAACACGAATCAAGGGTGTGACCAAAACTCTGGTGGAACTCACACCAGGCGTTTGGCTTTGGTCCTAACACCTTGTCGCCAACTTTCTCAGGCGCTTTAAGCCTGGCAGCTATGTTGGGAATGGCGATCAGGTCCGCCAATCCCATGAGAAACTTGTACCTGGGTGGGCGATTGAACTCCCTAGGGCGCCCTGGGCCCCTTCCCTTGTTTTTCTTTGGATCGTAAGGATGGTGAGTCCTTTGATCCTTCTTGGCCACCGCCATCTCCAACACCCTCTGCGGCTGGATTCTAGTATGGGCTCGTGGCCTAGCAGGAGCCACGCTCCCTCTCTTCTCGGCGACCTCACTTTCGTCGGCGATGTGGGCCACAGCAAGTCGCCTAACTTCAGCAAACGTGGCGGGGTGGGCCCTAATAAGCGCCTCACAGAAAGGTCCCGGCAGCACGCCCTTTTTGAAGGCGTATACCAACATCTGTGCTCCAAAACGATTCAAATAGTCCCTGAGGGACTCTCTCTGGTACTGCCTCACATCAAACAGGTCATAAGACACCCTAGGTGGCGCCTTGTTCACAATGTACTGGTCGACGAAAAGCTTCGAAAACTGCTGGAAATTGGTTATGTGACCTGTAGGCAAGCTAACAAACCATTCCAGCGCTGTTCCCTGGAGCGTGCTCACAAACATCTTGCAATAGACAACATCTGAGCCTGCTGACAGCATCATCTGCGTGTGGAACGTAGTGAGATGTGCTTCAGAATCCTCCACGCCGGTGAAAGAGGCTTTCACAGGTACCACGCTCGCAGGGATCGGCGTGTCCGTGATCGCCTGAGAAAACGACATTGGGAAAACGCGCGGTGGCGATGATGGCGCAACTTCTTCAACAATTGTGAGTCCTCTCTGCTCCTGAAGAGCTTGACGAAATTCCTCCGTGACCTTGCTGAGCTCCTCATTCCTGGCCTGGAACGCGTACTTCTCATCTTTCTCATGAAAAATCAACAAACCAAACCTCAGCTAACAAAACCTTCACCAGTGAAACGATCGATCCAGCAATCAATCGGTCAAAACTTCGTAAACTCCAAAGAACTTCCAAGAACACAATCACAACAGCAAAAACCTCCACAGAAACTTGCAACCTTGACACGAAACTACCGCTTCTCCTCCAGAACTCCCGATTCACCGGTCAGAAACACGAACGAACGGTAAAAACTTCAATTCACCGATTGAAACTCACACAAGCGGTAAGAAACCTCAATCCACCGATCGAAAGCTCAAATAAGCGGTGGAAATCTTCAAACTACCAATCAAAACTTAGAACGAACGGTGAAAAACGCCGATACACCGAAAGAAAACTCAAACGAACGGTGGAAAACGCCGAAAATGGTTGCACCAGCACACAACCACACAAGAATCTCAGAAACTTCCAGAACTCACGCTGTGGATGGGAAACACGCTTTACACGACACCACGGTGGGCGCCTGATGATCCTGCCGGTTGACTCGAGTGCAAGAGTCTTGCCACGTCAAAGGTATCTTCTCTCGATCAGCTTCGCACCATGCTAGTTGATGGAGATCAAGCTCAAGAGGACATGGAGGCCAATCAACAAGATCAAGAAGAGGTGGAGGCACAAATGGAGGACGCCCATGGAGGTCAAAGTCCACCTCAAAGGATTACAAGAAGCATGTTCAAAGCTTTGGGAGCTAGAGGACATTTATTTTCTCTTTTTGTAATTTCTTTAGTTGAAGGTGCTTAGAGGGAAACATTAGAAACCTCTTTTGTTTTAGCATCTTTTAGGCTTTAGTTAGGAGCTTTAGGAGGGGGGGTGTATTAGTAGATAGGTGTAGGTGTAGTTTTTGGGAGGTGTCATAGTAGAAAAAGGTCACACCTCCCATGTGACTTGTTTTTGGTGGGAATTTCAAATGAGTTTATTTGAAATTTCCCACCTATTTTTCAGCACCTTAGGCTATAAATAGAGGTGCTTCCTTTGTAAAATTCAGATTGGAATTAATCTAAGAAAACTCTACTCAAATTTTGAGTGAACTTTGAAGAGCTTTGATCCTTCTTCTCTAGTCTTATCTTGATGGATCATTGGAGTCCTCAAGTGGCGGCATCACTCTCATCTAGGAGCATTCCACACTTCTAGTGGCGAGATCATCCAACTTTCTTCCATCTTCATGAGCACTCTCTTCTCCTTCCTTTCTTCTCTTTCTATTGTTTTTGTTAGCTTGTGTTCTTGAGTTTTGGTTTGGTGTTCTTGCTGTTTTTTATGAGTTTTGGTTCAACAGTTTTATATTTCAGTCCATTCATCTTGTTCCTTTGCTTTTCTTACTCTTTTGTTCGGTTCAATTTGACTAAAATTGGTTCATCCAAATGAGTTTGGGATTTGGTACTAGTTTTTGGTGAGTTCTTGTCTTAGAACAATGATCCAACTCTAAGAAAAGTGCCTCTATAATATCCAACTCAAGGTGATTCCTAAGAAGGTCAAGAACCTTTCTCTATATGGCTATTGGAATCACATCACTAGTCTTCGATCTTCACGTCTCAATTCTTCGCGAGAACCTGAAGAAAACAAAGACACAGAATGGCGGCGCTGCGGCCGATCGCGCTCCGACGCTCAAGTCAGTGATGAAATCACCAAATACTAAGAGAGAAAAGCTAAACTCAAGGAACCGTGCAAATGTTCTCTCAGCGTACTCAAGTGTTCTCAAAAGCGTAAAGAAGTGTTCTAAACGCGCGTACCTCAGAAGTTCGTTAGAGTTCCTTATATACCTGAGCACTTTCTCTCTCCTGACGGTTACACCTCTGGACACGTGGCTCGCATCCAGCTGTACACGTGTGACCATCTGGAGCCCCCTTCTACTTGAGCGTCATCTCTACTCTTCAAGCTCTTCGACTAAGTTACCCATACAAGGAGTAACTCGGTGTGTAGCTTCCTTGGAGCGCGATCTCTTCTAAGTGGCGAGTACGGGGTGTCACCATGCACACCTTCTCTGTGGTCTTGCCTGCCGCTATCACGATCTGTTTCAGTTGCGCATCATGCATGTTCTGGGAAACTGTTCCCTTGCCTCGACCTCTGGCTAGGGAATGATCATCTGACAACCTCATCCTTCGTGCTCGTACTTCATGAAAGCCTTAAGCAAGCCTTCTTGATCTTTCGGCGGTCTCTAACCATTTGGTCGCCTAAAACTCGTATATGGCGACTATGACGCGAGCCTGGTGACCGTCGGTTATACATACCAGAGATCGGAGAACACCAAGCTAACAATTGGCGACTACACAAACTTCCCGATGTGCTTCCCTTCTGTCAGCCAGGTGTTCCGCTCAACACGTCTATATTATCGCTTGTTGCCACGTCATCGCTTCCGACTACCTGATCAGTACATTAATCATAGACTTTTATTAAATTATTTTTGAAGGATATTGCTTTTGTGGATCGTGCTTTTGCCATAGAGTTTGCAACTGAACTTCGTGAGTTTGCAACAGTAATGGTGCGGTACATTATGTGAACTACAACATGAATTTGTTGTGTCCGGTTATTAACGATGGGTGGTCAGATTTAGTACAGTCTTATTAATTTCAAGATCAACATTGTATAATTTTTTATTATGTTGGTGAAAATTACTTTCATATTATTGTTTACAAAGGAAATTCGCCACAATCTTCTGTGGTAGCTTTTATGGATGCCCTTAATCGTGATCTACCGCTATCTGACTGGCCATTCTGTCATTTCACAATAACAACTACCAATGCCATGGACCTTACCTGGTGATAGTTATGTTGCTAACAAATTTATTGATATGGTTTATTTCCATCATGTTTATAATGTGGTCTTTTCTTAGTTAGAATAATTTAATTGGCAATTTGTGTAGGAACGTCCTCCTGCGTTTGGCACATTTATTCACTCACGGATGTTCAGTATTGATGTTCTGCATGGTCCTTCAAAGGAGTTCACATGCAATGTTTTAATCAATCAATGGGAAATAGGATGTGTATAATTCGGTAGTGGTTGGAGGGAATTTTGTGCATTACATGTTCTTCGAGAAGGTGAGAAACTGTATTTTGGATGTGATAGTGTGAAACCCTCAAATCACATTTGGGTCATTGTGGTTAGGGATGAATCATATAGGTAAATGTTTACCTAGGGAATTTTATGCAGTACATGTTCTTCGAGAAGGTGAGAAACTGTATTTTGAATGTGATAGTGAGAAGCCCTCAAATCACATTCGGGTCATTGTGGTTAGGGATGAATCATATAGGTAAATGTTTACCTATATGATTAATATTTAGCTGTTACTTAAACAATTTTTTCTCATATTTTGGCTATTTACTGTATCAGTTTTGATCCTGCCTGTTGACCAGGACGCAAGAACCTTGCCTCGTCAAATCTGGATCGACTTTGCGCCGTGTTAGCTTCGGTCCAACACACTCCGACACCCAAGTCAGCGACTGAACCACCAAAATACTGAGAGAAAACTAAGAACAGGAACCGTGCAAAATTCTCTCTCAGCGTACTCAAGTTCTCGCAAGCGTAAAAGAAGTAATCTAAAACGCGCGCGTACCTCAAAAGTTCGTTAGAATCTCTTATATACCTGTGCACTTTCTCTCTCCTGACAGTTACACATCTGGACACGTGGCTCGCATCCAGCTGTACACGTGTCACCATTTGGAGCATCCTTGACTTGGGCGCCACTTCTTACTCTTCAGGTTTTTCGGCTAAGTCACTTATGCAAGAAACAACTCAGCGCATAACTGCCTTGGAGCGTGATCTCTACTGCGTGGCGAGTACGGGTGCCTTCATACACACCTTCCCTGTGGTCTTGCCGGCCGCCTTCATGATCTACTTCACTTGCTTCATCGTGCATACTCGGGTGAGCTGTTCCTCGACCTCAACCTCTGGCTAGCTAGGGAATGACCATCTGACGAATTCATCCTCTGCTTCGAAAGCCTGAAACAAACCTCCCTGATCCTTCGGCGATGTCCTCCTTTCGGCGATCTCTGACTATGTGGTCGTCTGGGTTCGCATCCGGTGACTTCATCACAAACCTGGTGACCGCCGGTTTAGGTATGCTAGAGATCGGAGCACGCCAACTTAATAACTGGCGACTACACGAGCCCCCCGACTTCCTTCCCTTCTGCCAGCCATGAGCCCTGCTCAACACGCCTACATAATAGCTTGCTGCCACGTCATCACTTCCGACTACCTGGGCGGTACACAAGCCCCCCAGTCTTAAGCGAAGACTTTTCCAGCGAAAAGACTAAGTGGTCACGTCACTACCGATCTACGTGGCACTGGCACGGAATTCCAAACGCTCGTACCTTTTGCTTTTCTGACGCTCTACCAAACACCTTTTCCAATAGCTCGACACGTGGCTTCATCAACGGTTATCTTTAGCTGTCGTTTGCGCTTCCAAAAACGTTTGAAAAACCCTTAAACCCTTTTCATTTTTACTGTTTCATCATCTTTTTGCCTTCTCAAAAACGCTCTGAGTTTTCTCTGCAAACCCACGACGCTCTTCGACTCTCTCAATCCCCAACTCCCTTCAACGCTTATCTGATCATCGAAAGGTACCTCTTTTACTTCCTCTGTTGATATTTGCTGCATTTTAACCAATTCGCATCATCCATTATCTGCCTGGTGCATACGCTGTGGGTTGTTTCTTCTTCTTCTCCCTTTTTGTAACTTAGGGCTTCGTCTTTCATTGCTTTCATCACAACGAACTCTCGTTCGTTCGTTTTTCACCCTTCGTCCACAATCGAGTCGATCTCTGCAACCTTCGTTCACCTTTCTTTTTCTTTTCCCTTCGTAGTTCCCGCGATGGCTTGTACAAAGACCACCGCGAATCCTCCTCCTTCGTCACGAAACCCTCCATCCCAAGCACATAACCTACCGCGAGCAACTGGTGCTCCCTCTTCCCAGGCTGAGAGGCCTGCAACCTCTCGTCCCAACCTTGCTCAGGCAACTCCACCAGTCGCCGGAGGAGCCTCCATCCCCACTCCAGACTACAAGAAACTCTACCCATGGGCCACCTCAACTTTGCTGAAGGAGACTTCTTTAGTAAACTCTGCGCTGGCGGTGCTACGGTTGAAGAAAGGGGACGAACCCAACCTCTCGTTCCACAAGGAGCACGATGACAAACTGATGGTGCTGCCTTGCCCTCCTGACGTGTCGATCTGCGCGGATGACAAGGGGAACAACGGCGAGTTGTTCTGCTTCGTATATACTACCCTCTTCAAGAAGGTGAAACTCAGGCTTCCCTTCACCCGTTTTGAACGGGAACTTTTAACCGAGCTCAACATCGCCGCCGCCCAGCTCCATCCCAATAGTTGGGCATTCGTGCGGGCGTTCCAAATTATGTCCGCGCATTTGGGACTACCGGCCTCGGTAGACGTCTTCCTTTTCCTGTTCGAGGCCAAGAATCCTGGAGATCGCCCCTGGGTGAGCTTGAACGGAATTGCTGGGAGATCGATCCTCTCTATCTTCCAGCAATCTTACAAAGATTGGAAGGGAAAGTTCGTCCAAGTGCATCAAAATGATCAGGAACCTTCGCTGCTCGACGGCTTTCCCTTGTACTGGGTAAACAAGGGAAATAAGGACTCCAAGGAAAGCTTCAGAAGGCCAATAAGTCCTGACAACATGGGCGAGTTGGACAAGGATCTATGCCTCTTCTGGAAAAGCGTGGCAGCCGCTAACATCACCTTTCCCACCTCTGCAATAATCACCTTCGAGTTCCTCGAGGGCCAACTCGAAGCTCACATAGGTTAGCACTTACCTCGACATTTAGGTTTTCGCCTTGTGCTGCATCTCTGTTATCTATTATTGGGCGTCCTGCTCACTGCGCACTAGACTTAGTTTTTATTTCCTGCACAATTTGTTTGTCTCATTCGCACATGTATTCATATATTTTACCTTTGCCTTTGCGCTTACTTGTGTATTCTTGCACTGTGCAGATCTCATGCTGGGCAAAGGCAAGTTAGTTGAACTGAGGGCGCTCGCCCGAACTCACAAATTGGCATCGGGTTCTCAAACCGTGCCAAACTCGGTGGTGGAGATCGCCACTGCCCAGGGCAGATCGCCCCCTCAAGGCCCAGTTCCTCCAGAAGCACTGCCCGCCCCTCAACGAAAAAAGCTCGTCTTGAAAAAACCAAAGAGGAAAACTCCTCAAGTGGTTTAAGAAGACGAGGATGAGGATGATGAGGCAACTGAGGACGGCCTCATTACCAAAAGGAGAAGGGTGGCGCCTTCATCTCCACCTGCTCTCCCAACACCAACACCGCCCTCTCCCCCGGCTCCAACACTGCCAGTCCAAGCAGTACCCTTGGCGGCTGCACTTCCTGCGGTTGAAGGCAACGAGCCCAACTTCATGGAGAACCCTCCGAGTGCCTCCACACCATTCGTATCTGCTGGAGAGGGTCCTCTTTCAACTACCTCAATCGCCGAAGCTGCACCAGGTGGGGATGAAGGCGCTCATAACTCGCCAATACTCATTACCGAGTCCCCCACATCACCACCACGCCAGGAAGCCCAACCTCTTCAACCAGTTCAAGAGGGTGGTGGTGAGAGTCAGCAACAGGCTCCTCCAGCACCTCTGCCAACAGCGGCTGCAAGCCTTCCCCTCGCGGTCAAAGGAATCTGGAGCCCTTCACGGCTAAGCTCAAAGTGATGGCAGAGGACCTCCCCTCTATCATGACAAAAGTTGTGGAGAGCTCCAACAAAAAACTTCAGGATGATATCTCCACACTTGAAGAGGAGAATCGCCTGATAAGAATCGAGGCGGAGAAGCTGTCTTGCAACCTCATGATGGCGGAGATCGACCACTCAAGGGTGGAGGACGCCATGAGTGCCGAGCTGAGGGTTGCACGCAAGGAGACGTCCGATCTACGCCAGAAACTGCACCTCCTAGCTCAAGAGAAGATCGAGCTGGAGAGTAAGCTGGTTCCCTACCGGCTCAAGGTGGCTGACTTGGAGGCATCAATAAAAGCGGATGCAGCCAAGGTAGAGAACCTTGAGAAAAGGTGGGTTGATCGGGAGGTTCTCCTAGGAAAGGTCGAAAAGGAGAGGGATGACATCGTGGCTAAGCTCGCCGAAGCCAGAGAGGAGAATGAAGAGATTGCTGCAGAGCTGGCCCAGGCGCAGGAGGAAAGCAAGAAGGTTGCTGATGACCTCGCTCAGACTCGTAGGGAAACTGAAGAACTGAAGAAGCGAGCTGACGAGCTGAAGCAGCAAACCGAGGGGCTCAAGCAACAAAACGAAGAGCTTGAGCTGAGCTCCGCCCAAGTCCTCGCTGCTGGGTTCGACGCCGCCCTGGAGCAAGTCGCCTGCCAGTATCCCGAGCTCGACCTCTCCATGGTGTCAATATGTAATGAAGTGGTGGATGGGAAGATCGTTCCTTCTGAAGACTAGCTGCTTCCCTCCATCACTTATTTGCCTTCCTTCTTTTGCACAATCCTTACTTGTAATTTTCTTTCCTTTGTATTCGAACTGATACCACTTTTATCATAAATTTTTCCACTTCTTCATATGATCTCTCTGTTTGCTTTGCTTCTTCTTGTAAAAATCGCTTAAACGAATTTAACTTAGCGACTCTGCGGGCGCAACTATTTACTTACTATCAAACTACTAACTATCGAACGATAGCATTCTAATAACTTGTGAACTCAAGGCAACGAGCTTCAGCGTGAAACTACTTACTAAACAGCAAGTTTCAATCCAACTGATAGTTTAAGACATAGTTCACCTGATCTGTTCCATCAAAATGGGCCCTTACTCTTGTCATCGCCTGAATCTCCTCTGATCGCCATCGGGTCCCGGCGATGTAAGCCTCCTTTTGCCTTCATAACTTGGCTATTGTTCCCTCATCTGGGGGTAGAGGCGCCTTTCGGATCCTTCTCTACCTCCCTGAGTTTCAGAACAATAAGCCGGATAGCTAGGCGTTCTCTTCGAACCTACCTTAGCTATCCCTTAAACTTCTTCCACCCTCCACACCGTACCTGAACTCGTTCGAGACGAGAAGGATTTTATCTTGCCTGAACTCGCTTGACGGCGAGAAGGTCTTTATCTTGCCTGAACTCGCTCGACGGCGAGAAGGTCTTTATCTGGCCTGAACTCGCTCGACGGCGAGAAGGACTTTATCTCGCCTGAACTCGCTCGACGGCGAGAAGGACTTTATCTGGCCTGAACTCGCTCGAAGGCGAGAAAGACTTTATCTGATGCCTCTACTTTGCCCATGGATTACATCTCCTCTTCCCTGGATGCACTGAGGACTTTTAACTTGCTCTCGCCTGCACTCGCACAAAGTCGAGGAGGACTTTAACCGGTTCCTCAACTTGCCCAGGGCATACATCTCCTCCCCCCTGGATGCACTGAGGACTTTATCTCTTTCTCGCCTGCACTCGCTCGACGGCGAGGAGGTCTTTATCTCTTTCTCGCCTCAGGACGCGCGAGGGCGTTGAGGTCTTTTAAACGTTGTTGGTGCCTCCGATCGCCGAAAGACGATGAGGACTTTTAACTTTAACTGATGCCGCCAATCGCCGAAAAGCGATGGGGTCTTTTAACTTTAACTGATGCCGCCAATCGTCGAAAAGCGATGGGGACTTAGAAACTTTTAGAAAGCATGCAACATAACTTCAAACTTGCCTTAAATCACATACGAGTGACAAGGTCTTTTTTCAAAACTTTCGTAACAACAACAAGCATGCAATCTAAGACACTTTAAACTTCGAAAACTCTTCTTTATTGGGTGGCCTCATTAAAAACCCTCCTTATGGAAAAAAGAGTGCCCCCTTCAAATTGTTTTAACAGAAAGCTTGCAAAACTCTTCGTGTTTGTTTTTACTTACAAAGCTTTTAACTGTAATATAACTTGAGGTGTGTGGCGTTCCAAGTGCGAGGAATTGCCCTTCCTTCCAATGTTTCTAAGCGGTAGGCGCCGTTCCCGAGCGCCTCGGATATCCTGAACGGTCCCATCCACTTAGGCGACAACTTGTTCTCCATCTCGTACTGGTGGGCCTTCCTCATCACCAGGTCACCTTCTTTAAACTGCCTTGGCATCACCTTCGAGTTATACCTTCGTTCAATCCTTCTTTTCACTGCCTCAGCCTTTACTCTCGCCTCCTCCCTGACCTCATCCAACAAATCCTGATTCAGCCTTCTTTCCTCATTTGAGTCTTCCGCTACAAAGTTCTGGAATCTCGGCGAGCTCTCCTGGATTTCCACTGGAATCATTGCGTCGCATCCATAGACTAAGCTAAACGGGGTCTCATGGGTTCCTGACTGCTCGGTGGTGTGGTACGCCCAAACTAGACGGGGTACCTCCTCAGCCCATGATCCCTTGGCTTTCTCTAGTCTTCTCTTCAAGCCTCTTAGCAATACCCGATTGGCTGACTCTACTTGGCCATTTGTCTGAGGGTGCTCGACGGATGCAAATACTTGTTGAATTCCCACCCCTTCGCACAGCTTCTTCAACAGGTGACTTGCAAACTGAGTCCCGTTGTCCGACACCAGGCGCTTAGGCACACCAAACCGGCACACGATGTTCTTCCATACAAAGCTTTCGATCTTGTGTGCGGTGATCTGGGCCACTGGTTCTGCTTCGATCCACTTGGTGAAATATTCAATTGCCACCACCAAGTACTTCATCTGCCTGATCGCCAATGGAAAAGGTCCCAGAATGTCGATCCCCCATGTATGAAACGGCCAAGGGCTGTAAATCGACTTCAACTCTTCGGGAGGCGCTTTGTGCCAATCGGCGTGCTGCTGACATTGCTTGCAACACTGTGCATACTTCTTGCAGTCCTCCCTCATTGTTTGCCAGTAGTAACCTGCACGGAGGTTTCTTGCAGCCAGAGCTCGACCCCCGACGTGACTTCCGCATATCCCTTCATGGAGCTCGGCCATGATTCTTGTACATTTCTCTCCGTGCACACATTCCAGGAGTGGGTGTGTGAACCCAAACCTATACAACTTGCCATCAATCATTGTGAATTTGCTAGAATTCTTCTTTATCTTCCTAGCCTCCGTCGGATCCAGCGGGAGAAGGCCATCTGCCAGGCATCGCTGGTACTGTGTTATCCACGTGTCTGGCTCATGCGTAGCGCAGACCTGCGTCATGTTCACCCTCTCTCCCCGACATGCTCTTATTCTCGGCAATCTCCAGGTCTCCTGAGTCAAAGAACCGTGACTTCTCGCCGCTTTCTCCGTCGACTTGTTTATTTGAAGAACCAGGTGATCTGCCACAAATGCTCTAGGCGTCTTCAGAGTTTCTTGGATCACCGTCCTCTACCTACCCCCCTTGCCCGAACTGGCGAGCTTAGTTAGCAAGTCAGCTCGGGCATTTTGCTCTCTGGGCACATGCACCACTTTAAAGGAGACAAAGGACCTCTTCAACTCCTGCACATACTCTAGGTAAGCCGCCATTTGTGGATCCTTGACCTGGAACTCGCCTGTTACTTGTCCCGTGACCAACAGCGAGTCACTCTTAGCCATTTGCACCCTAGCTCCCATCTCTTTGGCTAGCAAGATTCCGGCGATCAGCGCCTCATATTCTGCTTGATTGTTGCTGGCTTTGAAGGCAAACCTCAGGGACTGCTCAATCAGCACACCGTTGGGCCCTTCCAGGATGACTCCAGCACCGCTACCCTGCTGGTTCGACGATCCGTCCACCGAGAGCACCCAACGGAAATCATCCCCCTCAACTCGTGCTGCTTCTGACGAGAGCTCGACCACGAAATCAGCGAAAATCTGCCCCTTGATCGGACCTCGGGGCTCATACTTGATATCGAACTCCGACAGCTCCACCGCCCACTTCACCATCCTCCCAGCTACATCGGGATTCTTCAGAACCTTCTGGATGGGCAAGTCGGTCATCACCAGTATTGTAAAACTGTGAAAATAGTGGCGCAACCTCCTCGTCGAAAATACCACAGCCAGCGCGGCTTTCTCCAAGGCCTGATACCTCACCTCCGGGACCTGCAGCACCTTGCTGACGAAATAAATAAGCTTCTGAGCCTGGTCCTGGTCTTGGGCGAGCACCGCACTCACCGCCCTCTCAGTCACAGCAAAATACAACCTGAGAGGGGTCCCCACCAACGGTTTGCACAAAACCGGCGGGCTCGCCAGGTACTCTTTAAGCTTGACGAAGGCCTCTTCACACTCCTTCGTCCAGGCAAACTTGTTGTTCCGCCTTAAACACTGAAAGTACGGATGGCCCTTCTCTCTGCTAGCTGATACGAAACGAGACAGGGTGGCCATCCAACCTGTAAGTTGCTGCACCTCCTACACGGTAGCCGGGCTCCTCATCGCCAAGATGGCAGCACACTTATCAGGATTGGCCTCTATTCCTCTTTCAGTTAAGAGGAATCCCAAGAACTTCCCCGCCTCCACGCCAAAAATGCACTTCTCGGGGTTCAGCTTTAACCTGAACTTGGCGATTGTGGTGAACAACTCCTCCAAGTCCGCAACGTGCTTGCTCTTCTCCGGGGAGGTCACGACCATATCATCCACGTACGCTTGCACATTCCTCCCCAGCATTGGTGCAAGTACCCTATCCATCAACCTCTGGTACGTGGCCCCCGCGTTCTTCAGCCCAAGTAGCATGATCTTTCGGTCATGAAGGCGGTCTTCTCTTCATCCATGGGATGCATCTTTATCTGGTTGTACTCCGAGAAGGCGTCCAGGAAGCTCAGCAACTTGCACCCTGCAGCACTGTCCACCAGGGCGTCTATGCTTGGCAAAGGATACGAATCCTTTGGGCAAGCCTTGTTTAGGTCAGTGAAATCGACGCACATGCGCCATTTCCCATTGCTTTTCTTCACCAGCACGACATTGGCCAGCGACTCAGGGTACTGGACTTCCCTGATGTGGCCTGCAGCGAGGAGCTTCTGGGTTTCATCCCTGATCGCCTGCCTTCTCTCCTCGCTTAATTTCCTTCTTCTCTGTCGCACTGGTTTGACCTGGTTGTCCATTGCTAGATGGTGGTACAAGAAGTCGGGGTCGATTCCCGGCATGTCTGAAGCAGACCATGCAAAAGCATCCAGATGCCGCTCTATCACCTTGGCGATCTGGTCTTGGAGCTCAGCCTCCAAGGATCTTCCCAACTTGAAGACCTTTCCCCCGATCTCCCTTTCGAGCCATTCCTCGACGGGTTTAGGTCTAGCTTCCCTGGCGATCCCCAGCTCCCTCGCTTCCTCTGGGCTGTTCCTCGCCTCTTCTTCCCGCTCGGCGTTTTCTCCCTCAGCCTCAGCATCCATCATGGCGACGTCGCCCCCGGCGGCCACCTCCATCGCTGCACCGACAACACGCCACTCTGTTGGCTTGGGCTTCACACTGGGAGGCGGCGTCGTTGTGATGTAACTTACTGACCTCTTGTTTTTCAGGCTATTCTCATAGCATTTCTTCGCTTCCTTCTGGTCAGATTTGATGGTGATCACCACCCCTTTTGTACCGTCCTGGTAGTCGAAAGTGATGACGTGGCAGCGAGCTATTATGTAGGCGTGTTGAGCAGGGCCCATGGCTGGCAGAAGGGAAGGAAGTCGGGGGGCTCGTGTGGTCGCCAATTATTAAGTTGGCGTGCTCCGGGCTCGTGTTGAGATGAAGTCGCCGGATGCGAACCCAGACGACCTAGTGGTTAGAGATCGCCGAAACAAGGACATCGCCGAAGACGAAGTCAGATGGTCATTTCCTAGCTAGCCAGAGGACGAGGTTGGGAGGCAGCTTACCTGAACATACACGGTGAAGCAAGTAAAGTAGATCATGAAGGCGGCCAGCGAGACCACAGGGAAGGTGTGTACGAAGGCACCCGAACTCGCCACTCAGAAGAGATCACGCTCCAAGGCAGCTATGCACTGAGTTGCTTCATGCATAAGTAACATAGCCAAAAGCCTGAAGAATAAGAAGTGGCGCCCAAGTCAAGGATGCTCCAGATGGTGACACGTGTACAGCTGGATGCGAGCCGCGTGTCCAGATGTGTAACTGTCAGGAGAGAGAAAGTGCATAGGTATATAAGAGATTCTAACGAACTTCTGAGGTACGCACGTTTAGATTACTTCTTTACGCTTGCGAGAACTTGAGTACGCTGAGAGAGAATTTTGCACGGTTCCTTAGAGTTCTTAGGTTTTCTCTTAGTATTTGGTGGTTCAGTCGCTGACTTGGGCGTCGGAGCGTGATCGGCCGCAGTGGCGCCGTTCTGTGTTTTGCAGGTTCTTGAGGTGAATCACAGTGAAGGACGAAGGCTAATGCGGCGCAGAGGTCGATCCAGGTTTGACGAGGCAAGGTTCTTGCGTCCCGGTCAACAGGCAGGATCATCAGGCGCCCACCGTGGGGCCGTGTAAAACCTGTCCCCATCCACAGCGTGAGTTCTTGGAAGTTTCTGCAGTTTTGTGTGGTTGTGTGCTGGTGCAACCACTTTCCGCTCTTCATCTAACCTTTGTTCGATAGTTTTGTGTTTTCCACCGTTCGTTTGAGTTCTTGTTCGGTGAGGTGAGGTTTTTCGCTGCTTACGCAAGTTTGAATCGGTGAAGATCTAAGTTTCTTCGTTCGTTCGGATTTTCGTGAAAGAAGCGGTGATTTGTGGTGGAGTTGTGAGTTTCTGTGAAGGTTCGCTGTTGAGGTTGTGTTCTTGAAGTTCTTTGGAGTTTGCGAAGCTCTGACCGATTGATCGCTGAATCGATCGTTGCTGAAGGAGGTGTTGTTCGTCGCTCATTGTGACCTATTAAGTTTTCATGAGAAAGATGAGAAGCAACCGCTCAAGTCCAGTTGCGCCAGTTGTTGCGGAAGGCGCCATGACTATGGCACAGATGGTGGAGATCATGCGTGCGTTGCAGGCGAACATGGAAGCCTCGCGCATAGAGCAGGCAAAGATGCATGAGGACCTGGTCGCCTCTCAGGCCAGGAACGAAGAGCTCAACAGAGTGACTGAGGAATTGCGCCAAGCTCTTCAGGAGCAGCGAGGGCGCCCAGTCGCTGAAGAGGTCGCGCCGTCGACGCCGCCTCGCGTTTTTCCCATGGCTCTCGCTCAGGCGATTACGGACACGCCTATCCCTGCGAGTGTGGTACCCGTGAAGGCTATTTTTACCGGCGTGGAGGATCCTGAGGCACATCTCACCACGTTCCACACGCAGATGATGCTGTTAGGAGGATCGGATGCTGTGTATTGCAAGATGTTTGTGAGCACACTCCAGGGAACGGCACTGGAATGGTTTGTGAGCCTGCCTATAGGTCACATAACCAATTTCCAGCAGTTTTCGAAGCTTTTCGTCGAGCAGTACATAGTGAACAAGGCGCCCCCTAGGGTGTCTTATGATCTGTTCGACATAAGGCAGTACCAGGGAGAGTCCTTCAGGGACTACTTGAATCGTTTTGGGGCGCAGATGGTCCGCTCGCCGGCCAAAGACGAAGAGATGTTGGTATACGCCTTCAAGAAGGGCGTGCTGCCGGGACCTTTCCGCGAGGCGCTGATCAGGGCTCACCCCGCCACGTTTGCTGAGGTTAGGCAACTTGCGGTGGCCCACATCGCCGATGAAAGTGAGGTCGCCGAGAAGAGGGGAAGCGTGGCCCCCGCTAGGCCACGTGCATAGACCAGGATCCAGCCACAGAGGGTGCTGGAGACAGCGGCAGCCAAGAGGGATCAAAGGACTCGCCATCCTTATGATCCAAGGAAGAACAAACGCAGGGGCCCAGGGCGCCCTCAGCTGGCACCTCGGGAATACAATCGCCCGCCGAAGCATAAGTTTGTCATGGGGTTGGCGGACCTGATCGCCATTCCCAATATAGCAGCCAGGCTTAAGGCACCCGAGAAGGTCGGCGACAAGGTGTTGGGACCAAAGCCAGACGCCTGGTGCGAATTCCACCAGGGCTTTGGCCACACTGTGGACTCATGTTTGGCTTTAGGATACCAGCTCGACGACCTGGTCAAGAGCGGGTTCCTAAACGATTACCTGCTGGATAGAAGAACGGGGGGCGCGTCGAGCTCCTAGCCAGCAGGTGGTGAGGCTCAGCAACACGAGATGCCTACTCACGGAGAGATCCACACCATTGCAGGAGGTTTCTCAGGTGGTGGATGCACCGCGTCACAGAGGAAGAAGTATGCGAGGTCTGTGATGACGGTGGACATGTTCGAGGACCACTCACCAGACGTTGACATCACGTTCACAAGGGAAGATCTCAGGGACGTTGTGCCTCATGACAACGATCCCATAGTCATCTCGCTTGTTACGGCGGGAAGGAAGGTCCACAGGGTTCTGGTGGACCAAGGAAGCTCGGCAGATGTGATGTTCTGGCCGACTTTCACACAGTTGCAGTTGCACCTTGACCAGCTGAGGCCCTATGGAGGGTGTTTGTATGGTTTCGCTGGTGATCAGGTGGAGGTCAGGGGGTATATAGAGTTAAGAACTACCTTCACGGAGGAGGCGGGCTCAAGAACGGAGAAAATCAAGTACCTCGTCGTGAACGCTCCCTCAGCATATAACATTCTGTTGGGAAGGCCAACACTCAACAGAATAGGAGCTGTGCCTTCGACCAGGCACATGAAGGTGAAGTTGCCATCAATGGAAGGGGTGGTGATCACCATCAAATCTGACCAGAAGGAAGCGAAGAAGTGCTATGAGAATAGCCTGAAAAACAAGAGGTCAATAAGTTACATCACAACGACGTCGCCTCCCAGGGTGAGGCCCAAGCCAACAGAATGGCGAGTTGTTGGTGCGACGATGGAGGTGGTCGCCGGGGGCGACGTCGTCATGAGGGACGCCGATGTTGAGGGGGAGAACGCTGAGCGGGAAGAAGAGGCGAGGAACCGCCCAGAGGAAGCGAGGGAGCTGGGAATCGCCAGGCCGGTGATCGCTAGGGAAGCTAGACCCAAACCCGTCGAGGAATGGCTCGAAAGGGAGATCGGGGGAAAGGTCTTCAAGATGGGAAGATCCTTGGAGGCTGAGCTCCAAGACCAGATTGCCAAGGTGATAGAGCGGCATCTGGATGCTTTCGCATGGTCTGCTTCAGACATGCCGGGAATTGACCCCGACTTCTTGTGCCACCATCTAGCAATGGACAACCAGGTCAGGCCGGTGCGACAAAGAAGAAGGAAGTTCAACGAGGAGAGAAGGCAGGCGATCAGGGACGAAACCCAGAAGCTCCTCGCTGCAGGCCATATCAGGGAAGTCCAGTACCCTGAGTGGCTAGCCAATGTCGTGCTGGTGAAGAAAAGCAATGGGAAGTGGCGCATGTGCGTCGATTTCACTGACCTGAACAAGGCTTGCCCAAAGGATTCGTATCCTCTGCCAAGCACAGACGCCCTGGTGGACAGTGCTGCAGGGTGTAAGTTGCTGAGTTTCCTGGACGCCTTCTCGGGGTACAACCAGATAAAGATGCATCCCATGGATGAAGAGAAGACCGCTTTCATGACCGAGAGATCATGCTACTGCTACAAGGTGATGCCCTTTGGGCTGAAGAACGCGGGGGCCACGTACCAGAGGTTGATGGATCGAGTATGCTGGGGAGGAATGTGCAAGCGTACGTAGATGACATGGTCGTGACCTCGTTGGAGAAGAGCAAGCACGTCGCGGACTTGGAGGAGCTGTTCACCACAATCAGATTGAAGCTGAACCCCAAGAAGTGCATTTTTGGCGTGGAGGCGGGGAAGTTCTTGGGATTTCTCTTGACCGAAAGAGGGATAGAAGCCAATCCTGATAAGTGTGCTGCCATCTTGGCGATGAGGAGCCCGGCTACCGTGAAGGAAGTGCAGCAACTTACAGTTCGGATGGCCGCCCTGTCTCGTTTCGTGTCAGCCAGCGGAGAGAAGGGTCATCCGTATTTTCAGTTTTTGAGGCGAAACAACAAGTTTTCCTGGACGAAGGAGTGTGAAGAGGCCTTCGTCAAGCTTAAAGAGTACCTGGCGAGCCCGCCGGTTTTGTGCAAACCGTTGGTGGGGACCCCTCTTAGGTTGTATTTTGCTGTGACTGAGAGGGCGGTGAGTGCGGTGCTCGCCCAAGACCAGGACCAGGCTCAGAAGCCTATTTATTTCGTCAGCAAGGTGCTGCAGGGCCCGAAGGTGAGATATCAGGCCTTGGAGAAAGCCGCGCTGGCTGTGGTATTTTCGGCGAGGAGGTTGCGCCACTATTTCCACAGTTTTACAATACTGGTGATGACCGACTTGCTGGGAGGATGGTGAAGTGGGCGGTGGAGCTGTCGGAGTTCGATATCAAGTATGAGCCCCGAGGTCCGATCAAGGGGCAGATCTTCGCTGACTTCGTGCTCGAACTCTCTTCAGAAGCGGCACGAGTTGAGGGGGATGATTTTCGTTGGGTGCTCTCGATGGACGGGTCGTCAAACCAGCAGGGAAGCGGTGCTGGAGTCATCTTGGAAGGGCCCAACGGTGTGCTGATTGAGCAATCCCTGAGGTTCGCCTTCAAAGCCAGCAACAATCAAGCAGAGTATGAGGCGCTGATCGCCGGAATCTTGCTGGCTAAAGAGATGGGAGCAAGGGTGCTGATGGCTAAGAGTGACTCACTGCTGGTCACGGGACAAGTAACAGGCGAGTTCCAGGCCAAAGATCGACAAATGGCGGCTTACCTGGAGTATGTGCAGGAGTTGAAGAGTTCCTCTGTCTCCTTTGAAGTGGTGCATGTGCCCAGAGAGCAGAATGCCCGAGCTGACTTGCTAGCTAAGCTCGCCAGTTCGGGCAAAAGGGGTAGGCAGAGGACGGTGATCCAAGAAACTTTGAAGACACCTAGAGCATTTGTGGCAGATCACCTGGTTCTCCAAATAAGCAAGTCGGCGGAGAAAGCGGCGAGGAGTCACAGGTCTCTGACTCAGGAGACCTTGAGATCGCCGAGAATAAGAGCATGTCGGGGAGAGAGGGTGAACATGACGCAGGTCTGCGCTACGCATGAGCCAGACACGTGGATAACACGTACCAACGATGCCTGGCGGATGGCCTCCTCCCGCTAGATCCGACGGAGGCTAGAAAGATAAAGAAGAATTCTAGCAAGTTCACAATGATTGATGGCGAGTTGTATAGGTTTGGGTTCACACACCCACTCCTAGAATGTGTGCACGGAGAGAAATGTACAAGAATCATGACCGAGCTTCACGAGGGGATATGCGAAAGTCACGTCGGGGGTCGAGCTCTGGCCGCAAGAACCCTCCGTGCAGGTTACTATTGGCCTACAATGAGGGAGGACTGCAAGAAGTATGCACAGTGTTGCAAGCAATGTCAGCAGCACGCCGATTGGCTCAAGGCGCCTCCCGAGGAGTTGAAGTCGATTTACAGCCCTTGGCCGTTCCATACATGGGGGATCGACATTCTGGGACCTTTCCCATTGGCGGTCAGGCAGATGAAGTACTTGGTGGTGTCAATTGAATATTTCACCAAGTGGATTGAAGCGGAACCAGTGG
This sequence comes from Phaseolus vulgaris, assembly GCF_000499845.2. Taxonomy (NCBI): domain Eukaryota; kingdom Viridiplantae; phylum Streptophyta; class Magnoliopsida; order Fabales; family Fabaceae; genus Phaseolus; species Phaseolus vulgaris. The sequence goes on from NC_023750.2 coordinate 18,075,638, forward strand.
CCCAGATCACCGCACACAAAATCGAGAGCTTTGTGTGGAAGAACATCGTGTGCCGGTTTGGTGTGCCCAAGCGCCTGGTGTCAGATAACGGGACTCAGTTTGCAAGTCACCTGTTGAAGAAGCTGTGCGAAGGGGTGGGAATTCAACAAGTATTTGCATCCGTCGAGCACCCTCAGACAAATGGCCAAGTAGAGTCAGCCAATCGGGTATTGCTGAGAGGTTTGAAGAGAAGGCTAGAGAAAGCCAAGGGATCGTGGGCTGAGGAGGTACCCCGTATAGTCTGGGCATACCACACCACCGAGCAGCCAGGAACACATGAGACCCCGTTTAGCCTGGTCTATGGATGCGACGCAATGATTCCAGTGGAAATCCAGGAGAGCTCGCCGAGATTCCAGAATTTTGTAGCGGAAGACTCGAACGAGGAAAGAAGGCTGAATCTGGATTTGCTGGATGAGGTCAGGGAAGAGGCGAGAGTAAAGGCTGAGGCAGTGAAAAGAAGAATCGAGCGAAGGTATAACTCGAAGGTGATGCCAAGACAATTTAAAGAAGGCGACCTGGTGATGAGGAAGGCCCACCAGTACGAGATAGAGAACAAGTTGTCGCCTAAGTGGACGGGACCGTTCAGGATAACCGAGGCACTCAGGAACGGCGCCTACCGCTTAGAGACATTAGAAGGAGGGGCGATTCCTCGCACTTGGAACGCCACGCACCTCAAGTTGTATTACAGTTAAAAACTTTGTAAGTAAAAACAAACACGAAGAGCTTTGCAATGTTTCTGATCAAAACGGTTTGAAGGGGGCACTCTTTTTTCCCTAAGGAGGGTTTTTAATGAGGCCACCCAATAAAGAAGAGTTTTCAAAGTTTAAAGTGTTTTAGATTGCATGCTTGTTGTTTTTCCGAAAGTTTTGAAGAAAGACCTTGTCACTTATATGTGATTTAAGGCGAGTTGAAGTTATGTTGCATGCTTTCTAAAAAGTTTTAAGTCCCTATCGCTTTTCGGCAATTAGCGGCATCAGTTAAAGTTTTAAAAGTCCTCATTGTCTTCCGGCGATCGGAGGCACCAGGTTAAAGACCTCAACGCCCTCGCGCGTTCTGAGGCAAGAAAGAGTGAAAAGTCCTCAGTGCCTTCAGGGGAGAGAAGATGTAGACCCGGGCAATGTAGAGGCACCAGTAAAAAGTCCTCAGTGCCTCCAGTGGAGAGAAGATGCAGCCCCTGGGGCAATGTAGAGGCACGAGTTAAAGACCTTCTCGCCGTCGAGCGAGTTCAGGCGAGCTAAAGACCTTCTCGCCGTCGAGCGAGTTCAGGCGAGTTAAAGACCTTCTCGCCGTCGAGCGAGTTTAGGCAAGATAAAATCCTTCTCGTCCTGAACGAGTTCAGGTATGGTGTAAAGGGTGGAAGAAGTTCAGAGGGTGGCTAAGGTAGGTTCGAAGAGAACGCCCAGCCACCCGGTTCCTCGTTCTGAAGCTCAGGGAGGTAGAGAAGGATCCGAAAGATGCCTCTACCCCCGGATGAGGGAACAATGGCCAAAATTATGAAGGCAGGAGGAAGCATACATCGCCAAGACCCCCTGGCGATCAGAAGAAGTCTAGGCGATGGCATGAGTTAAGGCCCGTTTTGATTGAGCAGATCAGGTGAACTATGTCTTAAACTATCAGTTAGTGAACAGTTGCGCTCGCAGAATTGCTAAGTCAATTTCGTTTAAGCTACTTGTACAAGAAGAAATAAAGCTAACAGAGAGATTATATGAAGAAGCAGAAAACTTCATAACAAAGTGGTATCAGTTCGAAATACATATACAAAAAAGGAAAGTTATTACAAGTAAGTTTGTGCAAGAGAAAAACAGATGAATAAGTGATGGAGGGAAGCAGCTAATCTTCAGAAGGAACGATCTTCCCATCCACCACTTCGTTGTAGAGTGACACCATGGAAAGGTCCAGATCGGGGTACTAGCAGGCAAATTGCTCCAGGGCGGCGTCAAACCCAGCAGCGAGGACTTGGGCGGAGCTCAGCTCGAGCTCTTCATTCTGCTTTTTGAGCCCCTCGGTTTGCTGTTCTAGCTCATCGGCTCGTTTCTTTAGTTCTTCAGTTTTCTCACGAGCTTGAACGAGGTCTTCAGCAACCTTCTTGTTTTCCTCCTGCGCCCGAGCCAGCTCTGCAGCGATCTTTTCGTTTTCCTTTCTGGCCTCGGCGAGCTCAGCCACGGTGTCATCCCTCTCTTTCTCGACTTTTCCTAAGAGGACCTCCTGATCTACTGACCTCTTCTCAAGGCTCTCTACCTTGGTTGCATCTGCTTTGATCGATGCCTCCAGGTCAGCCACCTTGAGACGGTAGGGAACCAGTTTGCTCTCCAGCTCAATTTTCTCTTGAGTTAGGAGGTGCACCTTATGGCGCAGATCAATGGCCTCCTTACGCGCCACCCTCAGCTCAGTGCTCATGGCGTCCTCCACTCTCGAATGACCGATCTCTGCCAGCATAAGGTTGCAAGACAACTTCTCCGCCTCGATCCTTATTAGGCGATTCTCCTCTTGGAGCACGGAGATGTCGTCCTGAAGTTTCTTGCTGGAGCTCTCCACAGCTTTTGATATGATGGAGGGGAGGTCTTCTGCCATCATTCTGAGTTTGGCCGTGAAGGGTCCCTAGATCCCTTTAACCGCAAGGGGAAGGTTTGCAACTGCTATTGGTGGAGGCGCTGAAGGAGCCTGGTGCTGGCTCTCGCCACCGACCTCTTGGATTGGTTGTTGAATTTGAGCTTCTTGGCGTGTTGGTGACGTGGGGGACTCGGTGATGATGATTGGCGAGTTATGAGCACCTTCATCCCCACCTGGCGCAGCTTCGGCGATTGAGGCAGTTGAAGGAGGACCCTCTCCAGCGGATACGAATGGCGTGGAGGCGCTCGGAGGGTTCTCCATGAAGTTGGGCTCGTTGGCCTCAACCGCAGGAAGTGCAGCCGCCAAGGGCAGTGCTTGGACTGGCGGCGTTGGAGCTGGGGGAGAAGGTGGTGTTGGTGTTGGAGCTGGGGGAGAAGGTGGTGTTGGCGTTGGAAGGGCAGGTGGAACAAATGGTGAGGAAGGCGCCACCCTTCTCCTCTTGGTGATAAGGCCATCCTCTGTCGCCTCATCGTCCTCTTCTTCATCTTCTTGGACCACTTGAGGAGTTTTCCTCTTTGGTTTGCTCAAGATGAGTTTCTTTCGTTGAGGAGCGGGCAGAGCTTCTGGAGGAGTCGAGCCTTTAGGGGGTGATCTGCCCTGGGCAGCGGCGATCTCCACCACTGAGTTTGGCACGGTTTGAGACCCCGATGCCAATTTATGGGTGCGGGCGAGCGCCCTCAATTCAGCTAGCTTGCCTTTGCCCAGCATGAGATCTGCACAGAGCGAAAGCATACGAATAAGCTCAAAGACAAAGTAAAGTATATGAGTACATGTGCAAGCTAGTTAAACAAATGGTGCAGGAAATAAAAACCAAGTCTAAGTGCGTAGCGAGCAGAACGCCCAACAACAAATAACAGAGATGCAGCACAAGGCAAAAACCCAGATGTTGAGGTAAGCGCTAACCTATGTGAGCTTTGAGTTGGTCCTCGAAGAACTCGAAGGAAATTATGGAGGAGGTGGGAAAGGTTATGTTGGCAGCTGCTACGCTCCTCCAGAAAAGGCAGAGGTCCCTGTCCAACTCGCCCATGTTGTCGGGACTTCTGGGCCTCCTGAAGCTCTCTTTGGTGTCCTTGTTCCCCTTGTGCACCCAGTACAAGGGGAAGCCGTCGAGCAGAGAGGGATCTTGGTCGTTGGCGCACACCTTCACAAATTTTCCCTTCCAATCTTTGTAAGATTGCTGAAAGATGGAAAGGATCGATCTCCCAGCGATCCCGTTCAAGCTAATCCAGAGGCGGTCTCCTGGATTCTTAGCTTCAAAGAGGAAGAGAAAAACGTCCACCGACGCTGGCAGTCCCAGGTGTGCGCACATAATCTGGAACGCCCTAACAAACGCCCAGCTGTTTGGGTGAAGCTGGGCGGGGGCGATGTCGAGCTCGGTTAGCAGTTCTCGCTCGAAACGAGTAAAGGGAAGTCAGAGCTTCACTTTCATGAAGAGCGTCGCGTAGAGAAAGCAGAACAACTCGCCGTTGCTCGCTTTGTCGTCGGCACAGATTGGCTCATCCGGGTGGCAGGGCAGCACGACCATTTTGCTGTCGTGCTCCTTCTGAAATGAAAGATCAGACTGATCCCCTTTCCTTAGTCGGTGCACCGCCAGCACAAAGTTTACTGAAGAAGTTTCTTTCAGCAGAGCTGAGTTGGCCCATGGGTAAAGCTTCTTGTAGTCTGGAGTAGGGATGGGGGCTCCTCCGGCGACTGGTGGAGTAGCCTGAGCAAGGTTGGGGCGAGAGGTTGCAGGCCTCTCAGCCTGGGAAGAGGGAGCACCAGGTGCTCGCGATGGGTTATGCACTTGGGATGGAGGGTTTCGTGACGAAGGAGGAGGATTCGCGGTGGTCTTTGTTCGAGCCATCGCGGGAACTGCAAAGGAAAAAGGAAAAGAAAGGTGAGCGAAGGTTGCAGAGGTCGACTTGATTGTAAACGAAGGATGAAAAACGAACGAACGAAAGTTCGTTGTGATGGAAAAAATGGAAGGTGAAGCCCTAAGTTGCGAAAAGGAAGAAGAAGAAACAACCCACAGCGTATGCACCAGATAGTTAATGGATGATGCGAATCGGTTAAAATGCAGCAAATATCAACAGAGGAAGTAAAAGAAGTACCTTTCGATGATCAGAACAAACGCTGAAGGGAGTTGGGGATTGAGGGAGTTGAGGAGCGTCGTGGGTTTGCATAGGAAGCTCAGAGTGTTTGAGAAGGCAAAGAGATGATGGAACAGTAGAAATGAAATGGGTTTAAGGGTTTTTCAAATGATTTTTGGAAGCGTAAACGACAGCTAAAGATGACCGTTGATGAAGCCACGTGTCGAGCGATTGGAAAAGCATTTGGTGGAGCGTCAGGAAAGCAGAAAGTACGAACGTTTGGAATTCTGCGCCAGCGCCACGTAGGTCGGTAGTGACGTGACTTCTTTAGTCTTTTCGCTGGACAAGTCTTCGCTTAAGACTGGGGGCTTGTGTACCGTCCTGGTAGTCGGAAGCGATGACGTGGCAGCGAGCTATTATGTAGGCGTGTTGAGCAGGGCCCATGGCTGGCAGAAGGGAAGGAAGTCGGGGGGCTCGTGTGGTCGCCAATTATTAAGTTGGCGTGCTCCGGGCTCGTGTTGAGATGAAGTCGCCGGATGCGAACCCAGACGACCTAGTGGTTAGAGATCGCCGAAACAAGGACATCGCCGAAGACGAAGTCAGATGGTCATTTCCTAGCTAGCTAGAGGACGAGGTCGGGAGGCAGCTTACTTGAACATACACGGTGAAGCAAGTAAAGTAGATCATGAAGGCGGCCGGCGAGACCACAGGGAAGGTGTGTACGAAGGCACCTGAACTCGCCACTCAGAAGAGATCACGCTCCAAGGCAGCTATGCACTGAGTTGCTTCATGCATAAGTAACTTAGCCAAAAGCCTGAAGAATAAGAAGTGGCGCCCAAGTCAAGAATGCTCCAGATGGTGACACGTGTACAGCTGGATGCGAGCCGCGTGTCCAGATGTGTAACTGTCAGGAGAGAGAAAGTGCACAGGTATATAAGAGATTCTAACGAACCTGACCTCCACCTGATCGCCAGCGAAACCATACAAGCACCCTCCATAGGGCCTCAGCTGGTCAAGGGGCAACTGCAGCTGTGTGAAAGTCGGCCAGAACATCACATTTGTCGAGCTTCCTTGGTCCACCAGAACCCTGTGGACCTTCCTTCCCGCCGTAACAAGCGAGATGACTATTGGATCGTTGTCATGAGGCACAACGTCCCTGAGATCTTCCCTTGTGAACGTGATGTCCACATCTGGCGAGTGGTCCTCGAACATGTCCACTGTCATCACAGACCTCGCATACTTCTTCCTCTGCGACGCGGTGCATCCACCACCCAAGAAACCTCCCGCGATGGTGTGCATCTCTCCGTGAGTGGGCATCTCGTGCTGCTGAGCCTCACCACCCGCCGGCTAGGAGCTCGACGCGCCCCCCGTTCTCCTGTCCAGCAGGTAATCGTTCAGGAAACCGCTCTTGACCAGGTCGTCGAGCTGGTATCCCAATGCCAAGCATGAGTCCACGGTGTGGCCAAAACCCTGCTGGAATTCGCACCAGGCGTCTGGCTTTGGTCCCAACACCTTGTCGCCCACCTTCTCGGGTGCCTTGAGCCTGGCTGCTATATTGGGGATGGCGATCAGGTCCGCCAGCCCCATGACAAACTTATGCTTTGGCGGGCGATTGTACTCCCTGGGGCGCCCTGGGCCCCTGCCCTTGTTTTTCCTTGGATCATAAGGATGGCGGGTCCTTTGATCCCTCTTGGCCGCCGCTGTCTCCAGCACCCTCTGTGGCTGGATCCTGGTCTGGGCACGTGGCCTGGCGGGGGCCACGCTCCCTCTCTTCTCGGCGACCTCACTCTCATCGGCGATGTGGGCCACCGCAAGTCGCCTAACCTCAGCAAACGTGGCGGGGTGAGCCCTGATCAGCGCCTCGCAGAAAGGTCCCGGCAGCACGCCCTTTTTGAAGGCGTAGACCAACATCTCTTCGTCCTTGGCCGGCGAGCGGACCATCTGCGCCCCAAAATGATTCAAGTAGTCCCTAAGGGACTCTCCCTGGTACTGCCTTATGTCAAAGAGGTCATAAGACACCCTAGGTGGCGCCTTGTTCACTATGTACTGCTCGACGAAAAGCTTCGAAAACTGCTGGAAATTGGTTATGTGACCGGTAGGCAGGCTCACGAACCATTCTAGCGCTGCTCCCTGGAGCGTGCTCACAAACATCTTGCAATACACAGCATCCGAGCCTCCTGACAGCATCATCTGCGTGTGGAACGTGGTGAGATGCGCCTCAGGATCCTCCACGTCGGTGAAAGTAGCCTTCACGGGTACCACACTCGCAGGGATAGGCGTGTCTGTGATTGCCTGAGCAAATGGCATGGGGAAAACGCGAGGTGGCGACGACGGCGCGACCTCTTCAGCGACTGGGCGCCCTCTCTGCTCCTGAAGAGCTTGGCGCAATTCCTCAGTCACTCTGCTGAGCTCTTCATTCCTGGCCTGAGAGGCGACCAGGTCCTCATGCATCTTTGCCTGCTCTATGCGCGAGGCTTCCACATTCGCCTTCAGCAGCAACTGGCACGACCGGACTTGAACGGTTGCTTCTCATCTTTCTCATGAAAACTTAGCAGACCACAACGAGCGACGAACAAAACCTCCTTCAGCAACGATCGATCCAGCAATCAATCGGTCGGAACTTCGCAAACTCCAAAGAACTTCAAGAACACGAACTCAACAGCAAAAACCTTCGCAGAAACTCGCAACTTCACCACAGACCACTGCTTCTCCACCAAAACCTCTGATTCACCGGTCGAAAAGTCCGAACGAACGTCAAAGCTTCGAATTCATCGATTAAAACTCGCGTAAACAGCGAAAAACTTCTCCTCACCGAACAAGAACTCGAACAAACGGGGAAAAACCTCAATCCTCCGAACAAAACCTCGAACGAACGGTGGAAAACGCAAATTCACCGAACAAAGCTTGAATGAACGGCGGGAAATGGTTGCACCAGCACACAACCACACAGAAACCGCAGAAACTCCAAGAACTCACACTGTGGATGGGAACAAGTTTTACACGGCCCCACGGTGGGCGCCTGATGATCCTGCCTGTTGACCAGGACGCAAGAACCTTGCCTCGTCAAATCTGGATCGACTTTGCGCCGTGTTAGCTTCGGTCCTTCGCCTTGATTCACCTCAAGAACCTGCAAAAGACAGAACGGCGCCGCTACGGCCGATCACGCTCCGACGCCCAAGTCAGCGACTGAACCACCAAAATACTAAGAGAAAACTAAGAACAGGAACCATGCAAAATTCTCTCTCAGCGTACTCAAGTTCTCGCAAGCGTAAAAGAAGTAATCTAAAATGCGCGCGTACCTCAGAAGTTCGTTAGAATCTCTTATATACCTGTGCACTTTCTCTCTCCTGAAAGTTACACATCTGGACACGTGGCTCGCATCCAGCTGTACACATGTCACCATCTGGAGCATCCTTGACTTGGGCGCCACTTCTTACTCTTCGGGTTTTTCGGCTAAGTCACTTATGCAAGAAACAACTCAGCGCATAACTGCCTTGGAGCGTGATCTCTACTGCGTGGCGAGTACGGGTGCCTTCATACACACCTTCCCTGTGGTCTCGCTGGCCGCCTTCATGATCTACTTCACTTGCTTCATCGTGCATACTCGGGTGAGCTGTTCCTCGACCTCAACCTCTGGCTAGCTAGGGAATGACCATCTGACGACTTCATCCTCTACTTCGAAAGCCTGAAACAAACCTCCCTGATCCTTCGGCGATGTCCTCCTTTCGGCGATCTCTGACCATGTGGTCGTCTGGGTTCGCATCCGGCGACTTCATCACAAACCTAGTGACCGCCGGTTTAGGTATGCTAGAGATCGGAGCACGCCAACTTAATAACTGGCGACTACACGAGCCCCCCGACTTCCTTCCCTTCTGCCAGCCATGAGCCCTGCTCAACACGCCTACATAATAGCTTGCTGCCACGTCATCACTTCCGACTACCTGGGCGGTACAAGTTTATATGTTTACCTATATTATACTTTTATGTTGGCTTTATTGTTTAATTTTATATTTATCATTAATTGGCATAATTGGTTGTGTTCAGCTGCATATGTTTGTTTCCATACAGAAGAGCACATTATTATTTAAAATTGCAGGTTAGCAGAATAAGCACCCCATCTTAGAGTATTGGCTTCAACAAAGAAACAAATTCAGTTTTACAATTCAAATGGACAATTCAAATTGGCTTCATTTTGGATTTTTTTCATTCAAATGTAGAATTCAAATGTTGTAGAATGGAAATATAAATTAAATGCAATGTGATTTTCATTTAATATGTAAGTTGTATTTTGTTAATTCTATTTTAATTAAAATTTAATGACTTCTCTCCATTAAAATTTTCGGTTAATAAATTAAAAACAAAAATAGAAATTACATATTAAAGTGGAGTAAACATCACAAGTAAATGATAACGAAAATGTAGTTATTTCATCTATGAACAATTAACAAAATTGAATAGAATTGAATAATTTTTATTTTTAATTGAATACACGAAGAAATGAACTTAATACGAATTACACAAAAATTTTATTTTTCGTAAAATTATTAATAAATGAGCACGAATTGAAAACTTTTTCAGGTTCAATGAAATTCTTTGTATAAATCCAGAACAGGAATCAAGTTAGCCAAGAACTCAAACAGTTATGCAGTAATACACAGAAAAACAATTGATTGTTCCTTCAAACAATATGTTGTTTATATCAGATAAACTATAAAACACAATTAAAAGGAGTTCAGAGTAAGAGAGAATCACACAAACAACTTGTACCGCCCTGGTAGTCGGGAGTGATGACGTGGCATCCTGCTACAGTATAGGCGTGTTGGCAAGGCGCCAGGTTGGCATAAGGGAAGGAAGTCGGGGGGCTCGTGAAGTCGCCAGTTATTAAGTTGGCGTGTTCCGATCTCCAGCAGACCAGAATAGGCGATCACCGGGTTTAAGATGAAGTCGCCAGATGTAAACTCAGGCGACCAAGCGGTTGGAGATCGCCAGAGAAAGCACATCGCCGAAGATGAAGGAGAAGCAGATTATGAAGGCGGCCGGCGAGACCACAGGGAAGGTGTATGAAGACCCCCTAACTCGCCAGTTCCAGTAGAGATCGCACTCCCAACTTAGCTATGCACTGGGCAGCACCATGCATAAGTAACTTAGCGAAAAAGAGAGTCAGAAGCAGCGCCCAAGTCAAGGAGCCTCCGGATGATGGCACGTGTACAGTTGGATGCGAGCCACGTGTCCAAGTCTGTAACTGCCAGGAGAGAGAAAGTAACCAGGTATATAAGAGTTCTTAACGAACTTTCTGAGGTACGCACGTTCAGAATACACTCTTTACGCTTGCGAGTTATAGAGCTTACTGTGAGAGAGAATTTGCACGGTTCTTGTTCTCTTAGTATTTGGTGATTCGGTCACTGACTTGGGCGTTGGAGTGCGATCGGCCGCAGCGGCGCCGCTCTGTTTCTTTGCAGGTTCTTGAGGTGGATCTCGAAGAGGAACGGAGGTTCGAAGCGGTGCGCACGTCGATCCTTTGACAAGGCAGTTTCCAGCGTTCCGGTCAACAGGCAGGATCATCAGGCGCCCACCGTGGGGCCGTGTAAAACTTGCTCCCATCCACAGCGTGAGTTCTTGGAGGTTTTCGAAGTTTTCTGCGTGGTTGTGTGCTGGTGCAACCATCGCTCGCTGTTTGCTTGAGTTTCGTTCGGTGAATTCGCGTTTTATACCGTTCGTTTGGGTTTTCGATCGGTGGAGTGAGGTTTCCTGCTGGTTACGCGTAATTTGTTTGGTGGAGTTTGAGTCCTTTCGCTCGTCTAGTTGTCCGTAGGGAAGCGGTGGTTTCTGGTGAAGTTGTGGTTTTCTTTGAAGGTTTACGGTGTTCTTGAGTTTTCTTGCGCAGTTTCGCACAGTTTTCTCCGATTGATCGCTGAATCGATCGTGGTTGAAGTGTCGTTCGCCGCATTCTGTGATTCGCTGGGTTTCATGAGAAAAATGAGAAGCAATCGCTCAAGTCCAGTTGCGCCCGTCGCTGCCGAAGGCGCTGCTGCCATGACCATGGTGCAGATGGCAGAGATGATGCGTTGCAGGCAACTGTGGAGGCCTCGCGCATCGAACAGGCAAGAATGCATGAGGACCTGGTCGCCTCTCGCGCCAGGAATGAGGAGCTCAGCAAGGTGACTGAGGAGCTGCGTCAAGCTCTTCAGGAGCAGCAAGGGCGTTCTTCCGCTGAAGAGGTTGTGCCGTCGTCGCCACCTCGTGTTTTTCCCATGCCTTTTATTCAGGCGATCACTGACACGCCTATTCCTACGAGCGTGGTTCCGGTTAAGGCTGTTTTCACCGGCGTGGAGGATCCTGAGGCTCATCTCACCACGTTCCATACGCAGATGATGCTGTCAGGAGGGTCGGACGCCGTCTACTGCAAAATGTTCGTGAGTACGCTCCAGGGAACGGCGTTGGAGTGGTTTGTGAGCTTGCCTAACGGCCACATAACCAATTTTCAACAGTTCTCGAAGATTTTTGTTGAGCAGTATATTGTGAATAAGGCACCGCCCAGGGTGTCTTATGATCTGTTCGATATAAGGCAGTACCAGGGAGAGTCCCTCAGAGACTACCTGAATCACTTTGGAGCGCAGATGGTCAGATCGCCGGCTAAAGATGAAGAAATGTTGGTCTACGCATTCAAGAAGGGCGTGCTGCCGGGACCATTCTGCGAGGCCTTGATCAGGGCTCACCCTGCAACGTTTGCTGAGGTCAGGCGACTTGCGGTGGCTCACATCGCCGATGAAAGTGAGGTCGCTGAGAAGAGAGAGAGCGTGGCTCCCGCTAGGCCACGCGCCCAGACCAGAATCCAGTCGCAAAGGGTGCTGGAAACAGCGGCGGCGGCCAGGAAGGACCAAAGGACTCGCCATCCTTACGATAGGAGGAACAAGGGAAGGAGCCAGGGGCGCCAGCAACCAGCACGCCGGGAATACAATCGCCCGCCTAAGCACAAGTTTGTTATGGGATTAGCGGACCTGATCGCCATTCCCAACATATCTGCCAGGTTGAAAGCGCCTGAGAAGGTGGGCGACAAGGTGCTGGGACCAAAGCCAGACGCCTGGTGTGAGTTTCACCAGGGCTTTGGCCACACTTTGGACTCGTGTTTGTCCTTAGGGTATCAGCTCGATGATCTGGTTAAGAGCGGGTTCCTAAATGACTATCTGCTGGATAGGAGGACGGGGGGAGCGTCGAGTTCCCAGCCAGCAGGTGGAGAAGCCCAACAACACGAAATGCCTATCGACGGGGAAATCCACACCATTGCAGGAGGCTTCTCAGGTGGTGGATGCACCGCATCGCAGAGGAAGAAGTACGCGCGATCGGTGATGACAGTGGATATGTTTGAAGATCACTCGCCGGAAGTGGACATTACGTTCACCAAGCAGGATCTTCGGGACGTTGTGCCTCATGACAACGATCCCATAGTCATTTCGTTGGTTACGGCGGGAAGGAAGGTCCACAGAGTTCTGGTGGACCAAGGAAGCTCGGCAGACGTGATGTTCTGGCCGACTTTCACGCAGCTGGAGTTGCCCCTTGACCAGCTAAGGCCCTATGGAGGGTGCTTGTATGGGTTCGCTGGTGACCAGGTGGAGGTCAGGGGGTATATTGAGCTGAGAACCACGTTTACAGATGAGGCTGGTTCGAGGACGGAGAAAATCAAGTACCTCATCGTGAACGCTCCTTCAGCCTACAACATCCTGTTGGGAAGGCCCACGCTTAACAGGATAGGCGCAATCCCGTCGACCCGGCACATGAAGGTAAAGTTGCCGTCTATGGAAAGGGTGGTGATCACGATCAAGTCTGATCAGAAAGAAGCGAAAAAGTGCTATGAGAATAGCCAGAAAAACAAGAGATCAGTAAGTTATGTAACAACCACCCCACCTCCCGGTGTGAAGCCCAGATCGACGGCAGCGGAAGGGACCGTCGGAGGGGACGTGGAGATGGTGGACGCTGAGCTGGGGGAGGGGAACGTTGGCCTGGAGGAAGAAGAGGCACGGAATCGCCCTGAGGAAGCGAGAGAGCAGGGAATCGCCAGGGCGGTGATCGCCCGAGAATCCAGGGCAAAACCTGTCGAGTAGTGGCTCGAGAAAGAGATCGGGGGAAAGATCTTCAAGCTGGGAAGATCTCTGGAGGTCGAGCTCCAGGACCAGATCGCAGTGGTGATTGAGCGGCATCTGGACGCGTTTGCATGGTCCGCTTCGGACATGCCCGGGATTGATCCCGACTTCTTGTGCCATCATCTGGCGATGGACAACTTGGTGAGACCAGTGCGACAAAGAAGAAGAAAGTTCAACGAGGAGAGGAGTCAGGCGATCAAGGACGAAACACAGAAACTCCTCGCTGCAGGCCACATCAGGGAAGTCCAGTACCCTGAATGGCTGGAAAATGTCGTACTGGTGAAGAAGAGTAACGGGAAATGGCGCATGTGCGTCGATTTCACCGACCTGAACAAAGCTTGCCCAAAGGATTCGTATCCTTTACCAAGCATAGATGCCCTGGTCGATAGTGCTGCAGGGTGTAAGTTGCTGAGCTTCCTGGATGCCTTCTCGGGATATAATCAGATCAAGATGCATCCCATGGATGAAGAGAAGACAGCCTTCATGACGGAGAGATCGTGCTATTGCTATAAGGTGATGCCGTTTGGGCTGAAGAACGCGGGGGCCACGTACCAGAGGCTGATGGATCGAGTACTTGCACCAATGCTGGGAAGGAACGTGCAAGCGTACGTCGATGACATGGTCGTGACCTCGCCGGAAAAGAGCAGGCACGTTGCAGACTTGGAAGAATTGTTCACGACGATCGCCAAGTTCAGATTAAAGCTCAATCCGGAGAAATGCATTTTCGGCGTGGAGGCTGGAAAATTTTTGGGTTTCCTCTTGACTGAAAGAGGAATAGAAGCCAACCCAGACAAGTGTGCCGCCATCTCGGCGATGAGGAGCCCTGCTACGGTAAAAGAAGTCCAGCAGCTAACAGGTCGGATGGCAGCCCTATCTCGCTTCGTGTCAGCTAGCGGAGAAAAGGGCCATCCCTATTTTCAGTGTCTGCGGCGCAATAATAAGTTCGTTTGGACGAAAGAGTGCGAGGAAGCTTTCGTCAAACTGAAGGAGTATCTGGCGAGCCCGCCGGTTCTATGCAAACCGCTGGTGGGAATCCCTCTCAGGTTGTATTTTGCTGTAACTGAGAGGGCGGTGAGTGCGGTGCTCGCCCAGGATCAAGATCAGGCTCAGAAACCTATTTATTTTGTGAGCAAGGTGTTGCAGGGCCCAGAAACGAGATATCAGGCCCTGGAGAAGGCTGCGCTGGCTGTGGTATTTTCGGCGAGGAGGTTGCGCCACTACTTCCATAGCTTCACAATACTGGTGATGACTGACCTGCCCATCCAGAAGGTCCTGAAGAAACCTGACGTTGCGGGAAGGATGGTGAAGTGGGCAGTAGAATTGTCAGAGTTTGATATCAAATACGAGCCCCGAGGCCCGATTAAGGGGCAAATCTTTGCAGATTTCGTGGTCGAGCTCTCATCTGAGGCAACGCGAGTTGAAGGGGATGATTTTCGTTGGGTACTCTCGGTGGATGGATCGTCGAATCAGCAGGGTAGCGGTGCTGGAGTCATTTTGGAAGGACCCAACGGCGTGCTGATCGAACAATCTTTGAGATTTGCATTCAAAGCCAGTAACAATCAAGCAGAATACGAAGCGCTGATCGCCGGAATTTTACTGGCCAAGGAGATGGGAGCTAGGGTGCTGATGGCTAAGAGTGACTCGCTGCTGGTCACAGGGCAAGTAACAGGCGAGTTCCAGGCTAAGGATCCACAAATGGCGGCCTATCTGGAATATGTGCAGGAGATGAAGAGTTCTTTTGCCTCCTTTGAAGTAGTGCATGTGCCCAGAGAGCAGAATGCCCGAGCTGACTTGCTAGCTAAGCTCGCCAGTTCAGGCAAGGGGGGTAGGCAGAGGACGGTGATTCAAGAAACTCTGAAGACGCCGAGGGCATTTGTGGCAGATCACCTGGTCCTTCAGATAAGCAAGTCGACGGAGAAAGCAGCGAGAAGCCATAAGTCCCTGACGCAAGAAACTCTGAGATCGCCGAGAATTAGAGCATGTCGGGGAGAGAAGGTGAATGTGATGCAGGTCTGCGCTACCCATGAGCCAGACACTTGGATAACACAGTACAAGCGGTGCCTGGCGAATGGCCTTCTCCCGCTGGATCCAACTGAGGCCAGGAAGGTAAAGAAGAATTCTAGCAGGTACACCCTGATTGATGGCGATCTGTACAAGTTTTGGTTCACTTACCCGCTCCTGGAATGTATTCACGGCGAGAAGTGCACGAGAATCATGGCGGAGCTCCACGAAGGTATATGCGGAAGCCACGTCGGGGGTCGAGCTCTGGCCGCGAGGACTCTCCGTGCGGGATACTACTGGCCATCCATGAGAGAAGATTGCAAGAAGTATGCCCAATGTTGCAAACAATGCCAGCAGCACGCCGATTGGCATAAGGCACCTCCCGAGGAGTTGAAGTCGATTTATAGCCCTTGGCCGTTTCATACCTGGGGAATCGACATCCTGTGACCTTTCCCGCTGGCGATCAGGCAGATGAAGTACTTGGTGGTGGCGATTGAATATTTCACCAAGTGGATCGAAGCAGAACCAGTGGCCCAGATCACCGCACACAAGATCGAAGGTTTTGTGTGGAAGAACATCGTGTGCCGGTTTGGAGTGCCTAAACGCCTGGTGTCGGATAATGGGACTCAGTTTGCAAGCCACCTGTTGAAGAAGCTTTGCGAAGGGGTGGGAATTCAAGAAGTGTTTGCATCCGTCGAACACCCTCAGACGAATGGCCAGGTGGAGTCAGCCAATCGGGTGTTGCTGAGAGGTTTGAAGAGAAGGCTTGAGAAAGCCAAGGGAAGTTGGGTTGAGGAGGTGCCCCGTATAGTCTGGGCGTACCACACCACCGAGCAGTCAGGAACCCATGAGACCCCGTTCAGCTTGGTCTATGGGTGTGATGCCATGATTCCAGTGGAGATCCAGGAGAGCTCGCCGAGATTCCAGAACTTTGTAGAAGAAGACTCGAACGAAGAGAGAAGGCTAAACCTGGATCTACTGGACGAGGTCAGGGAAGAGGCGAGACTGAAAGCTGAGGCGGTGAAGAGAAGGATTGAACGAAGGTATAACTCGAAGGTGATGCCAAGGCAATTTAGAGAAGGCGACCTGGTGATGAGAAAAGCCCACCAGTACGAGATGGAGAATAAACTGTCGCCCAAGTGGACGGGACCGTTCAGAATAACCGAGGCGCTCGGGAACAGCGCCTACCGCTTAGAGACGCTGGAAGGGGGGGGGATCCCTCGCACTTGGAACGCCACGCACCTGAAGTTGTATTATAGTTAAGAGCTTGTAAGTAAAGACAAACACAAAAGTTACATTACAATGTCTCTGATAAAACAGTTTGAAGGGGGCGCTCTTTTTTCCCTAAGGAGGGTTTTTAATGAGGCCACCCAATAAAAGAAGAGTTTACGAAGTATAAGGCGTTTTCAGAATTGCATGCTTGCTGGTTTCCAGAAAAGTTTTGAAGAAGACCTTGTCACTTATACGTGATTTAAGGCGAGTTAAAGATATTTTGCATGCTTTCTAAAAGGTTTTTTAAGTCCTCATCGTTTTTCGGCGATTGGAGGCAGCAGTTAAAGTTTTTAAGTCCTCATCGTTTTTCGGCGATTGGAGGCATCAGTTAAAGTTTTTAAGTCCTCATCGTTTTTCGGCGATTGGAGGCGTCAGTTGAAGTTTTTAAGTCCTCATCGTTTTTCGGCGATCGGAGGCACCAGTTAAAAGACCTCAACGCCCGCGCGTCCCGAGGCATGTAACAGACCTCCTCGCCGTCGAGCGAGTGCCGGCGAGAAAGAGTAAAAGTCCTCAGTGTTTCTGGGGGCGAGAAGATGTAACCACTGGGGCAATGTAGAGGCAAGTAAAAGTCCTCAGTGTTTCTGGGGGCGAGAAGATGTAACCCCTGGGGCAATGTAGAGGCACGATTTAAAGACCTTCTCGCCTATGAGCGAGTTCAGGCGAGTTAAAGACCTTCTCGCCTATGAGCGAGTTCAGGCAAGATAAAATCCTTCTCGTCTCGAGCGAGTTCAGGTACGGCGTAGAGGGTGGAAGAAGTCTGAGGGTGGCTAAGGTAGGTTCGAAGAGAACGCTTAGCCACCCGGTCTCTTGCTCTGAAGCACAAGGAGGCAGAGAAGGATCCGAAAGGCATCTCTACCCCCAGATCAAAGAGCAATGGCCAAGGCGTGAAGCCAAAAAGAAGCTGATCGCCAAGAGTTTCTGGTGACCAGGAAAATTTCAAATAGTGGCGAAAAAGTTAAAAGACCCGTTTTGATGGAGCAAATCGGGTGAAGCAGTGTTTAAGCCAGTAGCTGAGTCAAAGTTTGTTGCCTAAGGTATCGTTTTACGCTAAGGGTTATTGCCTTAAGTTACGAGTTGATAAATGTGGTTATTATTCGAAGTTGAGATGGTTCGAAACAGCCAGGTACAAGATCGTGCCTACGAGATTACTGAGATATTTCGTTGAAAGTAAAACAAGCCAGGAAAGTTGAAGCGATTAAGGAAAACATAAGAGGAGAAACGCAGACTTTGTCGTTAACAGTAAATAACAGTTCAAAACATATATACGAAAGGACATAAAGTTTATTACAAGTTATTTACAAAGGAAAGTATAAAGGGCGATGGGTGGATTGAATTGATTACACTTCGGCGGGCACCACTTTTCCATCCACCACTTCATTGTTCAGCGACACCATGCTGAGATCCAGGTCGGGGAACAGGCAAGCGAATTGTTCCCGCGCAGCTTCGAATCCAGCAACCAGAATTTGAGCAGAGTTTAGCTTGAGTTCTTCAATTTGCTTCTGAAGTTCCTCAATCCATTTCTTGAGGTCTTCAGTTTGCTCTTTCAGCTCTTTGTTCTGTTGCTCCAGCTCTTCAACCTGTTTCTTGAGTTGTTCATTGGTCTCTTGAGCCTGGAGAAGGTCTTCAGTAACCTTCTTGGATTCCGCTTGTGCTTGGGCCAATTCAGCAGCCACCTTTCCCTTCTCTGCGTTGGCCTCGGCAAGATCGGCTATGGCGTCGTCCCTTGCCTTTTCCACTTGCCCAAGGAATTTCTCTCGGTCGACTGACCTCTGCTCCAATTTCTGCACCTTAGCGGCGTCAGCTTTTATGAGAGCCTCCAGGTCAGCCACCTTGACGCGGTAAGGCACAATCTTGCTCTCTAGTTCGATCTTTTCTTGAGCAAGCTGTTGCACTTTGTGGCGGAGATCAGTGGCCTCTTTGCGCGCCAACCTGAGCTCGGTGCTCATTCCGTCCTCCACTCGGGAGTGTTCGATCTCCGCCAGCGTCAAGTTGAAAGACAACTTCTCCACCTCAACCCTCATGGTGCTGTTCTCGGTCTTGAGGTTGAAGAGGTCGTCTTGGAGCCTCCTAGTAGAGCTCTCCACA
This sequence comes from Phaseolus vulgaris, assembly GCF_000499845.2. Taxonomy (NCBI): domain Eukaryota; kingdom Viridiplantae; phylum Streptophyta; class Magnoliopsida; order Fabales; family Fabaceae; genus Phaseolus; species Phaseolus vulgaris. The sequence goes on from NC_023750.2 coordinate 18,093,855, forward strand.
GCTCTGGTGATGATGGCTGGGATGTCTTCTGCTATTGTCTTTAGCTTAGCAGATAGAGGCTCCCACATCCTTGTGACCTCGAGGGGGAGGTTTGACGCTTGTAGAGGTATCAGAGGCGCTGTGGGGGCCTGTTGTGGGTTTTCGTCGCCACCTTCCTTAGCAGGTTCTTCATTGGGCGCTTGTTGGCGTGGCGACAGAATCGGGGATTCGGTGATCAGGATCGGTGAGGTATGAGCGACCTCATCCCCGATTGGAGCAACCTCTGCGGCTGAGGCATTTGAAGGGGGACCCCCTCCCGCTGATATATGTGGCGTGGAGGCGCTCGGGGGGTCCTCCATGAAGTTTGGCTCTTAGGCCTCAACCGCAGGCAGCGCAGTGGTTAACGGGATGGCTTGGACTGGTGAAACAAGAGCTTGTGGGGGTGGCGATGATGGAGGAGGAGCAGGTGTGGATGGTGGCGTTGATGAGGGAAGAGGGGGTGGTGCAGGTGGTGAGGAAGGTGCCACCCTCTTCCTCTTTGTAACGAGGCCATCCTCAGTGACCTCGTCATCTTCTTCCTCATCCTCTTGGACTGTCTGGGGAGCCTTCCTCTTGGGCCTCTTGAGGACCAGTTTCTTGCGTTGGGCAGGTTCCTTAGGTGGCGATCGCCCGTGGACGATGGCTGTCTCCACCACCGAGTTGGGCACCGTTTGAGAACCCGTCGCCAATCCGTGGTTTCGGGCGAGCGCCTTCAACTCAGCGAGCATGCCCTTACCCAACATGTTATCTGCATGGAACAAAAATGCATGGGTTAACCCAAAAGAAAATGAGTGCATAAGGTGGTATGCAGCAAAGCAGGTGATCGGTGCAGGAAAAATAAAACCAAAGTCTTGCGCATAACGCACAAGACGCCCAGAAACAGTCAAATAGAAGCAGTATTAAAACAACAAGTTTAAATGTTCTAACCTATTCGAATTTCGAGTTGGTCCTCGTAGAATTCGAAGCAGATCAGGGTGGTGGTAAGGAAGGTGATGTTGGCATCCGCAACCCTCTTCCAGAAAAGGCAGAGATCTCGGTCCAACACTCCCATGCTGTCAGGACTTCTGGGTCTCCTGAAGCAACTCTTGGACTCTTTCTTCCCTTTGTCCACCCAGTACAAAGGGAAGCCGTCGAGTAGGGAGGCGTCCTTGTCGTTAGGGCGCACTTGGACGAATTTCCCCTTCCAATCTTTATAGGATTGCTGGAAGATGGAGAAGATCGACCTCCCAGCAATCGCGTTCAAGCTAACCCACAGGCGGTCTCCTCGGTGCTTGGCTTCGAAGAGGAATAAGAAAACGTCCACGGATGCGGGCAACCCCAGGTGGTCGCACATCACTTGGAAAGCTCGAACAAACGCCCAGCTGTTGGGGTGAAGCTGGGCGGCGGCAATGTTGAGCTCGGTAAGGAGTTCCCTCTCGAATCGGGTGAAGGGAAACTTCAGTTTCACTTTCTTGAATAGTGTTGTGTAGACGAAGCAGAAGGGCCCGTCAGCACTCACTTTGTCATCAACACAGACGGGCAGATCGGGGGAGCAAGGTAGCACTATCATTTTCTCATCGTGCTCCTTGTGAAACGATTGGTTGGGCTCATCCCCCTTAGTCAGCCGCAAAACTGCTCCCGCAGTGTTCACAGAAGATGTCTCCCTCAGAAGGGTCGAGTTGGCCCAGGGATACAAGGTTTTGAAATCTGGCAAGGGAACGGGGGCTCCTCCGGCGATAGGTGGAGTCGCCTGGGCCAGGTTAGGACGGGAAGACGCAGGCCTCTCAGCCTGGGAAGATGAAGCGCCACGAACTTGTGGTGGGTCGTGTGCTTGAGAAGGGGGGTTTCTTGATGAAGGAGGAGGATTCGGGGTGATCTTTGTGCGAGTCATTGTTGCAGCTGCAAAGGAAGAAGAAAATGAAAATGATCAGGGGTTACAAAGGCTGACTCGATCATGGAAGGAAGGTAAAAAACGAACGAACGTAGGTTCGTTGCGATGATTGACGAAGACCTAAGTTACGAAGAAGGAGAAATGGAAAAGCAACCCACAGCGTATGCACCAGGTAGTTACAGGATGATGCGAATCGGTTAAAATGCAAGAAAAACCAGCAGAAGAAGGAAAGTAGATACCTTTTGTTGATCAGGAAGACGATGAAGGTTGATGATGATTCAGAATGTTGGAGAGCGCTGAGAGCTTTTTGCAGAAGAAGGTTAGAGCGTTCGTGAATGCGGGGGAAAGTGATGGAACAGTGTTGAGTGAAAATGGGTTTAAGAGTTTTTTCGAAAATGGGTTTGGGAAGCGCAAACGGTAACTGAAGGTAACCGTTGATGAAGTCGCGTATCGAACGATGGACGAGGGGTGTGGTGGAGCGTCAGAGCAGCAGAAGGTACAACCGCTTGGAATTCTGCGTCAGTGCCACGTAGATCGGTGTTGACGTGACTCTTTCAGTCTTTTCGCTGGACAAGTCTTCGCTTAAGACTGGGGGGCTTGTGTACCGCCCTGGTAGTCGGGAGTGATGACGTGGCATCCTGCTACAGTATAGGCGTGTTGGCAAGGCGCCAGGTTGGCATAAGGGAAGGAAGTCGGGGGGCTCGTGAAGTCGCCAGTTATTAAGTTGGCGTGTTCCGATCTCCAGCAGACCAGAATAGGCGATCACCGGGTTTAAGATGAAGTCGCCAGATGTAAACTCAGGCGACCAAGCGGTTGGAGATCGCCAGAGAAAGCACATCGCCGAAGATGAAGGAGAAGCAGATTATGAAGGCGGCCGGCGAGACCACAGGGAAGGTGTATGAAGGCCCCCTAACTTGCCAGTTCCAATAGAGATCGCACTCCCAACTTAGCTATGCACTGGGCCGCACCATGCATAAGTAACTTAGCCAAAAAGAGAGTCAGAAGCAGCGCCCAAGTCAAGAAGCCTCCGGATGATGGCACGTGTACAGTTGGATGCGAGCCACGTGTCCAAGTCTGTAACTGCCAGGAGAAAGAAAGCAACCAGGTATATAAGAGTTCTTAACGAACTTTCTGAGGTACGCACGTTCAGAATACACTCTTTATGCTGGCGAGTTATAGAGCTTACTGTGAGAGAGAATTTGCACGGTTCTTGTTCTCTTAGTATTTGGTGATTCGGTCACTGACTTGGGCGTTGGAGTGCGATCGGCCGCAGCGGCGCCGCTCTGTTTCTTTGCAGGTTCTTGAGGTGGATCTCGAAGAGGAACGGAGGTTCGAAGCGGTGCGCACGTCGATCCTTTGACAAGGCAGTTTCCAGCGTTCCGGTCAACAGGCAGGATCACAACTTATACTGGTTCACTCTTAAGCCAAAAGCTACATCCAGTCCCCAGAATACCATTGGGTAATCCACTAAGCAATCAAACCAGATTACAAAGCACAAACCACCAAAGTAGTGACCTTGAACCCTTCAAGAAATAGACTACCTTTGGCAAACCACACCAAGAGTATTGATCTTGAACACCTTAAGAACACAATACTCCTTGGCAACACAACATCAGAAATACAGTAGGTTTAGAAAGGATTACACCTGATCACAGTACAATCTGAATTGAATACAATTGCAATCCTATTCCACTCTCTCTTGAAAATCTAAAGCTTGATGTGAATATTTAAATCTTAGAAAAAAAAAATGTGTGTCTACCTAAATTTCTCAAAACTGTTTCTTATATATACTTGAAAACATAAATAAACCATTTATATTTTTCAAAGATTGGTCAAAGCATTTAATGAAGGAGCGTATGCAGTTAGAAAACATTTAAAACAGATTCACCATTCAAAACTGAATTCTGTTAGAATTTTCAAAGAAACAATTGGTTGAAATCACGAAACAACTGATTGTTTTGGCTTGACAGTTAAGTCAACAAAACCAAACACCTTTCAACCTTTTTCAAAAACTCCTAAGAGTAAAACAACCGGTTGATTCGACAAAACAACAAGTTGTTTTTCACTTAGTTGGAAAAACACTTAATTTCAAAAAGGTTTTAAATCACATCAGTTTTAGATTCAACAAAGGAGTGGATCACACTCTATTCTACCTAGATCCCACCCAAACACAGCAGCAACACCAGCCTTTCATCAAACACCTTTGATTTGGATTCTTCAAAGCACTTGATCACACTTGATAAACACAAAATTGATAATAAATGAAGCAAAATATAATAAAGTTTCCCCTTTTAATATAACTTTCCCATTCTTATTATTTTGATTATAACACTACTCTTGCATATTGATCCGGTCGGTCATCGGTAGTCGGTGACATCAGCAAAGGATAGCCACGTGGACCGTTCTTAGTGGAACACGTGGGCCAGGGAAGCAGATGTGTCATTGGGAGAGTCACCCGGGGTGGTGATCGGTGATCAGGGGGCGATGGTCAGAGAGGATGCGCGATCAGCGCCTAGATAAGCGCCTGGAAGCAGAAGGTGTGGCCCTATGGTGCACCGATCGGTCATCTGGTGTGAGCGATGTTCATCGGGTTTTCGTGTTGCACACAGTTGAGCTAGAAACGAAGGACGTTTCCCAGCGAGAGCATTGCATGCGAGCCTGGCGTGATAGGGTATCCGAGAAAGGAGAAGTTATGAGCTTTGTGGTGACATTCATGAGAGTGGCCTAAGAGAGCTAGTAAGCCAGTCGGTGATTGGTGCTTCTTAACCCATGACGTGCATGGTGCAAAGCAGAGGTGATCGTTCACACGGTAGGTAATGCCTAATGTGTGCGCTTAGCCAAGCCACACTTGGTATTCACACCGAGGTTGCACGAGCCACCTAGTGGAAGAAATGCGCTAAGTTACTTCATGCATGGGTAACTTAGGCGCGTTACAGAGTATATAAAGGGCATTCCGCGCTCATGCAGGGAGAGGTAAGATTCATTCTTGCAAGTCTCGCAGAGATTCTTAGTTCTTTGGTGGTTTTGTAAGGCTGACTTGAGCGTCGGACTGCAATCGGCCGCTAGAGGCGCCGTTTGGTGTGTTTCGCAGGTTTGCTTGGGGTTCTTGTGGAGTTCCTGGAGTGTTCTTGGACTTGTCGCGGTAGAGGAGGTGGAAGATAGAGTATGAGGTGGCAAACCCTTCGACGTTCGAATCCCCTGCAAGATCATTTGGCGCCCACCGTGGGGCACGTGTGAATTTGTGATCCCATCCACACTTTGCTGTCAAATTTCATTTGTTCTTGAGGTTCTTTGCTGAAGAAAATGAGAAGGACAAGGCAAACTTCACCCGCGCCATCATCTGAAGAAGGAGCTGTGACGATGGCGCAAATCTTGGAAATGATGCGAACGCTGCAAGACAATGTGGCAGCGTCGAGAGTGGAACAAGAAAGGATGCAAGCGGATTTGGCTGCATCTCAGAGCAGAAACGAGGAGTTACACAGAGTTAATGAAGAGTTGCGCGGCGGAGGAAAGGGTGGCGCCGCCGCCGTCTCCCCCCAGGACTTTCTCCATGCCTTTCTCATCGGAGATTATGAGCGCGGTGGTGCCACCAAACTTGGTGGGGTTGAAAGCCTTGTTTACCGGGGTGGAGGACCCAGAGACGCATCTGACAGCGTTTCACACCCAGATGATGCTCTCTGGGGGTTCGGATGCGGTGTATTGCAAGCTGTTCATGAGCACCCTGAGTGGAATTGCTTTGGAGTGGTTCTTGAGCCTACCAGATGGCCACATCACCTCGTTAGAAGGGTCCAGGGCACATTCCTTTCCTGAATGCGTAGACGATCATAGGCTCCTCTATGGTGCCAACCTTCACCACCTGCGCTCTAAAGCGATTGATGTATTCCTTGAGGGTCTCACCCTGATACTGCTTTACATCGAACAAGTCGTACAAGACCGACGGTGGAGCCCTGTTTGCTAGATACTGCTCCCTGAACAACTGCGAGAGCTGTGCGAAGGAGGTGATATGGCCATTCGGAAGACTAATGAACCAGTCCATGGCCATCCCAGTCAAAGTGCTCATGAAGAGCTTGCACCTTACGGCATCGGAGCCACCTACCAGCATCATTTGCATGTGGAACACAGTGAGATGTGCTTCGGGGTCCTCCATCCCCGTGAAGGTTACCTTGGGCCCCACGAATGTGTTGGGGATCACCGTCTCCAGAATCGGCTGCGAGAACGGCGTAGAGAACTCCCTTGGTGGAGTGGAACCCTCGGGCTCATCCACCTCGCGTAGCCCTAAGCTGTTGTGCCACCCGCGGCGCAACTCCTCATTCATGCGACAGAGCTCCTCATTTCTCGCCTGAGACGCTGCGAGATCCGCCTGCATGCACTCTTGCTCAGCTATCGACGTTTCCATTGCCTCCTGTAGTCCCTGCATCATATCCATGACTTGCTGCATGGTCCGGTCTTCGCTCTCAGCGTGCGTCGAACCTTGCCTCGTGGACCTCATCTTCTGCGGTTTCAGGAACTTCTTCTAGTTATCGTGCAACTCCAAGGGATGAAGAAATCTTTGGGAACTCGAACTCAAACAAACACGATCAAACAGCGAATTGAACCGAAGGCAATCGGTGAAACTGCACCAATTTCACAACGAACGGTGGATCTTGGTAAAATCTCGAAGGAATTGAATCGGAAACTGCAACTGGAGAACTGAACACTTGCGGTGGGACTGATGTTTTAGATTGGACCCCACGGTGGGCGCCAAATGTTCCTACCGGTTGACCGGGAACGTCTTCGTGCGTGGCTTCTACTCGCGAGCTAGGAATGTTCCCGCCGGTTGACCAAGAACGTCTTTGTGCGCGGCTTCTACTCGCGAGCTAGGGCACCATCTTCTTCAACTCAGATCTCCGCCTTCCTCCGCCATGAGCACCTGAAAAGAAGTGAACAAAGGGGCGCCTTGCGGCCGTTTGCACTCCGACGATCAAGTCAGCAAGCGAGAAACATCAAAAGAACATGTACCGTCCCGTATCAGGGCGTTGACTAGGTCAAAGTCAACGACCATAAAGTCAAAGTCAACTTAAGGTGTCGCCCAGGTGTAGAGACGCCAGGAGGAAGCGTCGCCAAGATAGGACCAGGCGTCGCCAAGGCAAGGCGTCGCCTGGGTGAAGGCGTCGCCTAGCCAGGGCGTGGCCAGATCAAACAGTGTATAGGTAAGGCAATCACAGTATGGTTCCCCGATACCCATGGGTAGGAAATACCATGGAGGGAGCGACGCCGTGGGAAGCCTCAGGATCCGATATCTCGGGAAAGTGATAAAGAGAAAGAAAAGGTGGCTTCAAGGCCATAGTGATAGTACCAGTGAAGGGCAGCCTGACTCGTGAAGTACCCCTGCCGCCCCAGAGACGCCTTCGGGACAGATACGACCCAAGAGGAAGGTCACGCCCAGGATAACCGGGTGCAGGGTGCGAGAGGAAGGCAGATACGCTCTCAAAGTAAGTGGCTAGATACTTGGGGGCATGAGTTGGCACCCAAAAAGTCACCCCTAGCGCAGTAGCACTCCCCAACAGGAGGACTCACACGTAGAAACGTCCCCAGGTGGGCAGAAGCGCCCCCAGATGGGGTCATGGCGTCGTGAGGCCCTCCACGTGTATGACAGCAATGCCGGAATAGAAACACCCTCTAGTCAGGTGCCAGGTAATTAAAGATATTCAATACAGTTTCACTTTCGAGCATTCAGGTACAATTAGGGCTCCCGAGCGTTTCAACGTCTTAAATGCGCTACGTTTCGTAATTAAGCGCTTTAATGAGTGCGTTACGTTTGAGATTAAAAGCGCTTTAAGGCGCTTTAAATGCTGGGGCAGTTTAAATAGCGCGGAGAATGTCGGAAAAAGGGTTGGAACCTTTGGCAAACGCAGGAGAAACTCTTTGGTTGCTTGCCCGTGCTTTAAGGTTGCGAACAAGTGACTGGAGAATATTTTTGTCTAAAGGGGACAACACACACAGAGATACACAGTTCTTTTACCACCTTTAGAGTGCCACACGCGGTGCTCAGATACGTGGGTGGACAGTTTTTTGGTGTTTCTTGCCGGCTGGCTTGAGCGTCGGAGTGCAAACGGCCGCTAGGGCGCCTCTTTGTCCTCTTTTTTGCAGGAATTCACAGGCAATCAGTGGGAAGGAGTCCTTAGCTGACGGTCGAGGTCGCGCACGAAGACGTCCCGGTCAACCGGACGGAACATTTGGCGCCCACCGTGGGGCACGATATAAAACATCAGTCCCATCACAAGTTCGAGGAGAAGTTACCAAGCTATAGTAACGTTGAAGGAGGTTGGAGTGACAATGGCCCCCACCAGACGAAGAGCAACGCGCGCAGCCCCAGTAGACCTATCCATGCAGCAGGTCCTGGAAATAATGAGGGGGCTGCAGCAGGACATGGCGGATTCGAAGATGGAGCAGGAGCGCATGCAGGCAGATCTTGACGCCTCGCATGAGCGTAATGAAGAGCTCCACCGTGTGAATGAGGAGTTGCGCCAGGGGCTGAGAAACGATCGGAGGCGGCCTGGGCAGGACGAGACGGAGAACCATTCCCCGCCAAGGGAGTTTTCCACTCCTTTCTCGCAGGAGATCCTAGATGCAGCGATCCCGAACACGTTCGCGGGACCCAAGGTAATCTTCACTGGGATGGAGGACCCAGAGACGTACCTCGCTGCATTTCACACGCAGATGGTCCTGATAGGCGGTTCTGATGCTGCCAAGTGCAAGCTCTTCATGAGCACCCTGATAGGGATGGCTATGGACTGGTTCATTAGCCTCCCCGAGGGCCATATCACATCTTTCCGCCAGTTGTCGCGGTTATTCAGAGAACAGTATTCGGCCAACAAGGCCCCTCCGCCAGTCTCTTACGACCTGTTTGACGTGAAGCAGTATCAGGGGGAGACCCTGAATGAGTATATCAATCGCTTCGGGGCCCAGGTCGTGAAGGTTGGTACAACAGAGGAGCCTATGATCGTGTACGCATTTGTGAAAGGCGTATGCCCCGGCCCCTTTGGAGAATCTATTATCCGCAATCGCCCTAGGACTTTCGCTGAATTACGGCGTAGGGCGGTAGAGCATATTGCTTCGGAAGGGGAGGTATGTGTGAAGCGCACCAGCGTCGTGCCCTCACGCCCAAGGGGACCAACGCGAGTTCAACCCGTCAGAGTCAATGAGACAACGATGGGGAGAAAGAAGCTAGAGGCCAGACGCCCCTACGAGGCCAGAAAGCCCCAGCCTCGGGGCCCCGCCGAAGGCGAACGCCCCGCCAGAGAAAGAGCAAGACCGGCGAGGTACAACTTCGTAGTCGAGTTGAAGGATTTGATCGCCGTACCCAACATAGCCGAGAGGCTGAGGCGACCGGCGAAGACCGACAAGGTGTTAGGGCCCCGCAAAGACTCTTGGTGCGAATTTCACGAGGCTTTCGGGCACCAAATTGATAATTGCCTGTCGTTGGGCTACCAGCTAGATGAGCTGGTGAGGACTGGGTTTTTGAAAGATTATGTCGCAGAGCCCACCACGACCGCCACCCTGCCGCCGCCGGCAGATGAGCCAGCACACGAGATGCCTGTGCTTGGCGAGGTCCACACCATTGCTGGAGGTTTTTCCGGCGGAGGACCCACCGCCTCCCAGCGGAAGAAATACGCGAGGGGAGTGAATTCAATCGAAGAGAGGCTCTCGGGGGAGCCCTGGGAGTCAGATATTGTGTTCACAAGAAGAGACCTCCGAGATGTGGTGCCCCATGACAACGATCCCGTTGTCATCTCGGTCGTCACGGCAGGAAGGAAGGTCCACAGAGTGCTTGTTGATCAAGGAAGCTCGGCAGACGTCATGTTTCTGTCGACCTTTAATAAGTTACGGTTGTCCCCCGATCTGCTGAGTCCCTATACGGGATGTTTGTATGGGTTTGGGGATAACCAGATAGAGGTCCGGGGGTACCTGGAGTTAAGGACTACGTTCACAGACGGAGAGGCTTCCCGAACAGAGAGCATTCGGTACCTCGTCGTGAACGCCAATTCCGCCTACAATATTTTGCTGGTGAGACCGGCGTTAAACCGTCTGAGTGCAATATCCTCCACCCGTCACATGAAGATGAAGCTACCGGACCTCAGTGGCCGGGTGATAGTCATCAGATCAGACCAGGAGGAGGCGAGGAAATGCTACGAAAACAGCCGAAGACGAAGAGAGGCGTTTTCCTGGTGTACGAACGTCCGCCGAGCGCGGACGCAACGATGATTGAGGCGACGCCCGCTGGGCTGACGCTTGAAGAGGCCATAGCAGAAAGGGCGATGCCCGAAGCAGATGTGCCAATGGAGGAGGCACCCGTGGAAGAGGCGGTGCCCACGGAAGAAGCGGCGCCCGTAGAAGAAGTGGCGCCCGCCAAAGATGATAATAGGGAGCAACCTGCAGCTAACACCCTAGAAAGGGAGATTGGCGGCAAAGCTTTCAAGTTAGGAAGCTCGCTAAATCCAGAAGAACAGGAAGGGGTGGCAGAAGTGATTTCGCGCCACCTGGATGCCTTCGCATGGTCAGCCTCAGATATGCCGGGCATCGACCCCGATTTCCTGTGTCACCACCTCAGCATGGACGCCACGGTCCGCCCCGTGCGTCAGAGAAGGAGGAAATTCAATGAGGAGCGACAACAGGTGGTGAAAGACGAAACGCAGAAGCTGCTGAGTGCTGGCCACATTAGGGAGATTCAGTACCCTGAGTGGCTCGCCAACGTCGTCTTGGTGAAAAACGCGAACGGAAAGTGGAGAATGTGCGTTGACTTCACGGACCTGAACAAGGCGTGCCCAAAGGATTCCTATCCGTTGCCCAGCATCGACGCCCTAGTGGACAGCGCGTCTGGCAGCAAAGTGTTAAGCTTCCTGGACGCCTTCTCAGGGTATAACCAAATCAAGATGCACCCCAGAGACGAGAGCAAGACTGCGTTCATGACTGAAACATGCAGTTATTGCTATAAGGTGATGCCCTTCGGGCTCAAAAACGCGGGCGCCACGTACCAGAGGTTAATGGACAAGGTCCTGGCGCCAATGCTTGGGAGGAACGTATACGCCTATGTAGACGACATGGTGGTGGCGTCGCAGAACAGGGTGCAGCACATGGCAGACTTGGAGGAGTTGTTCAACACAATATCCAAATACCGCCTCAAGTTGAACCCCGAGAAGTGTGTTTTCGGGGTAGAGGCCGGTAAATTCTTGGGTTTCCTGCTCACCGAGAGGGGGATAGAGGCGAACCCCGACAAATGTGCGGCTATTATCGCCATGCGGAGTCCGACCTCGGTAAAGGAGGTTCAACAGTTGACAGGGCGGATGGCGGCGCTCTCGAGGTTTGTTTCCGCCGGAGGAGAAAAGGGGCACCCGTACTTCCAGTGCCTCAAAAGAAACAGTCGCTTTGCATGGACTGAGGAATGCGAAGCGGCTTTCGCTAAGCTGAAGGATTACCTGGCGACGCCTCCAGTTCTCTGCAAACCGGTAACGGGCGTGCCCCTCCGGTTGTATTTTACTGTAACAGATAGGGCCATCAGTTCTGTGTTGGTCCAAGAGCAGGACCAGAGTCAGAAGCCCATCTACTTTGTAAGCAAGGCCTTACAGGGAGCTGAGACAAGGTACCAAGCACTGGAGAAGGCGGCGCTGGCGGTAGTGTTCTCGGCTAGGAGGCTCCGTCATTACTTCCACAGTTTTACGGTGGTGGTAATGACCAACCTCCCTATACAGAAGGTGCTGCAGAAGCCCGATGTGGCAGGACGAATGGTACGCTGGGCAGTGGAACTGTCAGAATTCGACATACAGTACGAGCCTAGAGGATCCATCAAAGGGCAGGTGTATGCGGATTTTGTAGCAGAACTTTCGCCCGGAGGTGAGCAAGAGGTGGAAGCAAGTTCACAGTGGCTGCTCTCGGTTGATGGCTCCTCAAACCAACAAGGGAGTGGCGCGGGAATAGTGCTGGAAGGACCCGACGGCATACTGATCGAGCAGGCCTTGCGTTTTGCCTTCAAGGCAAGTAACAACCAAGCAGAATATGAAGCCCTGATTGCAGGAATGCTCTTGGCCAAGGAGATGGGCGCACAGAATCTCCTAGTGAAGAGCGACTCCCAGTTGATTACGGGGCAGGTGTCGGGTGAGTTCCAGGCGAAGGACCCCCAGATGGCGGCGTATCTAAAATACGTCCAGTTGTTGAGAGGGGCGTTCAACGCTCTTGAGTTGATACACGTCCCGAGAGAGCAGAATGCCAGAGCTGACCTGCTCGCAAAGCTGGCCAGCTCAGGCAAAGGGGGTAGACAGAGCACAGTGATCCAGGAGACCCTCAAAGCTCCGCGTCGATTCGTGGAAGACAACAGGGTGGATGTCCTCCAGATTTATGCATCAAGGGGAAGGCCGAGGAGTCATTCCTCATTAACCCAAGATACGCAGAGGGCGCCCCGCATCAGTATATACGCGGGTGCGTCTGAGGAAGAACAGATGCAGGTTTGTGTCCTGTCCACGGGAGACACTTGGATGACGCCCTATAAACGATACCTGGCGGATGGGGCCCTTCCAGTGGACCCTGAAGAGGGTAAGAAAATCAAAAGGAACGCCGCAAGATATACCTTGGTGGATGGGGTGCTGTTCAGACATGGTTTCGCTCACCCTATCCTAACATGCGTCAGTGGCGATGAGTGCACCAGGATAATGGCGGAGCTGCACGAAGGCATCTGCGGAAGCCATGTAGGAGGAAGGTCCTTAGCCTCCAAGGTAATACGCGCAGGTTTCTTCTGGCCAACAGTGAAAGAGGATTGCGCACGGCACGCCCAGCGGTGTAAGCAATGCCAAAAGCACGCCGACTGGCACAAGGCGCCGCCAGAAGAGTTGCGGTCCATATACAGCCCGTGGCCTTTCCACACATGGGGAATTGACATCCTGGGCCCTTTCCCACTAGCAATCAGGCAGATGAAGTATCTGATCGTCGCCATCGAATACTTCACAAAGTGGATAGAGGCAGAACCCGTGGCACAAATCACTGCGCATAAGGTACAACATTTTGTGTGGAGAAACATCGTGTGTCGCTTTGGCGTACCCAGGCGCCTGATATCTGACAACGGGACCCAGTTCGCCATTCAGCAGTTGAGAAATCTGTGCGCTGAAGTGGGAATCAAGCAAGTGTTCGCGTTGGTCGAACACCCCCAGACCAATGGACAAGTAGAGTCAGCAAACAGAGTTCTGTTGAGGGGGTTAAAAGGAAGGTTAGAGAAGGCCAAAGGGGCGTGGGCGGAAGAGGTGCCAAGGATTGTGTGGGCATACCACACCACGCCCCAATCCTCTACTATGGAGACGCCGTTCAGTTTGGTGTACGGGTCGGACGCGATGATTCCAGTAGAAATACACGAAAGCTCACCGCGTTTTCAAAACTTTGTGGTGGAGGAGTCCAACGAGGAGAGACGGGTAAACCTAGATCTACTAGAAGAGGCCAGGGAAGAAGCTAGAATAAAAGCTGAAGCGATGAAGAGAAGAGTGGAGCAGCACTATAGCTCTAAAGTAAAGCCGCGACAGTTTCAGGTGGGCGACCTAGTGATGAGGAAAGCTCACCCGTACGAGTTGAAGAATAAGCTGTCTCCCAAGTGGACCGGGCCCTTCAGAGTTACTGAGGCTAAGGGCAACGGTTCGTACAACCTGGAGACTTTAGATGGAGGCCCTATCCCGCGCAGTTGGAATGCAGCCAACTTAAAATTTTATTTCAGTTGACCTATGTAAGCAGCATGTAACAATTTAGTTGAAGGGGACGCTCTTTTTCCCTTTCGGGGGTTTTTTAATGAGGTCACCCTAATAAATGGAAAAACCAGTTGAGAAAAAGAAGTGCCTTGGTTTTCAGCCTTTATCTTTCCTTGTTAGAAGTAATGTGATGCGCCGCCTAGGCCATGGTGTCGCCAAGGAAGAAGGCGTCACCTAGGTCTTGGCGTCGCCCAGAAAGAAGGCGTCGCCCAAGCAAAAGCGTGCATCGTTGGCAGAACGAGACGAAAGGAAGTCGCGCGGTATATGAAGCATATGCAAAGTAAAGTGGCGTTGCAAAAGAATTATGATATTGAAAGGTTGTTATTACAAGCGATGTTCAGTACAGAATGCAAAAACACAAACAAGCCACTTCTCAGCGCTCATCAGAGTCATCACTGGAGGAAGGCGAAGCCCCTTTCCCAGCCCGCAGCGCTCGAGTAAGTCGTGTCCTCTTTTCTTGGCCTATTTTCGAACCTGCACAAAAGGAACAGATGTATTAGCGACACCGTGAAGGAAGACAGGCACAGTTAGAAAGTAACAAAGGCCGAAGTTGCCCAAGGCGGTGGTTCTCACATATGTACTTCTCAAGAGTCTTAGCGTTGAACTCCAAGCTGATCACCGTAGCAGAGTCAAAGCCTCCCGCCTCAGCAAGAATCCGGCAAGCTATTTGATCACTTGGAGCCAGATTCTTGAGGGGTTTGGCTTTGAGGGCCTTTTCCTCTCTCACCCAGTATAGTGGAAACCCATCGAGGGCGTCGGGAACAAGATCGGTACAGCAGATCTTGAAGAACCGGCCTTTCCACCCCGTGAACGAGCTTTGGAAGGGCGTGAAAAGAACTCTTCCGGGTACATTGCTGAGAGTTACCCAGAGGTTGTGTCTCTGTCTCTTCACCTCAAAAAAGTGAAGAAAGAGGTCAACCGAGGGTGCACAACCCAGAAAACCAAAGAGGACATCGAAGGCCTTGACAAAGGCCCAGTTGTTGGGGTATAACTGGGCTGGAGCCACATTGATCTCCGTCAGCTGTTCCTTCTCGAACCAGGAGAAGGGTAAGCGCACCCCGATGGTCTTGAACACCACCTGGTAAAAGTAAAAGAAAGGGACCCCGTTGTTGGCCCGTTCGTCGCCACACACTGGCTCCCCCAGAGTGCAAGGGAGCACAGCGATGTCGTCATCGTGCCTCCTCGCGAAGGCCCGGTGGTCGTAAGAACACGACTCCCCTTTGTGTTCCCGTACGGCCCGGGTGGAAAGCAAGCACGAATACTCATCAAGAAGTTCGCTCGAGGCCCAAGGGTACAAGTCTTTGGGACGAACCCTAGGGGAAGCATCGTGAGAAGACATTCTTTAGCAAGATCAGGATGGCTAGAAGTGCAAGGGTTGAGCGTGGGGAGCGAAGGTTAGAACAGCCTTTCGGCAGAGAAGAAAGGGTGCAAGAAGAAAGAACGCAAGTAGGTTATGGGAAGTGAGAAAACGATGAAGATAGTTCCAGAGCTTGAAGAGTTAAATAAAGCGGTTAGAGCGCCAAACGACGTGAATGGATGCATCGCACGATTGATACACGTGGCAGAAGATGAAGGGACGATGCTGGCATCTCTGGTTTAAATCAGAAAATGTCCCGTCAACAGAATATCCAATGGTACGATCCGCCGTCGAAGATGAGCCAGGGCTACAGCAGGAGTCAGAAAATGAAATGACTAGATACCCCACCAACCATGTAAGCAGCGCCACGTGGATCAAGTCGAATGACAGAAGGTCCCATCAGCTATACAAGGAGCGCCACGTGGATGGCACAGGCAAAGCCTTGGGCTCTTCGCTGTTATCAGGCGTTGACCAAGGCAAGGATTAAGGTCAATAACGAAGTAAAGGTAACGCCCGAGGCGTTGCCAGGAAGGACGTAAAGGGCGACGACAGACGAGATGTCGCGGGCGTCGCCAACCCAAATACCGACAGGCGTCGCCTCCCCGATACTCACAGGTAGGAAAGACTGTGGAGGGAGACGAAAGCAAAGAAAAGCAAAGTTAGTCACAGGCGTCGCCTCCCCGATGCCCACAGGTAGGAAAGACTGTGGAGGGAGGCGAAACCGCCGAACGCCAGCGAGTCACTGGCAGGGTGTTCCCCGATACCTATGGGCAGGAAAGACCATGGAGGGAACAAAAACCCCACAGCACTCAGCGTTTTAGACACCCGGGGACGATACGGTGCTGCTTTAGCAGGCCTCTCCTTAGGCGTGGGCGCCGAGCGTTAAAAGATCAAAGAAAGAACCTTTCGGTATCAGAGACGTCCCGTGGACGATACGACACCACTTAGTGAGCCTCTCCATGGGTGTAAGGGTTGGCGGGCGACCTTACCCAATCATACCAAACCGCCCAACGAAGTGTGAGAAACGGGCAGAACACGGATAAAATAATTGAAGCGTATGAAGGGAAAAGATGAGAACGAGATCGCATAGGCAGAATCGTATGTGAAAAAGAAATAAAGACAACCGTGCGAATGTCCTAAGACAGTAACAAGAGTGCGGATAGTTCAAAGAATTACAAGTTTTGGCAGATAAAATCAAAAAGCGAAGGTAAAGAATGAAGAGTTAAGCTTGAAGAGGAGGGTGGCGGATGAGGGGCAGCAGTTCAGTCGTTCAAATCCATGGGCACGACCTTCCCGTCGACTACGTGGTGTGTGGGGTCGCAGTTTGAAAGGTTGACGCCAGGATTCTCGCAGGACGCCTGGGACAGGGCCTCTTGGAACCCCTCCTCGAAGGTGCCCGCCATCTCCTGGATAAGGGATTTTTCTCCTTCTCCAGTTCCTCAATGGCGGCGTCTCCAGAGGCCACCTGCTTCTCCAGAGCCTCTTTCTCCACGCGAAGCCGGCTAACCTCAACCTGCAGTTTGTCGTAGTCAACTCGGAGAAGGTCCATAGCTTTGGCCTGCGTGGCCATCTCCTCCTCCATTCGCTCCACCTTGGCAGCCTGTTCACAGCAACGGTCCTTCAGGTCTTTGTGAGTTTCTGCATCCGCTTTGACCACTTCCCGAAGACCCGCCACCTGTACTTGGAGAGCGACTTCACGAGCGTAGAAGTCAGCCTGGAGCTCCAAGGCCTCTGCTAGTTTCCTCTCAGTTTCTGCCCTGGACTCTTGTGCTTGTTTCAGGGAGGAACAATAAGCCTCGTTCTGGCGTCCCAGGATCCTCATCTCCTCCTCCAGGGTAGCTGCCTTCGTTTCCAAGGCCTGGAGGGTTTGAGTTTGCAAGACAGCGTTTCTGGCCTGGGAGTGCCATTCGAGAGCCACCGCCAAGAAGGCCCCCAAATAGAAAGGCATACCTTCCCTCCTGTCGGTACCTTCTGGCATAGTCCCGCCACTGAAACCCCTCATCAGATGCATGATTGGAGGGGGAATGGCAATGAAGTCGGGGGCGGCAGCGTTGGGAGCCGGGGAAGCAGTGGTTTCTGGCGGCGGCAGAGGCGACGCAGATTCAGCACCTTCGCCCCTTTCCTCTTGGAGAATCATAGGAGGGAGTGAGGTTGCGCTTGGAGGGTTGTCCATAAAGGGGTTCCCTCCCTGTGGCGACGTCTCTACCAGAAGAGGAACCCGAGCGGATTTTCTCCTTCTGAAGGGCGCCACACCCTCCGATTCCTCATCGTCCGACAGAATCTCCAAAACCCTTTTTCCTTTGTCAAGAGGGGGTGGAGCCGGTGATGAGGCTGCAGCTAGGGGAACCGCGGCGATAGGCGAAGCAGAGTTGGGGGTTGGAAGCAAGTCGGAGCCAGGTGGAGACGTCGGAGATGGGCTAGAAGCAGCTTCAGCAGCGACTGGAGGCGGCGGTGTCGGGGCCGGTGGGAGAATCGGATTGGCAGCAGGGCTGGAGGAGACGCCTACCTTGGCGGCACGAGCCTCCTTCAGTGCTTTCGCCAACATTATTCTTTTGGAAGCGCCCATCACCGATCCTACATCAAGATGAGCCAAACAACAAGGATTAGTACTAGAGCAGTTATGTGGATTCACAATACAGGAAGAGATGCGAAATGCAAGTAACATTGTACAGTGAAAAATGGTAATGCAGATAACCATAGCAACTAATGCATCATAAATCGGCAAGGGCAGATACCGAAGTACGTAGAAAGCCCATGGGCATTGAATTCGTTCGCGATGAGCTTGGCGGTATCGAAGACTATCCCCAATCCCGCCAAGGCTTTGCATATATCCCGGTCAGGCGGGGCAAGTTCGTCCAGAGCCAAGGGCTTCATAGTTATGGGTTTGTCTGTCCAGTACAGGGGAAAGCCCTCTAGAATGGTAGGATCGCGCTTGGTCGCGCGTACCTTGAAAAACTTCCCTTTCCAGCCTTTGAACGAATTCTGGAAGAGCGTAAGGATGATGCGCCCGGCGATCCCAGAAAAGCTCATCCAGAGGCTTTTCCCTTGTTTCTTTACCTCGAAGAAGTGGAGAAAAACGTCCACAGAGGAGGGAACACCTAGATAGCCGCAGAGAATTTGGAACCCCCTCACGAAAGCCCAACTGTTGGGATGGAGTTGGGCAGGAGCAGTGTTTATCTCTGTCAGTAGCTCTTTTTCGAAGGGGGTGAGGGGTAGACGCAGGCCCACCCCTTTGAGCACCATCTGATAGAGGAAGAAGAAAGCGCATCCCCCAGTATCTCGTGAGTCCGCGCAAACGGGCATCCCAGGTCGCACTCGGCTTACCAGGACTTGGGAGTCATGACTTTTGTGGAAAGCATTGAAGTTATAGAGAGCAGGGTCCCCCCTGTGGGCCTCCACGTCCTCAACAGAGTTCAGGAGGGAACATTCGTCCAGAAGTTCGTCGGGGGCCCAGTCATATTCGCCCTTATAATGAGACTTGGGGAGCGGGGGAGGCGCGGTGGTCTTGGTTTTTGCCATCAACGCCAATGCTGAAGATCAAAAGAGAAAGAAAGGGTTCAGAGAAAAGGGGTTTGGAGAGAAGAAAAGGGGAAAATGGAAGAACCCTAGGAGCACCCTACCCGCAAGAGAACGAAGGGAAGCGAAAGGAACAACGAAGCATACAAACAATATCCAGAGAAGTACGAGAATAACAACAGTCCCAGGCAGTTTCCTATAATGCGACAACAGTGAAGAGTTGAGAGTGCTCGAAACCATACCTTTGTTGTTGAAGTGGAGGAGGTAGAAGAGCGCAGGAAGGGGAGAATCGCAATTGCAGAGATAAGAGGTTTTGGAGGCGATGAACAGGGCAAAGTAGCAGAGTGAATGAATGTAACAGTAGGGTGAGCGCGGGGTTTGGAGTAACTTAAACGTTACATTTCGCGACTCAAGAAGCGCTAACTAAGGGCCGTAGGATCAGGCCACGCGTCAGAGGGTCGATTGCCCAGGGGAAGTGCAGGGGTCTCTAAAGGAGGGCCACACGATGGGCCACGTGGCGCGCGATCAAGGGTAGCCCAAAAGGTGTAATCATCCCCATTTCAGGGAATGTCCAATCGCTCATTAAGAATACCCCTGCGGTTCAGAAAATGTCGCGTCAGTAATTCGAAAATTTGCTGAGTCAGCAGAGAATGACACGTCATCAGGAAGGCACGCGGATGGTGGAGGCAAGGCTTTAGTCTTTGCGCTGAAGACAAGTCTTCGACTTAAGACTGGGGGGCTTGTGTACCGTCCCGTATCAGGGCGTTGACTAGGTCAAAGTCAACGACCAGAAAGTCAAAGTCATCTTAAGGTGTCGCCCAGGTGTAGAGACGCCAGGAGGAAGCGTCGCCAAGATAGGACCAGGCGTCGCCAAGGCAAGGCGTCGCCTGGGTGAAGGCGTCGCCAAGGCAAGGCGTCGCCAAGGCAAGGCGTCGCCTGGGTGAAGGCGTCGCCTAGCCAGGGCGTGGCCAGATCAAACAGTGTAAAGGTAAGGCAATCACAGTATGGTTCCCTGATACCCATGGGTAGGAAATACCATGGAGGGAGCGACGCCGTGGGAAGCCTCAGGACCCGATATCTCGGGAAAGTGATAAAGAGAAGGAAAAGGTGGCTTCAAGGCCATAGTGATAGTACCAGTGAAGGGCAGCCTGACTCGTGAAGTACCCCTGCCGCCCCAGAGACGCCTTCGGGACAGATACGACCCAAGAGGAAGGTCACGCCCAGGATAACCGGGTGCAGGGTGCGAGAGGAAGGCAGATACGCTCTCAAAGTAAGTGGCTAGATACTTGGGGGCATGAGTTGGCACCCAAAAAGTCACCCCTAGCGCAGTAGCACTCCCCAGCAGGAGGACTCACACGTAGAAACGTCCCCAGGTGGGCAGAAGAGCCCCCAGATGGGGTCATGGCGTCGTGAGGCCCTCCACGTGTATGACAGCAATGCCGGAATAGAAACACCCTCTAGTCAGGTGCCAGGTAATTAAAGATATTCAATACAGTTTCCCTTTCGAGCATTCAGGTACTATTAGGGCTCCCGAGCGTTTCAACGTCTTAAATGCACTACGTTTCGTAATTAAGCGCTTTAATGAGTGCGTTACGTTTGAGATTAAAAGCGCTTTAAGGCGCTATAAATGCTGGGGCAGTTTAAATAGCGCGGAGAATGTCAGAAAAAGGGTTGGAACCTTTGGCAAACGCAGGAGAAACTCTTTGGTTGCTTGCCCGTGCTTTAAGGTTGCGAACAAGTGACTGGAGAATATTTTTGTCTAAAGGGGACAACACACACACGGAGATACACAGTTCTTTTACCACCTTCAGAGTGCCACACGCGGTGCTCAGATACGTGGGTGGACAGTTTTTTGGTGTTTCTTGCCGGCTGACTTGAGCGTCGGAGTGCAAACGGCCGCTAGGGCGCCTCTTTGTCCTCTTTTTTGCAGGAATTCACAGGCAATCAGTGGGAAGGAGTCCTTAGCTGACGGTCGAGGTCGCGCACGAAGACGTCCCGGTCAACCGGACGGAACAGAACACACCTCCGTATCGGAGCACCGTGAATGGATGCTTTGAAGGTGGTCGAATGACTAAGTAACTAATTTCTCTCTAATTGCCTGTGCGTACAGTGGGTCCGTGAGCAAGCAACTAGAGTGTGTGTGAGAAACTAAGTCCGGATCCCTGTCTCAAACGTCTAAAGCCCCTTTTAAATGCCTAAAACGTTTAAAGCATTTAAAGTGTTTAAAACGTTTAAAGCATTTAAGGCGTTTGTACCGACCAGGTCATCGGGTGCGATGACGTGTCTGGCACGTGCCCGGGTGGGGCGTGCTCAGTGGAGCACGTAGGCTAGAAAAGATGAATGGTTCAGAAGTGAGCATAGTCGCCGGTTACACTGAATTGGCGTTCTCCGATCTCTAGTGTACGTAACCGGCGGTCACCAGAGTTACGGCGCAGTCGCCGTATGAGAGTGCCAGGAGATCAGGCGGTGAGAGATCGCCGAAGAATGCTTGGAGCTCGGGTGGTTTACACGTCGCCACGAGGAGCACATCGCCAGATCTCCCAGTAAACTCAGTTAAAACTGTTAGAGGCTCAGAAGGGTAATCTCAAGCGTGTAAGTTCAGTAAGACGAACAGATTGCTCATCAGTGACAGGATTCCCAGAGGGGACATTCGTTGGTGGCAAGGTTTCCTCAGCTAGAGCATGCATGGCGTAGCAGTACGGAAGGTGGCGCTTGCGGCGAGCGATATCACAGAGATGATGCACTTTGTTGCATCCGATACTCGCCTTGTCGGGTGATGTTTCACAGCGCATTGTGCGCTAGCTTGCTCCTGGAGTGGATGACTTAGCTGTGTGGCTGGTTACTACAAAAGAATGACGTTCAAGTTGCCCCAATCCAGATGACGACACGTGTAGGGTTGGATGTTACCAGTTACTCCAACCTAGATGATGACACGTGTAAGGTTGGGAGCAATGGAGAAATAACGCTCAAGTTGCCTTGGCTCCGATGACGACACGTGTAGGGCTGGGCGCTACCTGCTATCCCAGTCCAGATGGTGACACGTGCAGGGCTCCCAGAGGTGGCGTGGGTACTTCACGAGTCAGGTTACCCCCTACTGGTACTAGAACTATGGCCCTGAAGCCACCTCTCTCTTCTCTTCATTACTGTTCTGAGGTACCAGGGCCTGAGGCCTCCTTGCCCGTACCGTGGCCTCTTATGGTGTCGCCCCCTCCACGGTCTTTCCTACCCGTGGGTATCGGGGGGTGACACCGTCGACATCTGAACTTGGCGACGCCTCATCCTGGCGATGCTTCAACCTGGCGACGCCTCCACCTAGTGACGCTTCCACCTGGCGATACCTCCACCTGGCGACGCCTCAAGCGGTCAACCGTTGACTTTCCTTCCTGGGCCCCTTGATGGGTCCCACCATATGTTTGACTTTGGCCTTGACTTTGGCTTTGGTCAACGCTCGGGGACGGGACGGTACAAGAATAATAGCTTTAATATTTATTCTGAAATGACAATAAAATATATTAACTTTAATATTTATTATGTATATCAGAGTATATTTGTTGCTTCTAGTTTGATTTCTCCTGAATATTAAATGCTTTTGTCATTTTCCATGCATTCTGACTTCACCGTTTTTATTCACAAGAAAACTCCATTCATGTCTTCATAATAAAATCCTAATCTGAGTATCTTAACATCTTGATTTCTTTATTTTAAATTATCAACTATCAATAATGATAATAAGAAAATATATTTAATTATGTATTTGTCTATCTATTTGTATCTATCATAGATATATCAATTATATTTATTATTATGATTTACCATTTTCCTTTGTTATGCTTATGACTAATCTTTGGATGAGATTTTGACAATGGAAACTGTACCAACCAGGTCATCGGGTGTGATGACGTGTCTAGCACGTGACTATGTGGGGCGTGCTCAGCAGAACACGTGGACAAGAGAAAGGTGAATGGTTAAGAAGCGAGCAAAGTCGCCGATTCGTGGAAGTGGCGTTCTACAGTGTACATAGTCGGTTGTCGCCGGGTTTGTGTGTCATCGACGTATTAGGTAATGGATAATCAGGTGGTCTGACATCGCCGGATCTCCCAGTAAACTTAGTTAAAGCTGCTGGAGGCTCAGAAGAGTAAGTTCAAGCGTGTAAGTACAAGGAGATGATTGTTGCGCTAGTATGCGGCATGGAGGTCGAGTAGGCTGAAGGGAGCAGCTTGCCCATCAGTGACAGGATTCCCAGAGTGGACATTCGCTGGTGGCAAGGTTCCCCCAGCTAGAACATGCATGATGTAGCAATAAGGAAGGTACCACTAACGACAAGCGATGTCATAGAGATGGTGCATTTTGCTGCACCCGACACTCGCCTTGTCAGGTGGTGTTCTAGGGCATATTGCGTGCTAGCTTGCTCCTTGAGTAGAGGACTTAGCCGCGCGGCTGGTTATTACACAGAAATAACGTTCAAGTTACTCCAATCCAGATGATGAAACGTGTAGGGTTGGATGCAATAGAGAAATGACGCTCAAGCTATCCTAGCTCAGATGATGACACGTGTAGGGCTGGGCGCTACCTGCCATCCCAGCCTAGATGGTGACACGTGCAGGGCTGGATGCGAGCCACGCATCCAAAAGCATAACGGCCTGGAGAGAGAAGAAACCTAGCTATAAAAGTAAACTTAACAGAATTTGCAAAGGTACGTTTTCATTACGGCACATTGCTAGGGTTGTGTGCCTTTAGTACGGTTCTACAGAGCATATTTTCTGATGGAAACCATCCAGCCACATACATCCACATAATGATGATGAAGAAGAAGCATTGGATTTGAGGACAAATCCTTTTCAAGAGGGAGGGGATGATGGAAGAGGCCCAAGCCCATGATACAAAAAGCCCAAGCCCAAATACAAGTTCAAGCTTCAACTCAAGCCCAACAAATAGAAGATATGGGCAAACTAAGCATCATTGGATGTCTTTCTTTTGTAATTACTTTTGAGTATTTTTAGTAGAACATAAAGGAAGGTGTAGATATAAATATAAGAGGTGCAAATGTATAAAGCTAAGTCACACCTTTCATGTGACACAAAAGAAGGTGTAGGTATAGATTTAGGAGGTGCCAAAAATAGAAATCAAGTCACACTTCCCTTGTGATTAGGAATTGGCTCCAAATTCAAATGCTTCTCATTTGAATTTCCCTCCACTTTCTTTTTAATTTCCAGACCCCTAAACACTATAAATAAGAGGGCTTGGCTCATGTATTTGCAAGATTATTGTGAGTAAAGTTATGCTGCCAACATTGTGCCATGCTTTGCTTCTACCTAGTTTCTAGGCTCTAACCTTCATCTTCCTCACTTACCATAGGGCTGGCCGAACCTCCCTACTTCCATACATATCATGCACCTTCAAGATCACCATAGCTCCTAGGAGGATCTTGCACATACACATCCATGGCTTTCGCACCATCTTTGACATGATTCTAAGAAGAGCTTCATGAATTTGCCATCATTTGGTATCATGAGCATAGGTTCTGCAAAGATGAGTTGTTCTTGATCTTTTCATTTTTAGTTCTTCTTTATTTCATGTTGTTCATCTTGTTTCCATAATTGTCTTGCTGTTTTTTAAATTTTAATTTGTTTTGGTGTACTATTTGGAAGATCCAACCGGTGCACTTTGTTCAATTGATCTTGAACAATTCTTGTGCAATTTGTGATAGGATTCCATACACCTTTGAGTTGCTGTTTTTCTTTTAGGTATTTGAGTCTTTATTGCACTTTTATTTGGTTCATATTATGCTCTTTGAGTCTTTTAATTTCTGAATCCATATATGTTTTGTCAAGTCATGTTCATCCACAATGTCATCAACTCATAGTAGTCCTTTGTTTGGCTTGATTGTTTCTTGATTTTGGGTAATTTTGCTTGATTTGAAACTGTTGTGATATTGATCTTTTGGTGCCTTTTATTTTTAGTTTGAAGTTCATATTTGTGTTTAGATCCTACACAAATTCTATTTCACAAACTCCATTGTGTTTAAATTTTGGTCTCTTGCTGTTTTTGTTTCCAGTTTTTTCCAGAATCCCCTGTTTTACATTCTCTGTGCTGGCTGTTTTGTTCCAGAAAATTATTTTCACTCATAGGAAATTTTGATTCTCTGGAATATGCAAGATTAGGCTATTACAGAAAAGAAAAAAAAAACCAGCTCAAAAGAGTCAATAGAAAAAAAATGATAAATATTTTAAAATCAGTGTGCAAATCTGGGCGCTACAGTTGGCGTAACTGAACACTGAAATTGAAAAAATTATTTAAAAAAAATGGCTCATGCGTTTGGAGTGATTCCAAAGCCAGATTTTAGTTAAGATCTTGATTATTTTGCATATCAATTTTCAGAGGCAAATTCCAAAAGGGAAGCTCAGCATAAATTGGGGAAAATCACGTTCTCTGGCCCACAACAATTTTCCAGTGGTGCTGTTTTTTATTTTGAAATCTAATTCTAGTGCTATTCTTAGGATTCATTTTGTGTGCCTACTTTTATTTGAGTACCTTTATTTGCTTGTCTAATATTTCTTGGAACTCTTTCTAGTTGTCACAATCTAACGTCATTTGTGTGGTACTCTTTTTCCAATTAAATTGTTTCTTGCTTTCATTCTTTGGCCTCTAAATTTGGTGCTGGAATTCATTCTCAATTGGTGCTTATTTGAGTGGAAATTTGACTTGAGTAAGGTCTAGTCTTCTTGATAGGTGCTGGAATTGGAGAATTAAGTCCTTAATTCTAAGAGGAACAAAAGCAAAGGCAGAAACAAATACTTCTCAAAACACCACAAACACTTGGAGGGCCCAACAAGAAAAGACAACCAAGGAAGTGCCAATAGCAAAAAAGAAACGATCAACAAAGGGAGTTTTCTTAATTTTCTTTGCAACTTAACTTGTGTTAATTACTTCTTTAATTACGTGATTAGACGGTGAGTGTGTCTTCAAGGGCTCCAAGTGTCCAAGAAGCCTCACCTAGGGCCGACTAGTGTAGAGGTATCTAGTTTAGCAATTGTTAATTGTTTTTTTAATTGCATCTCTTGCTTAATTAGTTTCGTTTTTTTCAATTGTGTTGCTTTGTTTAAGATTTGTTAATCTTTGCTTGGTTAATTAGTTAGCTTGCATTGTTTTCTTGCATTAAAATCTGATTTCTCAACTTAATTGTGTTCTAAGTGGTTTACTAAGAGAAAGCTTTGTGTGAAAGCATTGAGGGATAGTTTTTGGCTAAGGCAAAGGCTTGGTATTTAAGTAGTCCATTGTGACTCACCTCCCTTACCTGGAAAACTACCTTCTTTGACTTTCCTAAATTTTCTCAAGGTAAAATACTTGTATATACAAAGCTTTAGTCATGTCTTCTCACTCCTCTAAATCTCTTAAAAGTGAGGTGAAATCCTTGAAATCTCTTTTGAAACAACTTTCCAAGGATATGCAATCAATTTCATCTAAACAATTGGAGAATGAGGCTAAAACTAATGAATTGACTAAAGCAAAGGATGAAAAGTCTCACATTTTAAAAAAATTACCTTCTCATGCATCTATCTCTAAAGATCATGATTCTTTTGGGGAGGGAAGCCTTAGAATAAATGATTATTATCAAGCACCCCCTAGAAGACATAGAAGAGATAGAAAAGAACAAGAAAACCCAAGAGAGGTTAGGGTAGACCAACCCCATTTCCATGGAAAAGAAAATATAGAAGCTTGCCTAGATTGGGAAATGAGGGTAGAAAAATTGTTTGCTTCCCATAAAGAAAGAAAGGAAAGAAAAATACAAAAGAAAAGAGAGGAAGTCGAAAGGGAAGCTATAGAAAAAGAAAAAGAAAAAGAAAGGCATGAGAAGACCCTTGAGAAACAAAAGACGTGGGAGAAGAGTGTTCCTTCCCACAAGGTCATTCAACAAGACAAAAGATTTAAAAATACCTTTGAAAATATGTGTCTTGTTGAACAACCTCAAAGCCTTACCTTTTGTAAAGGAACACTTGCAAGCATTAGCAAAAAAGAAGAGTCTTTAAAAGAAGCTTGCATAGATAAAGATAAAGTAGATTATTTCTCATATGTGCTAGGATATCACCAATTGAATGTTAAGTTATCTATAAGCATTTACAAAAACAAATTTTTATGTAAGGTAGTGCCTAAAGAAACTTGTCTTGTCTTATTGAGACAACCATTGCCAAGTGTACAAATTCTCATAAACAATGGTTGTAACAACGAGACTATCTTTACACATAAGAGAGAAAGTCTTCATGAAGGAGAACTCATGGGTCAAATTAGAGTTGATAAAACTCTAGCGCTTTTAAAAGGAAAACTTTTGTCCCCAATGAGAAAAGAGGTTCAAAGACATTACCTTAGGTACAATTCTCGTTTTCAAACTACACCTAAGGCAATGTCTCAAGAACTTTATACTCCTTCACCTTTTGCAAATGATCCTTGGGAAGACACAAATTTCATATTAGAGCTTCCTAGGACAACAAAAGGTTTTGATTCCATTTTCATGGATGTGGATAAACTCTTCTCTAGAGAAGTGATACATCCTCATGGTTTATCTTCAAGCCTAGTGTTGGATAGAGCTCCAAATTTCGTAAACCATGATTTGAGGATTCTCTTGGGAAAACTTGAAACTAAGTTGTACACTTTAAATTCTTATTATCCTCAAAAGCATGGTCAAAATACATTTGAAAATCTAGCTCTTTCTACTATGCCTAGAATAATCATAAAGGACAAACACAACTCTAGAGATGAGCATACATACCATAGTGTAGTTCACAAAACTACCAATATTTTCCCATTTGAAGTTGTATATGGACTTAATCCTCTTTCTCCTTTAGATTTATTACCCCTTCCTAATCCACATACCTTTGTGCATAAGGAAGGAGTTACAAAAGATGATTTTGTTAAGAAAATGCACGAGAGGATTCAAGAACAAATACAACAACAAATAGAGAAATATTATGAGAAGTTGCCAAAAACAATAGAAAAACAAAAGGAATGGCAACTTCCTAAAATTAATGTTTACACAATTGCTCAAACTAACACGTTTGATTTGTTTGATGACTCACAGAGATGGACATTTGATCCTGGAGGACGAGCCTAGTTTTCAAAATAGGAATAAGGTTGTTGTTCGAGATCAAACCTGTAGATCTGAGGACAGATGCTCTCAAGAAGGAGGGGATGATGGAAACCATCCAGCCACATACATCCACATAATGATGATGAAGAAGAAGCATTGGATTTGAGGACAAATCCTTTTCAAGAGGGAGGGGATGATGGAAGAGGCCCAAGCCCATGATACAAAAAGCCCAAGCCCAAGCCCAAATACAAGTTCAAGCTTCAACTCAAACCCAACAAATAGAAGATATGGGCAAACTAAGCATCATTGGATGTCTTTCTTTTGCAATTACTTTTGAGTATTTTTAGTAGAACATAAAGGGAGGTGTAGATATAAATATAAGAGGTGCAAATGTATAAAGCTAAGTCACACCTTCCATGTGACACAAAAGAAGGTGTAGGTATAGATTTAGGAGGTGCCAAAAATAGAAACCAAGTCACACTTCCCTTGTGATTAGGAATTGGCTCCAAATTCAAATGCTTCTCATTTGAATTTCCCTCCACTTTCTTTTTAATTTCCAGCCCCCTAAACACTATAAATAAGAGGGCTTGGCTCATGTATTTGCAAGATTATTGTGAGTAAAGTTATGCTGCCAACATTGTGCATGCTTTGCTTCTACCTAGTTTCTAGGCTCTAATCTTCATCTTCCTCACTTACCATAGGGCTGGCTGAACCTCCCTACTCCCATACATATCATGCACCTTCAAGATCACCATAGCTCCTAGGAGGATCTTGCACATAGACATCCATGGCTTCCGCACCATCTTTCACATGATTCTAAGAAGAGCTTCATAAATTTGCCATCATTTTCTCTGAGTTTTTAGGTGTTCTTGTTACTGACTTTAGCGTCGGAGCGCCACCGACCGTAGAGGCGCCACCTTGTGTTTTCAGGTTCTTAGAGAGGTCTTCTGTGGTGTGGACTTGAAGGCCATGTGGAGTCAAGCTGGTGAGGAGGTTCGTGACGAGGCAACGCTCTTACGCTAGGTCAACCGGGAGGATCATCTGGCGCCCACCGTGGGGCCGTATAAAAGGTGATTCCTGATCCTGCCTGTTGACCGGAGCGCTGGAGAATGCCTCGTCAAAAGATCGACGTGCGCACCGCTTATCACCTTCGTTCCTCCCCTGGATCTACTTCAAGAACCTGCAAAGAAACGACACGGCGCCGCTGCGGCCGATCGCACTCCGACGCTCAAGTCAGTGACGGTATCACCAAATACTAAGAACAAGAACCGTGCAAATCCTCTCTCACAATCAGCTCTGTCACTCGCAAGCGTAAAGTGTATGAACTGAACGTGCGTACCTCAGAAAGTCTGTTAAGAGCTCTTATATACCTGGTGGTTTTCTCTCTCCTGGCAGTTACAGACTTGGACACGTGGCTCGCATCCAACTATACACGTGCCATCACCTGGAGGCTCCCTGACTTGGCGCCGCTTCTGCTCTCATTTTGGCTAAGTTACGTATGCATGGTACTGCCCAGTGCATAGCAAACTTAGGAGTGCGATCTCTACTTGAACTGGCGAGTTAGGGCCTTCATACACTTTCCCTGTGGTCTCGCCGGCCGCCTTCATAATCTGCTTCTCCTTCATCTTTGGCGATGTGCTTTCTCTGGCGATCTCCGACTGCTTGGTCGCCTGGGTCTGCATCTGGCGACTTCATCTTTAACCTGGCGATCGCCTATTCTGGTAAGCTGGAAATCGGAACACGCCAACTTAACAACTGGCGACTACACGTGCCTCCCGACTTCCTTCCTAACTGCCAACCTGGCGCCTTATCAACACGCCTACACTGTAGTAGGGTGCCACGTCATCATACCCGACCACCAGGGCGGTACACAAGCCCCCCAGTCTTAAGCGAAGACTTGTCTAGCGAAAAGACTGAAAGAGCCTTCGTTAACACCGGTCTACGTGGCACTCACGCAGAATTCCAAGCGATAGTACTTTCTGCTGCTCTGACGCTCCACCAAACCCTTCGCTCATCGTTCGACACGTGGCTTTCATCAACGGCTATCTTCATCTGCCGTTAGCGCTTCCCAAAACCATTTCGAAAACCCTTAAACCCATTACGTTCCACTGTTCCATCACTTTCTTCGTGCTCGCAAAACGTTCTAACTTCCCTCTGCGAAAACTCTCAACGCTCTTCAACGTTCCAGATCACCATCTTCCTCCCTCGTCTTCCTGATCATTGAAAGGTAATTACTTTCCTTCATCTGCTGGGTTTCCTCGCATTTTCACCGATTTGCATCATCCTGTAACTGCCTGGTGCATACGCTGTGGGTCGTTTTTCCATTTCTCTTCTGCGTAACTTAGGGCTTTGTCGATCGTCGCAACGAACTCACATTCGTTCGTCGTTTCACCTACCCTCCGTGATCGAGTCAGCCTCTGTAATCCCCTGATCGTTTTTTCTTTCTTCTTCCTTTGCAGTTGCTATCATGACTCGCACAAAGATTACCCCGAACCCCCCTCCATCAGCACGAAACCCTTCTTCACAAGCACACGACTCGACGCAAGTTCGTGGCGCTTCTTCCTCGCAGGCTGAGAGGCCTGCATCTTCCCAAACTGCTCTGGCCCAGGCGACTCCACCTAACGCTGGAGGAGCCCCCGTCCCTCTGCCAGACTTCAAAACATTATACCCTTGGGCCACCCCAACCCTTCTGAAGGAGACCTCGTCGGTGAACACTGCGGGAGCAGTTTTGCGGTTGACAAAGGGGGACGAGGCCTATCAATCGTTTCACAAGGAGCACGACGAGAGGATGATGGTGCTGCCTTGCCCCGCCGCTCTGCCAGTGTGTGCTGACGACAAAGTGAGCGCCGACGGGCCCTTCTGTTTCGTTTACACAACTTTCTTCAAGAAGGTCAAGCTCAGGTTTCCCCTCACCCGATTCGAGAGGGAACTTTTGACCGAGCTCAACATTGCTGCCGCCCAGCTTCACCCCAACAGCTGGGCGTTTGTTCGAGCCTTTCAAATAACATGCGACCACCTGGGGTTTCCCGCGTCGGTGGACGTGTTTTTGTTTCTTTTTGAGGCCAAGCACCCAGGTGACCGCCTGTGGGTCAGCCTGAATGCCATTGCTGGGAGATCCATTTTTACCATCTTCCAGCAATCGTACAAGGACTGGAAGGGGAAGTTCATCCAAGTACGCGCAAACGATAAAGACACTTCCCTGCTTGATGGCTTCCCCTTGTACTGGGTGGACAAGGGGAAAAAGGAGTCCAAGAGCTGCTTCAGGAGGCCCAGAAGTCCTGACAGCATGGGAGCTTTGGACCGAGACCTCTGTCTATTCTAGAAGAGGGTGGCAGATGCCAACATAACATTCCTGACCCCCACCCTGATCTCCTTCGAATTCTTTGAGGACCAGTTGGAATTCCAAATAGGTTAGGACGCTATACTCTTGTTTTGATATTGCTTCTGATACTGCTTCTGGGCGTCTTGTGCAATACGCACAAGACTTTGGTTTTACCTTTTCTGCATATACCTGTTTTGCTGTTTCATTGCCTCATACACTTATCTTTTTCTTCTCTGAGCTAACTCATGCATTTTCGTTTCATGCAGACACCATGTTGGGTAAGAACATGCTCGCCGACTTAAAGGCGCTCGCCCGAAACCACGGGTTGGCGACCGGTTCCCAGACGGTTCCCAACTCGGCGGTCGAGAAGGCTATCGTTCATGGGCGATCACCGCCCAAGGAACCCACCCAGCGCAAGAAACTGGTCCTTAAGAGGCCAAAACGGAAAGCCCCCCAAATCGTCCAAGAGGAGGAAGAAGAGGACGACGAGGTCACAGAGGATGGCCTTGTCACGAAAAGGAAGAGGGTGGCACCATCATCTCCACCTGCTCCACCCCCTCTTCCAACCTCATCACCACCATCAACGCCCGCTCCTCCTCCCTCATCGCCAACACCACAAGCCCCTTCATCACCAGTCCAAGCAACTCCACTGGACACTGCGCCACCAGCAGCTGAGGCTCAAGAGCCAAATTTTCTAGAGGACCCCCCAAGTGCCTCTACGCCTCATATCTCAGCTGGAGGGGGCCCCCCTTCAAACGCTTCAGCTGCAGAGAACGTTCCAATCGGGGATGAGGTTGCTCACACCTCTCCAATTCTAATTACCGAATCCCCGGTTGCGTCGCCACGCCAGGAAGCAAACACTGAAAATCCTGCTAAGGAAGGTGGCGGCGAGAACCCTCAACAAGCCCCCCTGGCGCCTCTCCAAGCATCAAACCTTTCCCTTGAAGTCACAAGGATGTGGGAACCTCTGACTGCCAAACTCAAAACCATAGCAGAGGATATCCCATCGATTATAACGAGGGCTGTGGAGAGCTCCACCAGGCGGCTTCAAGACGATCTCTACAACCTCAAGACCGAAAATAGCACTATGAAGGTTGAGGTAGAGAAGGTGTCATTCAGCCTGACGCTCGCGGAAATGGAACACTCCCGAGTGGAGGATGCTCTGAGTACCGAGCTCAGGCTGGCGCGCAAGGAAGCTGTTGACCTTCGCCGCAAAATTCATGATCTTGCCCAAGAGAAAGTCGAGCTAGAAAGCAAGATCGTGCCTCTCCGCACCAAGGCGAGCGACCTGGAGGCTCGCATTCAAGCTGATGCCGCCAAGTTGCAAAAACTGGAGCAGAGGTCGGTCGAACGCGAGAAGCTACTTGGGCAAGTAGAGAAAGCAAGGGACGACGCCATGGCTGATCTCACCGAGGCCAACAAGGAAAAAGGGAAGATGGCTGCCGAGTTGACCCAAGCTCAAACAGAATCCAAGAAGGTTGCTGGCGACCTTCTCCATGCTCAAGAGACCAACGAACAACTCCGAAAACAGGTTGAAGAGCTGGAGCAGCAGAACAAGGAGCTCAAGAAACAGGTTGAAGAACTTCAAGGGCAAATTGAAGAACTTAAGCTAAGTTCCGCTCAGATTCTGGTTGCTGGATTCGAAGCCGCTCGGGAGCAATTCGCATGCCTATTCCCTGATCTCGACCTCAGCATGGTGTCGTTAAACAACGAAGTAGTAGATGGAAAGGTCGTTCCCGCCGAAGGCTCAACCAACTCCACCCCATCTGCTACTTTATAATTTCGCTTGTATATACCTTGTAGTAAAAACTCGTGCATATGTGTTTTGAACAGATACTTATTTAACTCACGAAACATGGGTATTCTTTCTTCTGACTCCTTTTAAGCGCTTTAGCCTTCTTTGCATGTTTAACTTTGTCGGATTTAACTTAGTAATTTTGCAAACGCGACTTTTGACGTAACCGCCTCGAGCCAATTCAAACTTAAGCAAAAATCACTTTAAACAACTTGTACTCTTAAGGCAACTAACCTCATTACAAGAATACCCTTCAAGCAACGAACTGTAACTTAATCATTGGCTCGAACAACGTCCCACTCGACCTGCTTTATCAAACAAGTCTTTCAACCTTCTCGCCGTCGTTTGAACTTTTCCCGATCGCCAAGACCCCTTGGTGACATCAGCTTTTTCTAGCCTCATGCTTTGGCAATCGTTTCTTTATCTGGGGTAGAAACGCCCTTTGGGAACTTCCTTTGCCCTCCTGAACTTCAGAGCAAAAGACCGGGTGACTAGGCGTTCTCTTCGAACCTACCTTAGCCACCTTTCAAGCTTCTTCCACCCTCTTCGCCATACCTGAACTCGTTCGAGACGAGAAGGATTTTATCTTGCCTATGCTCGCACGTAAGCGAGAAAGTCTTTTAACTCGCCTGAACTCGCTCATCGGCGAGAAGGACTTTTACTCGCCTGAACTCGCTCATCGGCGAGAAGGACTTTAAATGGCCTTAACTCGTTCGGCGGCGAGAAGGACTTTGTCTGGTGCCTCAACTTGCCCAGGGTGTACATCTCCTCCCCCCTGGATGCACTGAGGACCTTTTCTTTCTCTCGCCTGCACTCGCTCGACGGCGAGGAGGTCTTTAACTGGCCTTAGCTCGCACAACGGCGATAAGGACTTTATATGGTGCCTCAACTTGCCCAGGGCGTACATCTCCTCCCCCCCTGGATGCACTGAGGACCTTTCTCTTTCTCGCCTGCGCTCGCTCAACGGCGAGGAGGTCTTTTAACTTGCCTCGACATTGCCCCAGGAGTTACATCTTCTCGCTCCCAGAAACACGGAGGACTTTTTCTCTTTCTCGCCTGCACTCGCTCAACGGCGAGGAGGTCTTTTACTTGCCTCAGGACGCGCGAGAGCGTTGAGGTCTTTCATCTGGTGCCTCCGATCGCCGAAGGATGATGAGGACTTTGAAAACTTAACTGGTGCCTCCAATCGCCGAAAAACGATGAGGACTTAAAACTTAACTGGTGCCTCCAATCGCCGAAAAACGATGAGGACTTAAAACTTTTTTAGAAAGCACGCGATATATCTTTTCTTGCCTTAAATCATGTACAAATGACAAGGTCTTTCTCCAAAACTTTTGAAAATATCACACATGCAATCTGAAAACACCTTATACTTCGAAAACTCTTCTTTTATTGGGTGGCCTCATTAAAAACCCTCCTTAGGGAAAAAAGAGTGCCCCCTTGAAACTGTTTTAACAGAGACATTGTAGTATAACATTTGTGTTTGTCTTTACTTACAAAGCTCTTAACTATAGTACAACTTCAGGTGTGTGGCGTTCCAGGTGCGAGGAATCGCCCCTCCTTCCAGCGTTTCTAAGCAGTAGGCCCCGTTCCCGAGCGCCTCGGTTATTCTGAACGGTCCAGTCCACTTGGGTGATAGTTTATTCTCCATCTCATACTGGTGGGCCTTCCTCATCACCAGATCGCCTTCTCTAAACTGCCTTGGCATCACCTTTGAGTTGTATCTTCGCTCGATCCTCCTCTTCACCGCCTCAGCCTTCAGCCTCGCCTCTTCCTTGACTTCATCCAGCAGATCCAGGTTCAGCCTTCTCTCTTCATTCGAATCTTCCTCTACAAAGTTCTGGAATCTCGGCGAGCTTTCCTGGATCTCCACTGGAATCATGGCGTCACACCCATAGACCAAGCTAAACGGGGTCTCATGGGTTCCTGACTGCTCGGTGGTGTGGTACGCCCAGACTATGCGGGGCACCTCCTCAGCCCAACTTCCCTTGGCTTTCTCAAGCCTTCTCTTCAAACCTCTCAACAACACCCGATTAGCTGATTCCACCTGGCCATTTGTTTGAGGGTGCTCGACGGATGCAAACACTTGTTGAATTCCTACCCCTTCGCAAAGCTTCTTCAACAGGTGGCTTGCAAACTGCGTCCCATTATCTGACACCAGGCGCTTAGGCACTCCAAACCGGCACACGATGTTCTTCCATACAAAACCTTCGACCTTGTGTGCGGTGATCTGGGCCACTGGTTCTGCTTCAATCCACTTGGTGAAATACTCAATCGCCACCACCAAGTACTTCATTTGCCTGATCGCCAGCGGGAAAGGTCCCAGGATGTCGATTCCCCAAGTATGAAACGGCCAAGGGCTATAGATCGACTTCAACTCCTCGGGAGGTGCCTTATGCCAATCGGCGTGCTGCTGGCACTGTTTACAGCATTGTGCATACTTCTTGCAATCTTCTCTCATAGATGGCCAATAGTAGCCTGCACGGAGAGTCCTCGCGGCCAGAGCTCGACCCCCGACGTGGCTTCCACATATACCTTCGTGGAGCTCTGCCATAATTCTCGTGCACTTCTCGCCGTGTATACATTCCAGGAGTGGGTGAGTGAACCCAAACCTGTACAGATCGCCATCAATCAATGTATACTTGCTGGAATTTTTCTTTACCTTCCTAGCTTCTGTTGGATCTAGCGGGAGGAGGCCATCAGCCAAGCACCGCTTGTACTGTGTTATCCAAGTGTCTGGCTCATGGGTGACGCAGACCTGCATCACGTCCACCTTCTCTCCTCGACATGCCCTAATTCTCGGCGATCTCAGGGTTTCTTGCGTCAAAGACTTATGGCTACTCACTGCTCTCTCCGTCGACTTGCTTATCTGGAGGACCAGGTGATCTGCTACAAATGCCCTCGACGTCTTCAGAGTTTCTTGAATCACCGTCCTCTGCCTACCCCCCTTGCCTGAACTGGCGAGCTTAGCAAGCAAGTCAGCTCAGGCATTCTGTTCTCGGGGCACATGTACTACTTCAAAAGAGGCAAAGGAACTCTTCAATTCCTGCACATACGCCAGGTAAGCCGCCATTTGTGGATCTTTAGCCTGGAACTCGCCTGTTACTTGCCGTGTGACTAGCAGCGAGTCACTCTTAGCCATCAGCACCCTAGCCCCCATTTCCTTGGCCAGCAGAATCCCGGCGATCAGCGCCTCATACTCTGCTTGATTGTTGCTGGCCTTGAAGGCAAACCTCAAAGACTGTTCAATCAGCACGCCGTTGGGTCCTTCCAATATGACTCCAGCACCGCTACCCTGCTGGTTCGACGATCCATCCACCGAAAGCACCCAACGAAAATCGTCTCCTTCAACCCGCGTCGCCTCCGATGAGAGCTCGACCACAAAATCTGCAAAGATTTGCCCCTTGATCGGGCCTCGAGGCTCATATTTAATGTCAAATTCTGACAACTCCACTGCCCACTTCACCATTCTTCCCGCAACGTCAGGTTTCTTCAAGACCTTCTGGATGGGCAGGTCAGTCATCACTAGTATTGTGAAGTTGTGGAAGTAGTGGCGCAACCTCCTCGCCGAAAACACCACAGCCAGCGCAGCCTTCTCCAGGGCCTGATATCTCGTTTCTAGGCCCTGCAACACCTTGCTCACAAAATAAATAGGCTTCTGAGCCTGATCCTGATCCTGGGCGAGCACCGCACTCACCGCCCTCTCAGTCACAGCGAAATACAACCTGAGAGGGATTCCCGCCAGCGGTTTGCACAGAACCGGCGGGCTCGCCAGATATTCCTTCAGCTTGACGAAAGCTTCCTCGCATTCTTTCGTCCAAGCGAACTTGTTATTGCGCCGCAGACATTGAAAATAGGGATGCCCCTTTTCTCCGCTAGCTGACACGAAGCGAGATAAGGCTGCCATCCGACCTGTTAGCTGCTGGACCTCTTTTACTGTAGCCGGGCTTCTCATCGCCAAGATGGCGGCACACTTGTCTGGGTTAGCTTCTATTCCTCTTTCAGTCAAGAGAAAACCCAAAAATTTCCCAGCCTCCACGCCGAAAATGCATTTCTCCGGGTTGAGCTTTAACTTAAACTTGGCGATCGTCGTGAACAATTCTTCCAAGTCTGCAACGTGCTTGCTCTTCTCCTGCGAGGTCACAACCATGTCATCGACGTAGGCTTGCACGTTCCTTCCCAGCATTGGTGCAAGTACTCGATCCATCAACCTCTGGTATGTGGCCCCCGCGTTCTTCAGCCTAAACGGCATCACCTTATAGCAGTAGCACGACCTCTCCGTCATGAAGGCTGTTTTTTCTTCATCCATGGGATGCATCTTGATCTGATTATAGCCCGAGAAGGCATCCAGGAAACTCAGCAACTTGCACCCTGCAGCACTATCAACCAGGGCATCAATGCTTGGTAAAGGATACGAATCCTTTGGGCAAGCTCTATTCAGATCGGTGAAATCGACGCACATGCGCCATTTCCCGTTACTCTTCTTCACCAGTACGACATTTGCCAGCCATTCAGGGTACTGGACTTCCCTGATGTGGCCTGCAGCGAGGAGTTTTTGTGTTTCGTCCCTAATCGCCTGCCTCCTCTCTTCATTGAATTTTCTTCTCCTTTGTCGTACCGGTCTCACCATGTTGTCCATCGCCAGGTGATGGCACAAGAAGTCGGGATCGATCCCGGGCATGTCCGAAGCGGACCAAGCAAACGCGTTCAGATGCCGCTCAATCACCTTGGCGATCTGGTCCTGGAGATCGACCTCCAGAGATCTTCCGAGCTTGAAAACTTTCCCTCCGATCTCCTTCTCGAGCCACTGCTCGACAGGTTTAGGCCTGGATTCTCTGGCGATCACCGCCTTGGCGATTCCCAGTTCTCTCGCTTCCTCGGGGCGATTCTGCGCCTCTTCCTCCTCCAGGCCAGCATTTCTCTCCCCTAGCTCAGCGTCTATCATCTCTACATCCCTTCCGGCGGCCTCCTCCGATACCGGCCGTCTGGGCTTCACGCCGGGAGGTGGGGTGGTTGTTACATAACTCACTGATCTTTTGTTTTTCAGGCTATTCTCATAGCACCTTTTCGCTTCTTTCTGATCAGACTTAATCGTGATCACCACCCCTTCCATGGACGACAACTTCACCTTCATGTGCCGAGTCGACGGAATGGCACCTATCCTGTTAAGCGTGGGCCTTCCTAACAGGATGTTATACGCTGAGGGGGCGTTTACGATGAGGTACTTGATTTTCTCCGTCCTCGACCCAGCCTCATCTGTAAACGTGGTTCTCAGCTCAATGTACCCCCTGACCTCCACCTGGTCGCCAGCGAATCCATATAAGCACCCTCCATAGGGCCTTAGCTGGTCAAGGGGCAATTCCAGCTGCGTGAAAGTCGGCCAGAACATCACGTCTGCCGAGCTTCCTTGGTCCACCAGTACTCGGTGGACCTTCCTTCCCGCCGTGATCAATGAAATAACAATGGGATCGTTGTCATGAGGCACAACGTCCCGAAGATCCTGCTTTGTGAACGTGATGTCCACTTCCGGCGAGTGATCTTCAAACATGTCCACTGCCATCACCGACCGCGCGTACTTTTTCCTCTGCGATGCGGTGCATCCACCACCTGAGAAACCCCCTGCAATGGTGTGGATCTCCCCATGGATAGGCATCTCGTGTTGCTGGGCTTCTCCACCTGCTGGTTCGGAACTCGACGCTCCCCCCGTCCTTCTATCCAGCAGATAGTCATTTAGGAACCCGCTCTTAACCAGATCGTCAAGCTGGTACCCTAAAGACAAACACGAGTCCAGGTTGTGGCCAAAACACTGGTGGAACTCGCACCAGGCGTCCGGCTTTGACCCCAGCACCTTGTCTCCCACCTTCTCGGGCGCCTTCAACCTAGCAGATATGTTGGGGATAGCGATCAGGTCCGCTAGTCCCATGACAAATTTGTGCTTAGGCGGGCGATTGTATTCCCGGCGTGCTGGTTGTTGGCGTGCTGGCTGTTGGCGCGCTTGACTTCTTCCCTTATTTCTCCTATCGTAAGGATAGCGAGCCCTTTGGTCTTTCCTGGCCGCCGCCGCCGTTTCCAGCACCCTCTGCGGCTGGATCCTGGTCTGGGCGCGTGGTCTGGCGGGAGCCACGCTGCCTCTCTTCTCGGCGACTTCACTCTCGTCGGCGATGTGGGCCACCGCTAGTCGCCTGACTTCAGCAAACGTCGCTGGATGAGCCCTGATCAAGGCCTCGCAGAATGGCCCTGGCTGCACGCCCTTCTTGAAGGCATAGACCAGCATTTCTTCATCCTTGGCCGGCGATCTGACCATCTGCGCTCCGAAGCGATTGAGGTAGTCTCTGAGGGACTCCCCATGGTACTGCCTTATATCAAACAGAT
Source organism: Phaseolus vulgaris (assembly GCF_000499845.2). Taxonomy (NCBI): domain Eukaryota; kingdom Viridiplantae; phylum Streptophyta; class Magnoliopsida; order Fabales; family Fabaceae; genus Phaseolus; species Phaseolus vulgaris. The sequence continues at coordinate 18,132,946 of NC_023750.2, forward strand.
CATAGGACACCCTGGGCGGTGCCTTATTCACAATGTACTGCTCGACAAAGATTTTCGAGAATTGCTGAAAATTGGTTATGTGGCCATTAGGCAGGCTCACAAACCACTCCATCGCCGTTCCCTGGAGCGTGCTCACGAACATCTTGCAGTAGACGGCGTCTGACCCTCCCGACAGCATCATCTGCGTGTGGAACGTGGTCAGATGAGCCTCTGGATCCTCCACGCCGGTAAAAACGGCTTTAACCGGAACCACGCTCGTGGGAATTGGCGTGTCGGTAATCGCCTGAACAAAAGGCATTGGGAACACACGAGGCGGTGTCGACGGTGCCCCCTCTTCAGCAGAAGAACGTCCCTGCTGCTCCTGAAGAGCTCGACGCAGCTCCTCAGCTACCTTGCTGAGCTCCTCGTTCCTGGCGCGAGAGGCGACCAGGTCCTCATGTATCCTTGCCTGCTCTACACGCGAGGCTTCCACGGTTGCCTGCAACGAGCGCATCATCTCTGCCATCTGCGCCATGGTCAGCAGCGACAGGAGCCACGGGACTGGAACGATTGCTTCTCATCTTTCTCTATGTGGCCTGATGATCCTGCCTATTGACCGGAGCGCTGGAGAATGCCTCGTCAAAAGATCGACGTGCGCACCGCTTATCACCTTCGTTCCTCCCCTGGATCTACTTCAAGAACCTGCAAAGAAACGACACGGCGCCGCTGCGGCCGATCGCACTCCGACGCTCAAGTCAGTGACGGTATCACCAAATACTAAGAACAAGAACCGTGCAAATCCTCTCTCACAATCAGCTCTGTCACTCGCAAGCGTAAAGTGTATGAACTGAACGTGCGTACCTCAGAAAGTCTGTTAAGAGCTCTTATATACCTGGTGGTTTTCTCTCTCCTGGCAGTTACAGACTTAGACACGTGGCTCGCATCCAACTATACACGTGCCATCACCTGGAGGCTCCCTGACTTGGCGCCGCTTCTGCTCTCATTTTGGCTAAGTTACGTATGCATGGTACTGCCCAGTGCATAGCAAACTTAGGAGTGCGATCTCTACTGGAACTGGCGAGTTAGGGCCTTCATACACCTTCCCTGTGGTCTCGCCGACCGCCTTCATAATCTGCTTCTCCTTCATCTTTGGCGATGTGCTTTCTCTGGCGATCTCCGACTGCTTGGTCGCCTGGGTCTGCATCTGGCGACTTCATCTTCAACCTGGCGATCGCCTATTCTGGTAAGCTGGAAATCGGAACACGCCAACTTAATAACTGGCGACTACACGTGCCTCCCGACTTCCTTCCTAACTGCCAACCTGGCGCCTTATCAACACGCCTACACTGTAGCAGGGTGCCACGCCATCATACCCGACCACCAGGGCGGTACAATTCCCAACCATAGTTCGTGTTTGTTGAGGTTTTGGTGCTTTCTGTTCGACTGCTCGCTGTGTCCATGACGCAGGTGATGGATATGATGAGGACGCTGCAGGAGAACGTGGATGCATCACGTTCTGAACAAGAAAGAATGCACGAGGCGCTGGTGGCCTCGCAAGCTAGAAATGAGGAGCTAAACAGGATCAACGAAGAGCTGCGTAGAGCTATTCAAGAACGGGAGGAGCGCGTGGTCGAGAGCAGATCCGCGCCCCCATCCCCACCGCGTAGCTTTCCCATGCCGTTTTCTCAAAAGATCATGGACTCGGTGGTCCCAGCCAATAGAGTGGCGGTGAAGGCGTCTTTCACCGGGGTGGAGGACCCTGAGGCTCATCTCACGGCGTTTCACACTCAGATGATGCTCTCGGGGGGGTCGGACGCGGTTTACTGTAAGGTGTTCATGAGCACTCTTAGTGGAACAACATTGGACTAGTTTGTCAGTTTACCTACTGGCCACATTACCACGTTTCAACAGTTTTCCAAGATGTTTGTTGAGCAGTATATAGTGAACAAGGCACCACCATTGGTGTCTTATGACCTGTTCGACGTGAAGCAGTACCAAGGGGAGTCCCTGAAGGATTTCCTGAACAGATTCGGAGCTCAGATAGTCCGCTTGCCAGGTAAAGACGAGGAAGGGTGTGTTGCCCGGACCCTTTAGTGAGTCGCTTATCAGGAGTCACCCCGCCACGTTCGCTGAAATCCGGCGACATGCCGTGGCTCACATCGCCGCTGAAAGCGAAGTCTCCGAGAAAAGGGGAAACGTGGCCCCAGCTAAGTCGCGCGCCCAGACGAGGGTCCAGCCGCAAAGAGTAATGGAGGCAGCGGCGGGGAAGAGGGACTAGAGGATGCGTCATCCTTATGACCCTAAGAAGAGTAAGGGGAAGGGGCTGGGGCGGCCCAAAGAGACTAATTGCCCACCAAGGTATGAGTTCGTGATGGGGTTGGCTGATCTGATCGCCATCCCGAATATCGCTGTCAGGCTCAAAGTGCCTGAGAAGACGACATAAAAGGTTTTGGGTTTGGGTGTAGGGTTTAGGGTTTAGGGTTTATGGTTTAGGGTTTAGGGTACTGGCCACTCCATCAACTCGTGTTTGGCTTTGGGTTACCAACTCGCCGAGTTGGTGAAGTGTGGATTCCTGAAAGATTACTTGCTGGAAAAGCAAGCGGGCCAATCAGCAGGTTCCCAACCAGCGGGCAATGAAGTACAACAGCACGAGGTGCCCGTCCACGGCGAGATCCACACCATAGCTGGTGGATTCTCAGGTGGAGGGTGCACTGCATCTCAACGCAAGAAGTACGCGAGGTCGGTGATGTCAGTAGAAGTTTTTGGGGACCACTCACCCGACGTGCACATCACATTCACCAAAGGAGACCTTAGGGACGTTGTACCTCACGACAACGACCCTATTGTGATCTCGCTTGTCACGGCGGGAAGGACTGTCCACTGGGTGCTGGTCGACCAAGGAAGCTCGACGGACGTAATGTTTTGGCCGACTTTTGAAAAGTTACAACTGTCCCCCAATCAACTGAGGCCAGATGGGGGCTGCTTGTACGGTTTCACCGGCGATCAAGTGGAGGTAAGGGGGTATATTGAGTTGAGGACGACCTTCACAGATGGTTTGGCCTCACGAACAGAGAAGATCAGGTATCTTGTTGTAAACGCTCTGTTGGCATACAACATACTGTTGGGAAGGCCAACGCTCAACAGAACGGGAGTTGTGCCTTCAACAAGGCACATGAAGGTCAAACTACCGTCTATGGAGTTGTTCTGACCAAAAGGAGGCGAAGAAGTGTTACCAAAACAGCCTCAAGAACAAGAGGTATGTATGCCACGTAACCACAACGCCTCCCCCTGGCACGGAGCATGCACGGGAAACCCTGCGAGTGCTGGATACGGCGTTGGAGGTGGCTGCCGAGGGCGACGTCCCAATGGAGGATATCGAAGCGAGGTCCGAGAGCGCCGCCCGGATGGAAGGAGAGAGAAACTGCTCGGAGACCGCCAGGGAAGCAGGTATTGCGAGGGCGCTGATCGCTAGTGAAAAGAAGCCTCAGCCAGTAGAGGAATGGCTTGAGGAGAAGATCAACGACAAGACGTTTAAGCTGGGGAGAACCTTAGACAGCGAGACGTGAGACCAAATCGCCAAGGTGATAAGTAGACACCTGGATGCATTTGCGTGGTCTGCTTCAGATATGCCGGGAATCGACCCCGATTTCTTGTGCCATCGTTTAGCAATGGATCCCCAAGTCAGGCCCATCCGCTAAAGAAGGAGAAAGTTCAACGAGGAAAAAAGGCAGGCGATCAAAGACGAAACGCAAAAACTCCTCGCCAATGTCGTTCTGGTCAAGAAGAGTACCGAAAAATGGTGGATGTGTGTTGACTTCACAGACCTGAATAAGGCCTGTCCAAAGGATTCTGTACCGTCCCGTACCCGGGCGTTGACTAAGTCAAGGTCAAAGTCAACACCAGGGGTCAAAGTCAACACAAGGCGTTGCCTAAGTGAAGAGACGCTAAGTGCCAGCGTCACCAAGAAGAGGCGTCGCCAAGGCAAGGCGTCGCCTAGGTGAAGGCGTCGCCCAACTAGGGCGTCGCCAGATCAAACAGTACTAAAGCAAGACAATCACAGTGTAGTTCCCTGATACCCATGGGTAGGAAAGACCATGGAGGGAGCGACGCCGTGGGAAGGCCTCAGGTCCCGATAACTCGGGGCAGCGATAAAGAGAAGGAAAAGGTGGCTTCAAGGCCATAGTGATAGCACCAGTGTAGGGCAGCCTGACTCGTGAAGTACCCTGCCGCCCCAGAGACGCCTTTGGGACAGATACGACTCAAGAGGAAGGTCACGCCTAGGGTAGCCGGGTGCAGGGTACGAGAGGAAGGCAGATACGCTCTCAAAGTAAGTGACTAGATGATTGGGGGCATGAGTTGGCACCCAAAAAGTCACCCCTAGCGCAGTAGCACTCCCAAGCAGGAGGACTCACACGTAGAAACGTCCCCAGATGGGGTCACGGCGTCGTGAGGCCCTCCACGTGTGCGACAGCCATGTTAGAATAGAAACACCCTTTAGTCAGGTGCCAGGTAATTAAAGTCATTCAATACAGTTTCCGTTTCGAGCATTCAGGTACTATAATGGCTCCCAAGCGTTTCAACGTCTTAAATGCGCTACGTTTTCTAATTAGATACGCTGATTGAGTGCGTTACATTTGTAATTAAAGGCGCTTTAAGGCCCTTTAAATGCTTGGGTAGTTTAAATAGCGCTGAGAATGTTGGAAACAGGGTTCGAACTTTTGGCAAATTTACCAGAAACTCTCTAGTTGCTTGCTCGTGCCTTGAGGTTACGTACAAGGGACTGGGAAAAGATCTTTGCCTGAGGGAGAAAACACACACACAATACACAGTTCTTTTCACCACCTTCAGAGTGCCATATGCGGTGCTCAGAGACGGAGGTGCACAGTTTTGGTGTTTCTTGCTGGCTGACTTGAGCGTCGGAGTGCAAACGACCGCTAGGGCGCCTCTTTGTCCTCTTTTTGCAGGAATCCACAGGTAACCAGTGGGAAGGAGTCCCTAGCTGACGGTTGAGGTCGCGCACGAAGACGTCCCAGTCAACCGGACGGAACAGATTCTTATCCTTTGCCGAGTATAGACGCCCTGGTAGGCAGTGCATCAGGGTGCAAGCTACTCAGTTTTCTGGATGCCTTCTCGGGGTACAACCAAATCAAAATGCACCCCATGGATGAAGAGAAGACTGCCTTCATGATGGAAAGGTCATGCTACTGCTACAAGGTGATGCCCTTCGAGCTGAAGAATGCGGGAGCCACATACCAAAGGCTAATGGACAAGGTGCTCGCACCTATGCTCGGGAGGAATGTGCAGGCATACGTTGACGACATGGTCGTGACGTCCCAGGAAAAAAGCAAACACGTCGCCGATTTAGAAGAGTTGTTCGTTACCATCGCCAGGTACAAGCTAAAACTAAATCCTGAGAAGTGTGTCTTTAGTGTGGAGGCAGGGAAATTTATGGGATTTCTCCTGTTGGAGAGGGGAATCGAGGCTAACCCCGAGAAATGTACCGCTATTTTGGCGATGAGGAGCCCCAACACTGTGAAGGAGGTGCAGCAGCTCACGGGGCGGATGGCCGCCCTGTCCCGATTCGTATCCACCAGTGGAGAGAAGGGCCACCCATACTTCCAGTGCTTGAAGAGGAACAACAGGTTTGTTTGGACGAAGGAGTGTGAGGAGGCCTTCATAAAGCTCAAAGAATATTTGGCGAGCCCACCAGTTCTATGCAAACCCCAAGCAGCAACGCCACTCAGGCTGTATTTTGCCATAACTGAGAGGGCAATAAGCGCAGTGCTCGTCCAGGATCAAGACCAGGTCCAAAAACCCATCTATTTTGTTAGCAAGGTGCTGCAAGGCCCAGAAGTGAGGTATCAGACCTTAGAAAAGGCGGCGTTAGCGGTTGTATTTTCGGCGAGGAGGCTGCGCCATTACTTCCAGAGCTTTACGGTGTTGGTAATGACTGACTTGCCCACCCAGATGGTTTTGAAGAAACTGGATGTAGCTGGAAGAATGGTGAAGTTGGCGGTGGAACTGTCGGAATTCGACATCAAGTACGAGCCCCGGGGATCGATCAAGGGGCAAATCTTCGCTGATTTCGTGGTCGAGCTGTCTTCCGAAACAGCTCAAAACGCCAAGGATGACTTTCGTTGGGTACTCTCGGTGGATGGGTCGTCTAACCAGCTGGGCAGCGGCGCTGGGGTTATTTTGGAGGGACCCAACGGCGTGTTGATAGAGCAATCACTGAGGTTTGCTTTCAAAGCAAGCAACAATCAAGCAGAGTATGAGGCCTTGATCGTCGGTATCTTGTTGGCGAAGGAGATGGGGGCGAAGGTGCTGATGGCCAAGAGCGATTCGTTGTTGGTCACTGGACAGGTAACTGGCGAGTTCCAAGCCAAGGACCCACAGATGGCATCCTACCTGGAGTACGTGCAAGAGCTAAAGAGATCTTTCGCTTTGTTTGAAGTGGTACACGTGCCGAGAGAGCAGAATGCCCGAGCTGACTTGCTAGCCAAGCTTGCCAGTTCGGGCAAGGGGGGCAGACAGAGGACCGTTATTCAAGAAACTTTGAAGACTCCTCGGGCTTTTGTCGCAGATCACCAGGTCCTTTACGTTTGTAAATCGACGGAGAGGACAACAAGGGGCCATAGATCTCTAACGTAGGAGACCTTGAGGACGCCAAGGGTCAGGGCGCACCCATCGAAAGGGGTAAGAACGATGCAAGTTTGCGCTATCCACGAGCCAGATACGTGGATAACGCCATACCAGCGCTACTTGGCAGATGGCGTGCTCCCAATGGATTCAACAGAGGCCAGAAAGATGAAGAAAAGCTCCAGCAAGTTTACCCTCATTGACGGCGAGCTGTACGGGTTCGAATTTACACATCCTTTTCTTGTATGTGTACACGGAGAGAAGTGCACGAGAATTATGGCCGAGCTGCATGAAGGGATTTGTGGGAGCCACATTGGAGGTCGATCTCTGGCGACAAGAACTGTCCGTGCAGGTTATTACTGGCCCACAATAAGGGAAGACTACAAGAGATATGCCCAGCGTTGCAAGCAATGCCAGCAGCACGCCGACTGGCACAAGGCGCCCCCAGAAGAGTTAAAGTCAATCTACAGCCCCTGACCGTTCCACACGTGGGGAATCGACATTCTGGGGCCCTTCCCGTTAGCGATCAGGAAAATGAAGTATTTGGTTGTGGCGATCGAATACTTCACAAAATGGATTGAGGCAGAACAGTAGCCCAGATCACCGCACACAAAATCCAGAGTTTCGTGTGGAAGAATATTGTGTGTCGTTTTGGCGTGCCCAAGCGTCTAGTATCAGACAATGGGACTCAGTTCGCAAGCCACCTGTTGAAGAAGCTGTGCGAGGACATCGGGACACAACAGGTGTTTGCTTCCGTGGAACACCCGCAAACGAATGGGCAAGTGGAGTCCGCTAACCGGGTTCTACTGAGAGGATTGAAGAGGAGGTTGGAAAAGGCCAAGGGGTCTTGGGCTGAGGAAGTTCCCCGCATAGTGTGGGCATATCATACCACTGAGCAATCGGGAACCCATGAAACCCCGTTTAGCTTAGTGTATGGATGCGATGCGATGATTCCAGTTGAAATCCAGGAAAGCTCGCCAAGATTCCAGAACTTCGTGGCGGAAGACTCGAACGAAGAAAGGAGAATTAACTTGGATTTGCTGGACGAGGCCAGGGAGGAAGCACGGGTGAAGGCTGAGGCAGTAAAGAGAAGAGTTGAGCGCAAGTACAACTCCAAGATAAAGTTGAGGCAATTCAGAGATGGCGACCTGGTGATGAGGAAGGCCCACCAGTACGAGATGGAAAACAAATTGTCACCTGATCCGATCGGTCATCGGTAGTCGATGACGTCAGCATCAGAGAACCACGTGGACCACTCGCAGGGTGACATGTGGACCAGGTGGCAGAGAGGTAGGGGGACGATCGCCAAGAGAGGTGATCGGTGGTCAGTAACCAAGTTACCACCGACAGATCAGGCGGTAGAGAGGTCGGGGGATAGATCACCCAGAATGGTGATCGGTGGTCAGTAGCCAAGTGACCACGAGTAGATCAGTTCCCAGACTCGCGCCCGGAGGCAGAGCGCGATAAGCGAATAAACACTGATCAGTCATCGGGTGTATTGTCATCGGGGTCTCGTGTTACACGCAGTTAAACTGGGACTGAGGTTCCCAGCGAGAGCGTTACGCATGGATCTCGCATGAGCACACCTCAGGGAATCATGCACGAGAGTGGCCTGAGGGAACTAGTAAGCCAGTCAGTGATTGGTGATTCCCTCAACCCATTACGTGCGTGGCATCGTGAAGGGTAAGTCGCCTACGCAGAGAGCAACGTTTGGTGAGTGTGCCTAGACCAGCCACACCCGACGTTCTCCCAAGAGTATGCGATTTACCCAGATAAGAGAAGCATCCCAAGTTACTCCGCAAGGGCGTAACTTAGGCAGATGAAGAGAGGCGCTAGAGCCCTTCCAGTAAGTGACACGTGTGTGGTTAGATGTGAGTTGCAGGCCTCCACGTGTCATCATCTGAGAGGGGTGCGGTCCAGACAAAAGAGCACTCCGTACACTAGAGGTACAGACAGGCGCAGCCAAGCGCAGACATGCGCAGACCCTCACGCTCCCCATTGCTGATTCTGAAGGTACACTTTCTCTGAAAAGCATAGCAGGGTTCTGACGCATGCCAGAAAAGCATAACAGAATTCTATTATGCCCAGAATCAGGAAAAGAGAGATAAAAGGCAGAATCAGAGTGAGAGTGAGGGGAGAAAAAAGATAGACGAAAAACAGAGTGCAAGTTTTTCTCACACACACATTACTAGTTTCCAGTTTCTGGTGGTTCTGTTGAACTAACTTGATCGTCAGAGTGCAAACGGCCGCTAGAGGCGCCGTCTGTGTATTTTGCAGGTCACATTTTGAAGACATCTGAGAGAAAGTTCAGAAGGTGATTCTTCAAGAGACGCAGTCGCGAAGACAGGGCAGAGAGTGTTACGAAGCGATTCACCCACGTTCAAGTTGCCGGCAGGATCATCACCCAAGTGGACAGGACCGTTCAGAATAACCGAAGCACTCTGGAACGGCGCCTATCGCTTGGAGATGCTGGAGGGAAGGGCGATTCCTCGCACTTGGAACGCCACCCATCTCAAGTTTTACTACAGTTAAGGCATTGTAAGTAGCAATGAACTCCAACAGTTTAAGATGTATCAGTTTAAACAATTTTTCAAGGGGGCACTCTTTTTCCCTAAGGAGGGTTTTAATGAGGCCACCCAGTAAAGAAGGTTTTGAAGTTTATCAAAGTTTCCCAGCCATTAAGTTTGCATGTTGTCTGTTTGCCAAGTTTGTGGGGAGAGACTCTATCGCCTTGGTGTAGTTTTAAAGAAAAATGGTAAATCCAAACAGCATGCATCCAGTACAAAATTTTCGAAAACATGAAGTTTAAAACCCTCATCACCACCCGGCGATCGGAGGCACAAGTTTAAGTTTTTTAAGTCCTCCTCGCCATATGGGGATCGGAGGAACAGGAATAAAGTTTTTTAAGTCCTCATTGTCGTATGGCGATCGGAGGCACAGAAATAAAGTTTTTTAAGTCCTCCTCGCCATATGGCGATCGGAGGCACAGGAATAAAGTTTTTAAGTCCTCATCGTCGTATGGCGATCGGAGGCACAAAAATAAAAAATTTTAAGTCCTCACCGCCTCCCGGCGATCGGAGGTACAAGTATTAAATTTCCTCTCGGCGAGAAAGAGATTTAAAAGCCCTCCTCGCCTTGAGCGAGTGTAGGCGAGAAAGAGATTTAAAAGCCCTCCTCGCCTTGAGCGAGTGTAGGCGAGAAAGAGATTTAAAAGACCTCCTCGCCCTGAGGGAGCGTAGGCGAGAAAGAGATTTAAAAGTCCTCCTCGCCTAGAGCGAGCGTAGGCGAGAAAGAGATTTAAAAGACCTCCTCGCCTTGAGCGAGCGTAGGCGAGAAAGAGATTTTAAAGTCCTCCTCGCCCTGAGCGAGCACAGTCAACTACAGATCACAAGACCTCTTTGCGTGAGCGAATTGAGGCAAGTTGAAAGCCCTCAGTGCATTCGGGGAGGAGGAGATGTAATCCCTGGGCAAGTTGAGGCATAAGGAAAAGTCCTTCTCACCCTCGAGTGAGTTCAGGCAAGATAAAACTGAAAAGTCAGGGGTGTTAACGATCTCAAGTATGGGAAAGGAGGGTTGGAGAAGGACTCTTTTCCCCCTTGAGAGAGACACCAATATTGACCTAGTAAGACCAGTTAAGTCGGAGGTAAAGGGTGGTTGGGGAAGGTTTACAGAGGGCACCTCACCACCTAAATCGTTGTTCTAAAACCCAGGGAGGTAGAGAAGGATCCGAAATGCGACTCTACCCCCAGATGGGGAAACAATGATGTAAGTTATCTCAGGGTAAAGACTCGGGGAAGGTAGAGAGAGATCCGAAAGACAGCTCTCCCCCCAGATGAGCAAAGATGAAATCCGGAGATGCTCCCGCAGGGGACTCTCCCAGTTCAAAGGAAGATCACGTCGCCAGGAGCCCATGGTTTGAGATCGAAATAGAAAGAGAATCGCTTGGCGAGGGCCGCATCAGCGAAGTTCTGGGCGACGATGTAGAAACGCCTTTGGCCCTTGGTAGATCGGGTGAGAGAGGTTTCAGATACTAAGATCGACCTAAGCCCTTTTTGCCGAGTAAGTGATTTCGTATTAAACGTTATTGTTTCGAATTAACCGTTTGTTTAAGCTAAGGTGGTTTGCAGAGAGTTAAGTACCGGTTGGTACAAAGTACATTGAGTTGGGAAAAACCCTTCCAGTTAAACTAATCGATTGCACGACAGATAAGTTAGAAGACTATATATATATATATGCACGTGCACATGAATATCGAACATTTTGAGCAGAATAAAAGTTATTACATACAAGTCAAAGTTAAATACAAGAAGTTTCAAGGCGATAAGTCAACTGAGGGTACGATCTTGCCGTGCACCACTTCGTTGTACACCGAAAGCTCCGAAAGGCCAAGGTCAGGAAATTTACAGGCAAATTGCTCCAAAGCCCGAAGTGAGAACTTGGGTAGCCTCAAGCTGAAGGTCGTCGATCTTTGCCTTGAACCCGTTGTTCTCTTCACGAACCCGGGTGACTTCAAGTTCAAGTTCGTTGGCTTTCTTCTTGAATCCGCTGTTCTCCACGCGAACTCGAGCAAGCTCGGTGGCCATTTCGCTCAGCTCTTTGGTTGCCTTGTCCCGATCTTGTTCGACCTTACCCAGAAGAGTCTCCCTCTCGATTGACCTCTTCTCCAGGTTGGCCATCCTTTGGGCGTCAGTTTGCTTTGCCTCCTCCAGCGTGGCAATTTTCTCCCTCAGAGGGACAATCCTGTTTTCCAGCTCGATGGCGTCTTGGAGTTTGTCGTGAAGTTTCTTGCGCAGTTCTTTGTTGTCCTTGCGCACGCTTTGAAGCTCGTCCTTGACAGCGTTTTCGACCCGCGAAAACTCAAGGCCTTGCATCAGCATGTCGCACTTGGTCTTCTCGGCTTCGGCTTTCGCGATGCTCGCCACCTCCTGATGGACCCGGTTATCAAGTTCGAACTTCTCCAAGGAGTCCCTTATGTTAGAATATATGGCCTTAAACGAGAGGGGGGTGAATTGTTTAAGAAGGATTTTTGCAAACTTTTAACGTTAGAGTGAAAATTCTTTGAAAGAACCTTGATTAAGGATTCAATTTTTCCAAAGCAAACAGCAAAAGCACAAAGCTGGAAAAACAATCGGTTGTTTTAGCGAAACAATCGGTTGTTTATACCAGTTCCAAAATATCAAAACTGAATTAAAGAGATATGGATAGAGAAATTGTACACAGTTGTTTATACTGGTTCACTCCAAACAAGAGCTACATCCAGTCTTCTCAGAAACCCTGAGGATATCCACTAAGCAATCACCACTTGATCACTTACACCACAACCAAGAGAATGACCTTGAACACCTCGAGAAACACACTCTCCTGGGCCAACACTAAGATTGCTGATCTTGAACACCTCAAGAACACACAGCCAATCTCAGCAAAACACACACACGAATTGTTCAGCAGTTTACAAAGATTACACTTGTTACAGATGAATATCTGAAATCAATACCAGTAGAATCCTATTTCAGCACCTTGATCAATCTCTCAACTCTTAAGCAATCTCATAACTCTTTTTAAAAACTCCTAGATCAAAACTTTGTTTTCAAGATTCTTAAAACATAAAACAGTTTTTCAGAATATATCTAAGAATATAGTTTGTTATCAAATCTTAACAAACTCTTAATTGCATTTAAAACAGATTGGTCAAAGCATTTAATGACAGGAGCGTATTCAGTTAAAGCATTTAAAGCTCAGTCAAAGAAAACAGTTTTTCTGTTATGGTTTCAAAACAAACAATCGATTGTTTCCTCGAATCAATCGGTTGTTTTTTTACTTAACAAAATTCACGATTTAAAAACAGTTTTCAAACTTTCTCAAAACACCTAAGTGTGAACAATCGGTTGTTTCGACAAAACAATCGGTTGTTTCAACTTAGTATGAAAAACATTTTACTTTGTTAAAATTGAGATGTTGATTGCTTTAAGATTTAATCTAAGGGTTGATTACAACATTAAACTACCCCATAACAAAGCTTAAACCCGCACAGCAGCTGTTCCGGCCGGTTGACCTGGGACGTCTTTGTGCACAACTTCACCCGTGATGTGATTCCAATAGCCACATAGAGAAAGGATCTTAACCTTCTTAGGAATCAACTTGAGTTGGACAATAGTTAGGCACTTTTTCTTAAAATTGGATCATTGTTCTAATTCAAGAACTCTCCAAAAACTAGCACCAATTCCAAACTCATATGGAAGTTCCAATTATAGTCAAATTGAACCGAACAAAAGATAAGCAAACTGAGTTAGAAGTGCTGGAAATTAAAATGCACCTAAACCAAAACAGAAAAGAATAAGAACAGCTGCTGGAAAATGAAAAATAACCAAACCAAAACTCAAGAACACAAGCTAAACATGAACAATTGAAAGAGTAGGAAGAAAGGAGAAGAGAAAAGCTTATGGAGATGGAAGAGAAGGTGAGTGATCACGCCACTAGAAGGATGGTTGCTCCTAGATGAGTGTGCTGCCGCCACTTGAGGACACCATGGATCCTTCAAGATAAGACTAGAGAAGAAGGCTCAAAAGCTTTTTCTACTATGAAACCTCCTAAAAACTACACCTACACCACTCTCCTAAGTCACATGGACAATGTGACTTTATTTTACATTTTCACACTCCTTTATTTAATAACCACACCTCCTAAAACTAAACAAGAGTATTTCAAAGCTTGGCCTTGCCCCTCATGGGATGGACTTGGGCTCTTTGGGCTTTGGCCTTCTTGGGCTTGGGCTTGGGCTTGGGCTTTTGGCTTGGGCCTCATCTTTTATTTTATGTCTTCTTTTAATTTTGAGAAGACTAGAAGGAAGAACTTCAAATGTGAAGGTGGATGTCCTCTTCCTCCATTAATAAAAGCCTCCTTTATTTGATTCTCATCATACTCCTCGAGTTGGAGAGAATTCGTCCACGAATTCTGAATCCCTGCATATAACAAAGTCAGTTTAGTTTTACAATTAAAAGTGGAAGAAAAATGTAAACATGACTTAGCATTTGTAAACAATGGGATTTCAGAAAAGGAGGTTCTATAAATCGACCAAGTTGGAAAAATTTGTTTGGGAATGATGTGATGTTTTGGAAAAATAGGAGGTATGAAAAAATCATCCCTAACATTTTTTAACCAAGATGATGTTGAAATAGGAACCTTGGGTAATGAAAAAGATAAGGAAGGAAAACACCTTGGAGGTGAAAGGAGAAGACCCATGTCAACTTGGCCTTCTTTGTCTTTTTCATTTTTACTTGTGGGAAGTGGGTGAGTTAGGTCTTGTTTTACCTTGTTTATCTTTAAGATTTGCTTTTGTGGACAATGAAGAGCGATGTGCCCAAAACCTAAACATTTAAAACATTTGATATTTGAAGTTTTGGTAGGTGACTTAGGAGTAGAAGGATTTGTAGTAGAAACTTTTTTGGGAAACATGGTTTGTTTGGAAAAAGTGGAAGGAGAAATTTGAGTAGAAATTTTGTTTGCATCCTTCCTAGAAGAGTTGTACAAATCATCATCATGAGTATTTTTGCAAGTTTTTTTCAAAAGATATGATTCTACCTTGATGGCTTTGTGAAACACTCTCTTTAAAGAAGAATATTCTTTTAATTCTACAAAGTCTCTAATATCTCTTCTCAAACCACGTACAAACCATTTAATCTTTGACTCTTCATTAGCATGCATATTCATTTTAGTCAAAGTTATTTCAAAATCTTTAAAGTATTCATCTACCATCCTATGTCCTTGAGGAAGCCTTTGGAACTTCAACAAGTGTTCCTTCCTAGAAGGAGGAACAAACCTCGCGCGCATACACTCTTTCAAAGCATTCCAAGAAACCACGGGAGGTTTCTTGCGATATATAATGTCCATTACAATTTTATGCCACCATTCTTTGGCATAGCCCAAAAAGGATGAAGAAACTATCCTAAGTTTATCGTCATCTTGGACCTTATACACATGAAAATAATGGTCCACCTTAGTCTCCCAATCTAAATACACCTTAGGATCACTATCACCATTAAAACTAGGGACCTTTTTACAAGCAATGTTGAACACTTGGTGATATCTTTGGTCACAGTTATAGCTCTCTTCATGAGAATGATGGTGATGCTTCCTTCTTATATGTTCCTCTTCACGGCCTAAATCATTTGAAGAACCTCTTGAAGAAGGTCTATGTGAATGATGCCCATCATGGATAGAAGGAGATGGCCTAGCTTGTTGCACCTCCATCTTTTGCAATTTCTCTTCCAAACTCCTAATGGTGCGTTGTGCTTCATGCAATTCTCCAAGAACTGAAGCTTTGGAAGGAGAATGTTGCTTGTAAGATGCATCACTTGAAAATCCAGCCATTTGCAAATAAAAAACAGCAAACACACAAAAACAGCAAACAAGTCAAGAAACAAAATTAGCAAAAATAGTGAATTTGGCAACCAAATGGCCGAAGTGAATTTGAGGCAGAAAAAAGAGGTCACTCTCAAAGAAATAATGTCCTTGCACCAATCTGATCTTGAGGTCTTGGAATCCTCAAATGAAAGATGTCAAAGCAAGCACACCAATCTCAAAGGCAACCACCACAAAACCAATGAAACAATAAAGACAAACAAGAAAAGGTATAAGCAAAGAAAGGTAATTGCAAAAGGAAAACTATATGTAAGACAAACTCAAAGATTAAGGAATGAAAGACAATCAAGAAAATAAAGAACTCAATGAGGAAAGAAGGCACATCAAAAGAGTCCTAGAGAAAAAGTACTAGAGTAGATTTAAAAAAACAAAAACAGAACTACAAGAAAAAGTGTTGTATGCAAACTGTGCTATGTTTACAGATTTATCTGGAACGATTGAAAGCGAACTGGAATGTCAAAAATTAACCACACAAACTTCAATGTCTCAACTCAATAATGGCACTGGAACGAACTAAAAACAGTAAGCCAATTGAGAGAAATAATTTTTTCAAAATTTCTGCCCAATTACCGTCTTTTTCCCGGCAATAATGTACACTTTTCGTATTTTATTTATCATTTTTTGTGTACTTGGAATTTTTGAGTGCTTCTTTTTGATATGGTTTTGTAACACTTTCAAGAATGTAAATCCAAATTTTCACAAATTTCCAGTGAGCCAATTAATTGCAGTAAATTGAAAACAGTAGAACGTTTGTAAGAAAACAGAGGAACCTATTTAGGAATGAAAAACAGTATGATGGACTAGCAAAGACATAATGGAAATTGTGTAAAGGAACTTGTATAGAACTAGAATACAAGCATGAACTCAAATCTAAAAATGAAAATGCACAAAGGATCAAGCAATAAACTCAAAACAGAAAGTAAACCAAAGCAAGAAACAATCCAAGCAATAAAAGTATTACAAGAAGTAATGACAATTATGGAATAACATGACTAAGACAAAACTTGACATGATTACAAAATTAAAAGACATATCACAAGATGTATCAACAAGTGAAAGGAAGCTTAAGCTCAGCTCTAGGAAGGAGAATGCCTTTCCAAAAGAGCAACCATACTCTAATGAGTGCCATAAACCTTTTCACAAACACTTGGTGTAACAAAAGAAAAAACAGCAAGAAAACTCAATTAATGCCTAAAACAGAAACTTAAATTGCAAGAAATTTAAAGAGCTCTTGAAATAAAGTGCACACAACTCAACAATTAAACAAGAAGAACCTAAGACTCATGATACCACATGATGTGATTCCAATAGCCACATAGAGAAAGGTTCTTGACCTTCTTAGGAATCAACTTGAGTTGGACAATAGTTAGGCACTTTTTCTTAGAATTGGATCATTGTTCTAAGTCAAGAACTCTCCAAAAACTAGCACCAATTCCAAACTCATATGGAAGTTCCAATTATAGTCAAATTGAACCGAACAAAATGGAACAAAAGATAAGCAAACTGAATTAGAAGTGCTGGAAATTAAAATGCACCGAACCAAAACAGAAAAGAATAAGAACAGCTGCTGGAAAATGAAAAATAACCAAACCAAAACTCAAGAACACAAGCTAAACATGAACAATTGAAAGAGTAGGAAGAAAGGAGAAGAGAAAAGCTTATGGAGATGGAAGAGAAGGTGAGTGATCACGCCACTAGAAGGATGGTTGCTCCTAGATGAGTGTGCTGCCGCCACTTGAGGACACCATGGATCCTTCAAGATAAGACTAGAGAAGAAGGCTCAAAAGCTCTCCAATGCTCACTCAAAAATTGAGTATAGTTTCTTTACTCTCATTTCAATTTTGAATTGTACAAGCTAAGCACCTTTATTTATAGCCTAGAGGTGCTGAAAAATAGGTGGAAAATTTCAAATAAACTCATTTGAAATTCCCACCAAAAACAAGTCACATGGGAGGTGTGACCTTTTTCTACTATGACACCTCCTAAAAACTACACCTACACCACTCTCCTAAGTCACATGGACAATGTGACTTTATTTTACATTTTCACACTCCTTTATTTAATAACCACACCTCCTAAAACTATACAAGAGTATTTCAAAGCTTGGCCTTGCCCCTCATGGGATGGACTTGGGCTCTTTGGGCTTTGGCCTTCTTGGGCTTGGGCTTGGGCTTTGGGTTTGGGCCTCATCTTTTATTTTATGTCTTCTTTTAATTTTGAGAAGACTAGAAGGAAGAACTTCAAATGTGAAGGTGGATGTCCTCTTCCTCCATTAATAAAAGCCTCCTTTATTTGATTCTCATCAACCCGTCAGCTAGGGACACCTTCCTACTGGCTACCTATGGATTCCTGCAAAGAAGGACAAAAGGGCGCCCTAGCGGCCGTTTGCACTCCGACGCTCAAGTCAGCTAGCAAGAAACACCAAAAACTCTACACCTCCGTATCGGAGCACCGTGAGTGGCACTCTGAAGGTGGTCAAAAGAAACTGTCTATATTGTATATTTTCTCGTTCTGGCAAACAATCCTTCTCTAGTCCCTTGTGCGTAGCCTGCAGGCTCGAGCAAACAAGTAGAGTGTGTTCTGGGAAAATTTGCCAAAAGTTCGAACCCTGTTTCCCACGTCCAAGGTTCTATTTAAACTACTATACCATTTAAAGCGTCTTAAAGCGCATTTAAGGTTATGAAACGTTCTGCGCCTTTAAGACGTTTAAATCGCTTGGAGCATTTAAAGTACCTTAAACGCTCGAAACGTAAACTTTATTAAATAGCTTTAATTACCTTATACCTGACAAATTGACGTTTCTATTCTGACTTGGCTGCTATTACACGTGGAGGGCCTCACAGCACCGTGACCCCACTTGGGGGTATTTCCTCATGTGAGTCCTCCTACCTGGGAGTGCATCTGCGCAAGGGGTGACTTTTTGGGTGCCAACTCATGCCCCCAAACATCTAGTCACTCACTTTGAGAGCGTATCTACCTTCCTCTCGTACCCTGCACCTGGCTACCCTTGGGCGTGACCCTTCTCATGAGCCGTAACTATCCCAAGGGCTTCTCTGGGGCGACACGGGCACTTCACGAGTCCGATTGCTCTCCACTGGCACTATTACTATGGCCTTGAAGCCACCTTTCTCTTCTCTTTAATGCTACCCCGGGTTTGAGGGGTTTGAGGCCTTCCCACGGCGTCACTCCCTCCACGGTCTTTCCTACCCATGGGTATCGGGGAGCAACACTGTGGTTGCCTTGCTTTTGTGACATTTTACCTTGGCGACGCCTGCTCTAGGCGACGTCTTATCTTGGCGACGCTTCCTCTTGGCGACGCCCCGCCATGACGACGCTTGCACTTGGCGTCGCTTCACCTAGGCGACGCCTTATGTTGACTTTGACCCCGACGTTGGCTTTGACCTTGACTTGTCAACGCCAGGGTACGGGACGGTACACAAGTCCCCCAGTCTTAAGCTGATGACTTGTCTTCAGCGAAAAGAATAGGGCCTCGCCCACACCATCCACGTGGCACCTTGGTGACGTGTCATTCTTGCTGACGTGACACTCCCCAAACCATTGACGCGACATTCTCTGAACCATTGGGGTGCTCTTAATGGCTGATTGGACATCCTCTGAAGCGGGGAAGGTAACACCTTCTGGGGCCACGCTTAATCGCGTGCCACGTGGTTCATCACGCGGTCAACCTCAAAAGTCTCTTGCGCTCCCATTGAGCGCCTAATCCTTTGACACGCGGGTCATTCGCACGGTCCCAAATTAGCGCGTCTTGGGTTGCAAATGTAACGTTGAAGTTACCCAAAACCCCGCGCTCAAAACCCCTATTTCATCCACTTTCTCTGCATTCCCGCACTGTTCATGATGCGAATCAAATAAAGAAGGCTTTTAATAATGAAGGACAAGATCATTCGCCCTCACATTTAAAGTTCTTCTTATTATTCTTTGCAAAAGATGAGGCCTAAAGCCCAAGCCCAAGCTCAAGAAGGCCAAAGCCCAAAAAGCCCAAGTTCATCTCATGAAGGGCAAGGCCAAGTATTAAATAATAAAGAATATTGTTGAAGGTGCTTAGAGGGAAACATTAGAAACCTCTATTGTTAAAGCATCTTTTAGTCTTTAGTTAGGAGTCTTAGGGGGGGGGGGTGTGTTAGTAGATAGGTGTAGGAGTAGAAAAGGAGGTGCCAAAGTGAAGGAAGAGGTCACACCTTCCTCATGCTTTGTTTTAGGCGCAAATTCTAGAAGCTTTTTGGGAGGGAGTTTTTTGAATTTGTGTAGCTTATATTTCAGCACCTTAGGCTATAAATAGAGGTGCTCTCTTTGTATTTTTCAGATTGGAATTAATCTAAGAAAACTCTACTCAAATTTTGAATGAACTTTGGAGAGCTTTGAGCCTTCTTCTCTAGTCTTATCTTGATGGATCAATGGAGTCCTCAAGTGGCGGCATCACTCTCATCTAGGAGCATTCCACACTTCTAGTGGCGAGATCATCCATCCTCCTTCCATCTTCATGAGCATTTCTTCTCTCCTTCCTTTCTCCTCTTTCTATTGTTTGTGTTAGCTTGTGTTCTTGAGTTTTGGTTAGATGTTCTTGCTGTTTTTATGAGTTTTTGGTTCGGCAGTTCTATAATTCTGTCCATTCATCTTGTTCCTTTGCTTTTCTTGCTCATTTGTTCGGTTCAATTTGACTATAATTGGTTCATCCAAATGAGTTTGGGATTTGGTACTAGTTTTTGGTGAGTTCTTGTCTTAGAACAATGATCCAACTCTAAGAAAAGTGCCTTTATAATGTCCAACTCAAGGTGATTCCTAAGAAGGTCAAGAACCTTTCTCTATATGGCTAGTGGAATCACATCAGTTTATCTCCTTCGAGCTCTTTCTCTGCAATCCCTGCTCTCTCCTTCTCACTTCCATTCCTTCCCTACTTCGATACTCAAAGGTATGATTTTTCTACCTCCATGACTCTTCTTCTTCATCGCGTTGCATCGCTGTGTATTGAACTGCCTGGGACTGTTTATGTTTCCACATTTCTGCATTCTTTTCGCTCCTTCGTCCTTCTCCGCTCTTTTCTCTCCCTTTCTGGGTTTCTTCGCGTGGGTGGCATTTTCTAGGGTTTTGTTCCGTCCGGTTGACCGGGACGTCTTCGTGCGTGGCCTCAATCGTCAGCTAAGGACTCCTTCCCACTGAATGCCTGCAAATTTCCTGCAAAATGAGGGCAGAGTGGCGCCCTAGCGGCCGTTTGCACTCCGACGCTCAAGTCAGCCGGCAAGAAACACCAAAAACTGTCCACCCACGTATCTGAGCACCGCGTGTGGCACTCTGAAGGGTGGTAAAAGAACTGTGTATATGTGTGTGTGTTGTCCCCTTCAGGCAAAAATATTCTCCAGTCACTTGTACGTAATCCTAAAGCACGGGCAAGCAACCAGAGAGTTTCTCGTAAATTTGCCAAAGGTTCCAACCCTTTTTCCGACATTCTCAACGCTATTTAAACTGCCCCCAGCATTTAAAGCGCCTTAAAGCGCTTTTAAACTCAAACGTAACGCGCTCATTAAAGCGCTTAATTATGAAACGTAGCGCATTTAAGACGTTGAAACGCTTGGGAGCCATAATAGTACCTGAATGCCAAAAAGGGAAACTGTATTGAATATCTTTAATTACCTGGCACCTGACTAGAGGGTGTTTCCATTCCGGCATTGCTGTCATACACGTGGAGGGCCTCACGACGCCTTGACCCCATCTGGGAGTGTTTCTGCCCATCTGGGGACGTTTCTACGTGTGGGTCCTCCTGCTTGGGAGTGCTACTGCGCTAGGGGTGGCTTTTTGGGTGCCAACTCATGCCCCCCAAGTATCTAGCCACTTACTCTGAGAGCGTATCTGCCTTCCTCTCACACCCTGCACCCGGTTATCCTGGGCGTGACCTTCCTCTTGGGTCGTATCTGTCCCGAAGGCGTCTCTGGGGCGGCAGGGGTACTTCGCGAGTCAGGCTGCCCTTCACTGGTACTATCACTATGGCCTTGAAGCCACCTTTTCCTTCTCTTTATCGCTTTCCCGAGATATCGGGACCTGAGGCTTTCACACGGCGTCGCTCCCTCCATGGTTTTTCCTACCCATGGGTATCGGGGAACCACACCGTGATTGCCTCGCTTTTACACTGTTCGATCTGGCGACGCCCTCACCTGGGCGACGCCTTCACCTAGGCGACGCCTTCACCTGGACGACGCCTTCACCGAGGCGACGCCTTCATCTAGGCGACGCCTCCACCTAGGCGACGCCTTCACCTAGGCGACGCCGTGCTTTAGCGACGCCTTGTCCTGCCTTGGCGACGCTTCCTCTTGGCGTCCCTACACCTGGGCGACACCTTGAGCTGACTTTGACCTTCCAGTCGTTGACTTTGACCTTGACTTAGTCAACGCCCTGATACGGGACGGTACACAAGCCCCCCAGTCTTAAGCCGAAGACTTGTCTTCAGCGCAAAGACTAAAGCCTTGCCCCCGCCATCAATGTGCTTTCTTGATGACGTGTCATTCTCTGCTGACTCAGCAAATTTTCGAATTACTGACGCGACATTATCTGAACCACCGGGGTATTCTTAATGACCGATTGGACATTCCCTGCAATGGGGATGATTACAACTTTTGGGCTACCCTTTATCACGCGCCACGTGGCCCATCGCGTGGCCCTCCTTTAGAGACCTTTGCGCTTCCCCTGGGCAAACGACCTTCTGACGCGTGGCTCGATCCTGCGGCCCTCAATTTGCGCCTCTTGGGTTACGAAATGTAACGTTTAAGTTACTCCAAACCCCGCGCTCACCCTACTGTTACATTCATTCGCTCTGCAACTCCGCACTGTTCATCGCCTTCGAAAACCCTTTTTCTCTGCAACTGCGATTCTCTCCTTCCTGTGCCCTTCTGCTGCCTCCATTTCAATAGCAAAGGTATGATCTCGGATACTCACGACCTTTCCCCTTCGTCGCATTGGATTGATTTATTGAACTGCCTGGGACTGTTGTTATTCACGTATTACTGCATTTCTTCGCTTCTTCTTCCTCCTCTGATTTTTCTCGCGTGGGTGACGCTTCCTGGGGTTCTTTCCCCTTCTTGCCATGGCTAAACTTGCTAAACCCTTTTTCCTCTCTTCTTTCTCCAGCTATCTATTTTCACCATGACGCGCGCGAACGCGGAGCCTGATTCTTCCCCTACGACCCCCAAATCCAACTACAAAGCCTTCTACCCCTGGGCCTCCGATGAGCTCCTGAGTGAATGCACCAGCCTGACTTCCTTCCAGGACCTGGAAGCTCACCGGGGGGATCCCCATCTGTACAACTTTAACGCCTTCTGCCGCACACACGACGCCCACATATCCGTCCGTCCCGGCAGGCCTGGGGAACCTGTTTGTTTGGACGACAGACCTAGAAAGGGGAAACCCTTCTTCTTCATGTACCAGACCGTGTTCAAGCGCGTAGGAGTGCGTCTCCCTTTCACTCCCTTCGAACGGGAGCTTCTTACTGAAATCAACACTGCCCCCGCCCAGCTTCATCCCAATAGCTGGGCATTTGTGAGGGGCTTTCAAATTCTTTGTGGATACCTGGGCATTCCTCCTTCCGTAGATGTCTTCCTGCATTTTTTTGAGGTGAAAAAACAGGGGAAAAGCTTTTGGGTAAGCTTTTCCGGGATCGCTGGCAGGATCCTCCTCTCCCTCTTCCAGAATTCTTACAAGAACTGGAAAGGGAAGTTCTTCAGGGTGTGCTGCGCCAAGCATGATCCCACAGCTTTGGATGGCTTCCCTCTTTACTGGACGGAACGCCCCAAATTGCTCAGGGCCAAAACTCTGGAAGAGCTATCCCCCGCCGATAGAGAGGTAAGCAAGCCTTGGCGGGGTTGGGGATCGTCTTTGATACCTTGAAGCTGGTCGCTAGCGAGTACAATGCCCACGCCCTGACCACCTATTTTGGTAAGGGGCTCTCCCCTCATCTTTTCCCTTCATACGCTTCAATTATTTTATCTGTGTTCTGCCCGTTTCTCACACTTCGTTGGGCGGTTTGGTATGATTGGGTAAGCTCGCTCGCCAACCCTTACGCCCGTGGAGAGGCTCACTAAGTGACGCCGTATCGTCCACGGGACGACTCTAATACCGAAAGGCTCTTTCTTTGATCTTTTAACACTCGGCGCCCACGCCTAAGGAGAGGCCTGCCAAAGCAACACCGTATCGTCCCCGGGTGTCTAAAACGCTGAGTGCTGTGGGGTTTTTGTTCCCTCCATGGTCTTTCCTGCCCATAGGTATCGGGGAACACCCTGCCAGTGACTCGCTGGCATTTGACGGTCTCGCCTCCCTCCACAGTCTCTCCTACCTGTGGGTATCGGGGAGGCGACGTCTGCAACTAACTTTGCCTTTCTCTGATTTCTTCTCCCTCCTCAGTCTTTCCTACCTGTGGGTATCGGGGAGGTAACGCCAGTCGGTATTTGGGTTGGCGACGCCCGCGACTTCTCGTTTGTCGTCGCCCTTTACGTCTTTCCTGGCAACGCCTCGGGCGTTACCTTTGCTTCGACATTGACTTTAATTCTTGCCTTGGTCAACGCCTGATAACAGCGAAGAGCCCAAGGCTTTGCCTGTGCCATCCACGTGGCGCTTCTTGTACAGCTGATGGGACCTTCTGTCATTCGACTTGATCCACGTGGCGCTGCTTGCATGGTCGGTGGGGTATCTAGTCATTTCATTTCCTGACTCCTGCTGTACCCCTGGCTCATTTTCGACGGCGCATCGTACCACTGGATATTCTGCTGATACGACGTTTTCTGATTTAAACCAGTGGTGTCAGCGTCATCCTTTCACCTTCTGCCACGTGTATCAATCGCACGGTGCACCCGTTCGTGTCGTTTGGCGCGCTAGGCGCTTTATTTAACTCTTCAAACTCTGGAACTATCTTCACCATTTTCTCACTCTTCATAACCTACTTGCGTTCTTTCTTCTTGTACCCTTTCTTCTTGCACCCTTTCTTCTCCGTCGAAGGGCTTTCTAACTGCTCCCCTCGCTCAACTCTTGCATTTCCAGCCATCTTGATCTTGTTAAAGAATGTCTTCTCACGATGCTTCCTCCAGGGTCCGTCCCAAAGACTTGTACCCTTGGGCCTCGAGCGAACTTCTTGATGAGTGTTCATGCTTGCTCTCCACCAGGGCCGTACGAGAACACAAAGGGGAGTTGTGTTCTTACGACCACCGGGCCTTCGCGAGGAGGCACGATGACGACATCGCTGTGCTCCCATGCACTCGGGGGAGCCAGTGTGTGGCGACGAACGGGCCAACAACGGGGTCCCTTTCTTTTACTTTTACCAGGTGGTGTTCAAGACCATCGGGGTGCGCTTACCCTTCTCCTGGTTCGAGAAGGAACTGCTGACGGAGATCAACGTGGCTCCAGCCCAGCTATACCCCAACAGCTGGGCCTTTGTCAAGGCCTTCGACGTCCTCTTTGGGTTTCTGGGTTGTGCACCCTCGGTTGACCTCTTTCTTCACTTTTTTGAGGTGAAGAGACAGAGACACAACCTCTGGGTAACTCTCAGCAATGTACCCGGAAGAGTTCTCTTCACGCCCTTCCAAAGCTCGTTCACGGGGTGGAAAGGCCGGTTCTTCAAGATCTGCTGTACTGATCTTGTTCCCGACGCCCTCGATGGGTTTCCGTTGTACTGGGTGAGA
Source organism: Phaseolus vulgaris (assembly GCF_000499845.2). Lineage (NCBI taxonomy): Eukaryota > Viridiplantae > Streptophyta > Magnoliopsida > Fabales > Fabaceae > Phaseolus > Phaseolus vulgaris. Next base: position 18,157,659 of record NC_023750.2, read on the forward strand.
GAGGAAAAGGTCCTCAAAGCCAAACCCCTCAAGAATCTGGCTCCAAGTGATCAAATAGCTTGCCGGATTCTTGCTGAGGCGGGAGGTTTTGACTCTGCTACGGTGATCAGCTTGGAGTTCAACGCTAGGACTCTTGAGAAGTACATAAGTAAGACCCACTGCCATAGGCAACTTCGGCCTTCGTTACTTTCTAAACGTGCCTGTCTTTCTTCACTGTGTCTCTAATACATCTGTTCCTTTGTGCAGGTTCGAAAATAAGCCAAGAAAAGAGGACACGACTTACTCGAGCGCTGCGGGCTGGGAAAGGGGCTTCGCCTTCCTCCAGTGATGACTCTGATGAGCGCTGAGAAGTGGCTTGTTTGTGTTTTTGCATTTTGTACTGAACATTGCTTGTAACAACAATTTTCCAATATCATAACTCTTTACAATGCCACTTTACTTTTCATATGCCTCATATACCGCGCGACTTCCTTTCGTCTCGTTCTGCCAACGATGCATGCTTTTACTTGGGCGACGCCTTCTTTCTGGGCGACGCCAAGGCCTAGGCGACGCCTTCTTCCTTGGCGACGCCATGGCCTAGGCGGCGCATCACATTACTTCTAACAAGGGAAAATAATGGCTGAAAACCAAAGCACTTCTTTTTCTCAACTGGTTATTCCATTCATTAGGGTGACCTCATTAAAAAACCCCCAAAAGGGGAAAAAGAGCGTCCCCTTCAACTAAACTGTTACATGCTGCTTACATAAATCAACTGAAATAAAATTTTAAGTTGGTTGCATTCCAACTGCGCGGGATAGGGCCCCCATCTAAAGTCTCCAGGTGTACGAACCGTTGCCCTTAGCCTCAGTAACTCTGAAGGGCCCGGTCCACTTGGGAGACAGCTTATTCTCCAACTCGTACGGGTGAGCTTTCCTATCACCAGGTCGCCCACCTGAAACTGTCGTGGCTTTACTTTAGAGCTATATTGCCGCTCCACTCTTCTCTTCATCGCTTCTGCTTTTCTTCTGGCTTCTTCCCGGGCCTCTTCTAGTAGATCTAGGTTTACTCGTCTCTCCTCGTTAGACTCCTCCACCACAAAGTTTTGAAAACGCGGTGAGCTTTCGTGTATTTCTACTGGAATCATCGCGTCCGACCCGTACACCAAACTGAACGGCGTCTCCATAGTAGAGGATTGGGGCGTGGTGTGGTATGCCCACACAATCCTTGGCACCTCTTCCGCCCACGCCCCTTTGGCCTTCTCTAACCTTCTTTTTAACCCCCTCAGCAAAACTCTGTTTGCTGACTCTACTTGTCCATTGGTCTGGGGGTGTTCGACCGACGCGAACACTTGCTTGATTCCCACTTCAGCGCACAGATTTCTCAACTGCTGACTGGCGAACTGGGTCCCGTTGTCAGATATCAGGCGCCTGGGTACGCCAAAGCGACACACGATGTTTCTCCACACAAAATGCTGTACCTTATGCGCAGTGATTTGTGCCACGGGTTCTGCTTCTATCCACTTAGTGAAGTATTCGATGGCGACAATCAGATACTTCATCTGCCTGATTGCCAGTGGGAAAGGGCCCAGGATGTCAATACCCATGTGTGGAAAGGCCACGGGCTGTATATGGACCGCAACTCTTCAGGCGGCGCCTTGTGCCAGTCGGCATGCTTTTGGCATTGCCTACACCGTTGGGCGTGCCGTGCGCAATCTTCTTTCACTGTTGGCCAGAAGAACCCTGCGCGTATTACCTTGGAGGCTAAGGATCTTCCTCCTACATGGCTCCCGCAGATGCCTTCGTGTAGCTCTGCCATTATCCTGGTGCACTCATCGCCACTGACGCATGTTAGGATAGGGTGAGTGAAACCGTGCCTGAACAACACCCCATCTACCAAGGTATATCTTACGGCGTTCCTTTTGATTTTCTTACCCTCTTCAGGGTCCACTGGAAGGGCCCCATCAGGTATCTTACGGCGTACCGTTTATAGGGCGTCATCCAGGTGTCTCCCGTGGACAGACACAAACCTGCATCTGCTCTTCCTCAGACACACCCGCGTACATACTGATGCGGGGCGCCCTCTGCGTATCTTGGGTTAATGAGGAGTGACTCCTCGGCCTTCCCCTTGATGCATAAATCTGGAGGACATCCACTCTGTTGTCTTCCACGAATCGACGCGGAGCTTTGAGGGTCTCCTGGATCACTGTCCTCTGTCTACCCCCCTTGCCTGAGCTGGCCAGCTTTGCAAGCAGGTCAGCTCTGGCATTCTGCTCCCTCGGGACGTGTATCAACTCAAGAGCGTTGAACGCCCCTCTCAACAACTGGACGTATTTGAGATACGCCGCCATCTGTGGGTCCTTCGCCTGGAACCCACCCGACACCTGCCCCGTGACCAACTGGGAGTCGCTCTTCACCAGGAGGTTCTGTGCGCCCATCTCTTTGGCCAAGAGCATTCCTGCAATCAAGGCTTCGTATTCTGCTTGGTTGTTACTTGCCTTGAAGGCAAAACGCAAGGCCTGCTCGATTAGTATGCCGTCGGGTCCTTCCAGCACTATTCCCGCACCACTCCCTTGCTGGTTTGAGGAACCATCGACCGAGAGCAGCCACTGTGAACCCGCTTCCACTTCTTGCTCACCTCCGGGCGAAAGTTTTGCTACAAAATCCGCATACACCTGCCCCTTAATGGATCCTCTAGGCTCGTACTGTATGTCGAATTCCGACAGTTCCACAGCCCAACGTACCATTCGTCCTGCCACATCGGGCTTCTGCAGCACCTTCTGTATGGGGAGGTTGGTCATTACCACCACGTGAAACTGTGAAAGTAATGACGGAGCCTCCTAGCCGAGAACACTACCGCCAGTGCCGCCTTCTCCAGCGCCTGGTACCTTGTCTCGGCTCCCTGTAAGGCTTTGCTTACAAAGTAGATGGGCTTCTGACACTGGCTCTGCTCTTGTACCAACACAGAACTGATGGCCCTATCTGTTACAGTAAAATACAAACGGAGGGGCACGCCCGTTACCGGTTTGCAGAGAACCGGAGGCGTCGCCAGGTACTCCTTCAGTTTAACGAAAGCCGCTTCGCATTCCTCAGTCCATGCAAAGCGACTGTTTCTCTTGAGGCACTGGAAGTACGGGTGCCCCTTTTCCCTCCAGCGGAAACAAACCTCGAGAGCGCCGCCATCCGCCCTGTCAACTGTTGAACCTCCTCCACCGATGTCGGGCTCCGCATGGCAATAATGGCCGCACATTTGTCGGGGTTCGCCTCTATACCCCTCTCGGTGAGCAGAAAACCCAAGAATTTACCGGCCTCTACCCCAAAAACACACTTCTCGGGGTTCAACTTGAGGCGGTACTTGGATATCGTGTTGAACAATTCCTCCAAGTCTGCCATGTGCTGCATCCTGTTCTGCGACGCCACCACCATGTCGTCCACATAGGCGTATACATTCCTCCCGAGCATTGGCGCCAAGACCTTATCCATTAAGCTCTGGTACGTGGCGCCCGCATTTTTGAGTCCGAAAGGCATCACCTTATAACAATAACTGCATGTTTCAGTCATGAACGCAGTTTTGCTCTCGTCCCTGGGGTGCATCTTGATTTGGTTATAACCTGAGAAGGCGTCCAGGAAGCTTAACACTTTGCTGCCAGACGCGCTGTCCACTAGGGCGTCAATGCTGGGCAGCGGATAGGAATCCTTCGGGCACGCCTTATTCAGGTCCGTGAAGTCAACGCACATTCTCCATTTCCCGTTTGCCTTCTTCACCAGAATGACATTGGCGAGCCACTCAGGGTACTGAATCTCCCTAATGTGGCCAGCACTCAGCAGCTTCTGCGTTTCGTCTTTCACCACCTGTTGTCGTCCTCATTGAATTTCCTCCTTCTCTGACGCACGGGCGAACCGTGGCGTCCATGCTGAGGTGGTGGCACAGAAATCGGGGTCGATGCCCGGCATGTCCGAGGCGGACCACGCGAAGGCATCCATGTGGCCGAAATCACTTCCGCACCCCTTCCCGTTCTTCTGGGTTTAGCGAGCTTCCTAACTTGAAAGCTTTGCCGCCAATCTCCCTCTCTAGGATGTTGGTCGCGGGTTGCTTCCTATTATCATCATCGGCGGGCGCCGCTTCTTCTACGGGCGCCGCCTCCTCCACGTGTGCTTCCTCCATTGGCGCATCCGCTTCGGGCGTCGCCCTTTCTGCTATGGCCTCTTCGGGGGTCTGCCCAGCGGGCGTCGCCTCGATCATCGTTGCGTCCGCGCTCGGTGGACGCTCGTACACCATGAAAACGCCTCTCTTCGTCTTCAGGCTGTTTTCGTAGCATTTTCTTGCCTCCTCTTGGTCTGATCTGATGACTATCACCCGGCCACTGAGGTCCGGTAGCTTCATCTTCATGTGCCGGGTGGAGGATATTGCACTCAGACGGTTTAGCGCCGGTCTGCCCAGCAAAATGTTATAGGCAGAATTGGCGTTAACGACGAGGTACCGAATGCTCTCTGTTCGGGAGGCCTCTCCGTCCGTGAACGTAGTCCTCAACTCCAGGTACCCCCGGACCTCTATCTGGTTATCCCCGAACCCATACAAACATCCCGTATAGGGGCTCAGTAGATCGGGGGACAGCCGTAACTTATTAAAAGTCGACAAAAACATGACGTCTGCCGAGCTTCCCTGATCAACAAGCACTCGGTGGACCTTTCTTCCAGTCGTGACGACCGAGATGACAACGGGATCGTTGTCATGGGGCACCACATCTCGGAGATCCCTTCTTGTGAACACAATATCTGACTCCCAGGGCTCCCCCGAGAGCCTCTCTTCGATTGAATTTACCCCCCTCGCGTATTTCTTCCGCTGGGAGGCGGTGGGTCCTCCGCCGGAAAAACCTCCAGCAATGGTGTGGACCTCGCCAAGCACAGGCATCTCGTGCGCTGGCTCATCCGCCGGCGACGGCAGGGTGGCGGTCGTGGTGGACTCTGCGACGTAATCTTTCAAAAACCCAGTCCTCACCAGCTCATCTAGCTGGTAGCCCAACGACAGGCAATTATCAATTTGGTGCCCGAAAGCCTCGTGAAATTCGCACCAAGAGTCTTTACGGGGCCCTAGCACTTTGTCGGTCTTCGCCGGTCGCCTCAGCCTCTCGGCTATGTTGGGCACGGCGATCAAATCCTTCAACTCGACTACGAAGTTGTACCTCGCCGGTCTTGCTCTTTCTCTGGTGGGGCGTTCGCCTCCTGCTGGGCCCCGAGGCTGGGGCTTTCTGGCCTCGTAGGGGCGTCTCGCCTCTGGCTTCTTTCTCCCCGTCGTGGTCTCATTGACTCTGACGGGTTGAACTCGCGCCGGTCCCCTTGGGCGTGAGGGCACGGTACTAGTGCGCTTCACACCTACCTCCCCTTCCGAAGCGATATGCTCCACCGCCCTGCGCCGTAATTCTGCGAAAGTCCTAGGGCGATTGCGGATAATAGATTCTCCAAAGGGCCCTGGGCATACGCCTTTCACAAATGCGTACACGATCATAGGCTCCTCGGTTGTACCAACCTTCACGACCTGGGCCCCGAAGCGATTGATATACTCCTTCAGGATCTCCCCCTGATACTGCTTCACATCAAACAGGTCGTAGGAGACCGGCGGCGGGGCCTTGTTGGCCAAATACTGTTCTCTGAATAACCGCGACAACTGGCGGAAAGACGTGATATGGCCCTCGGGAAGGCTGATGAACCAGTCCATAGCCATCCCGGTCAGGGTGCTCATGAAGAGCTTGCACTTGGCGGCATCAGAGCCGCCTATCAGGACCATCTGCGTGTGGAACGCCGCGAGGTGCGTCTCCGGGTCCTCCATCCCAGTGAAAATTGCCTTGGGTCCCGCGAACGTGTTCGGGATTGCTGCGTCTAGGATCTCTTGTGAGAACGGAGTGGAAAACTCCCTTGGTGGGGAGTGATTCTCCATCTCATCATGCCCAGGCCGCCTCCTATCGTTTCTCAGGCCCTGGCGCAACTCCTCATTCACACGGTGGAGCTCTTCGTTGCGCTCATGCGAGGCGTCAAGATCTGCCTGCATGCGCTCCTGCTCCATCTTCGAATCCGCCATGTCCTGCTGCAACCCCCTCATTATTGCCAGGACCTGCTGCATGGATAGGTCTGCGGGGGCTGCACGCGCTGATCTTCGTCTAGTGGGGGCCATTGTCACTCCAACCTCCTTCAGCACTACCGTAACCTGGTAGATTTTCACGAACTTGTGTGATGGGACTGATGTTTTATATCGGCCCCACGGTGGGTGCCAAATGTTCCGTCCGGTTGACCGGGACGTCTTCGTGCGTGGCCTCAATCGTCAGCTAAGGACTCCTTCCCACTGAATGCCTGCAAATTTCCTGCAAAAAGATGGCAGAGTGGCGCCCTAGCGGCCGTTTGCACTCCGACGCTCAAGTCAGCCAGCAAGAAACACCAAAAACTGTCCACCCACGTATCTGAGCACCGCGTGTGGCACTCTGAAGGGTGGTAAAAGAACTGTGTATATGTGTGTGTGTTGTCCCCTTCAGGCAAAAATATTCTCCAGTCACTTGTGCGTAATCCTAAAGCACGGGCAAGCAACCAGAAAGTTTCTCGTAAATTTGCCAAAGGTCCCAACCCCTTTTTCTGACATTCTCAGCGCTATTTAAACTGCCCCCAGCATTTAAAGCGCCTTAAAGCGCTTTTAAACTCAAACGTAACGCGCTCATTAAAGCGCTTAATTATGAAACGTAGCGCATTTAAGACGTTGAAACGCTTGGAAGCTATAATAGTACCTGAATGCCAAAAAGGGAAACTGTATTGAATATCTTTAATTACCTGGCACCTGACTAGAGGGTGTTTCTATTCCGGCATTGCTGTCATACACGTGGAGGGCCTCACGACGCCATGACCCCATCCGGGGGCGTTTCTGCCCATCTGGGGACGTTTCTACGTGTGGGTCCTCCTGCTTGGGAGTGCTACTGTGCTAGGGGTGGCTTTTTGGGTACCAACTCATGCCCCCAAGTATCTAGCCACTTACTCTGAGAGCGTATCTGCCTTCCTCTCGCACCCTTCACCCGGTTATCCTGGGCGTGACCTTCCTCTTGGGTCGTATCTGTCCCGAAGGCGTCTCTGGGGCAGCAGGGGTACTTCGCGAGTCAGGCTACCCTTCACTGGTACTATTACTATGGCCTTGGAGCCACCTTTCCTTTCTCTTTATTACTTTCCCGAGATATCGGGACCTGAGGCTTTCCCACGACGTCGCTCCCTCCATGGTCTTTCCTACCCATGGGTATCGGGGAACCACACCATGATTGCCTTGCTTTTACACTGTTTAATCTGGCGACGCCCTCACCAGGGCGACGCCTTCACCTAGGCGACGCCTTCACCTAGGCGACGCCTTCACCTAGGCGACGCCTTCACCTAGGCGACGCCTTCACCTAGGCGACGCCTTCGCTTAGGCGGCGCCTTGTCCTACCTTGGCGACGCTTCCTCTTGGCGTCTCTACATCTGGGCGACACCTCGAGCTGACTTTGACTTTCCTGTTGTTGACTTTGACCTTGACTTAGTCAACGCCCTGATACGGGACGGTACAAAATCCTTATAAACAATGGTTGTCACAACGAGACTATCCTTACACATAAGAGAAAGAGTCTTCATGAAGGAGAACTCATGGGACAAATTAGAGTTGATAAAACTCTAGAGCTTTTAAAAGGAAAACTTTTGTCCCCCATGAGAAAAGAAGTTCAAAGACATTACCTTAGGTACAATTCTTGTTTTCAAACTACACCCAAGGCAATGTCTCATGAACTCTATACTCCTTCACCTTTTGCAAATGATCCTTGGGAAGATATAAATTTCATATTAAAACTCCCTAGGACAACAAAAGGTTGTGATTCAATCTTCATGGTTATGGATAAACTCTTCTCTAGAGAAGTCATACATCTTCATGGTTTATCTTCAAGCATAGTGTTGAATAGAGTTCCAAATTTCGCAAACCATGATTTGAGGATTTCCTTTGAAAACTTGCAACTAAATTGCACACTTTAAATTCTTATCATCCTCAAACGCATGGTCAAAATATATTTGAAAATCTAGCTCTTTCTACTATGCCTAGAATAAACATGAAGTGCACACACAACTCTAGAGGTGAGCAAACATACCATAAAGTAGTCCACAAAACTACTTATATTTCTACTTTTAAAGTTATGTGTGGGTTCAATCATCTTTCTCCTTTTAAGTTGTTACCATCTTCTATAGGATTTATGCCTAAAGAGAAAGTAACCACAAATGAACCTTTTAAAATACATAAGATGATTAGAGACCACACACAACCATTAAAAGAGAAACTTTGTCCAAGGTTGCCAAAACCAAAAGAAAAACAAAAATGGCAACCTAGTAAAATTAATTTGCAAACTAACACCTATGCCTTATTTGATTATTTCTATAGGTGGACGTTTGACCCAGGAGGACAAGCTTTGGCGAAGCAAGAGGCTGTTATCCGAGATCAAGTCTGAAGATCTGAGGATAGATCTTCTCAAAGAAGGAGGAGATGATGGACACCATCCAGCCACAACCATCCCCTAGCCATCAAGAAGAAGAAGCAATGGATTTGAGGACAAATCCTTTTCAAGAGGGAGGGGATGATGGAAGAGGCCCAAGCACAAGCCCACATGCAAGCCCACCAAAGGGTAGATTTGGGCCAACCATAGAGTTATGGCCAAGAGGATCCAAGAAGACGTTCTTTTACATGTTCAAATGCCATAAACTCTAGTGTAGAGTAGACTTTAATTTCTTGTCAAAATTAGCATAGGAACTTTATTTGTAATTTTCTTAGAATTAATTTTGGCACCTAAAACACCAACCTAGGTAAACTTAGAGTTTCTAAAAAAACCTCTAAATTTACCAAGGCCGGTCTAGAAAGCCCATGGAGGGGGTGAACATAAAAACTAGACACACCCCTCCCCATGTGCTCATTTGTGCACCCATGTGCCATGTGCACCCATGTGCTTCACATTTACATTTCATTTGGCTAGCATTAGGGTTGCATTATGGTCCTCCTTAGCCTATAAAAGGAGGAGCCTACACCTTGTATTTTCAAGTTTATTGTGAGTAAGGTTATGCTGCCATTTTTGTGCACAAGCTTTACTTCTCCTAGAAATCTAGGCTCTAAACTTCAATCCTTTCACCTTCTCCCTTGAGCTGGCCGAACCACTCAAACACCATACTCATCATGCACCTACAAGGCCAACACAACTCCTAGGAGGGTCTTGATCATCTCACCCATTGCTTCCGCACCTTATTTTCTACTTTGATTCAAGAAGAACACATGAAAATGCCATCAGGAAGCCTCGCCCTTACGAGCCTAGGAAGGACCAGGGCAGGGGCGCGCGAGGGAGAGCAACGCACACCCCAGATTTGACTTCATGGTGGAATTGGCGGAGCAGATCGCCATTCCAGCCATAGCGGCAAGATTACGAGCACCGGAGAAGACCGACAAGGTGCTGGGAAGGAAGAAGAATGTGTGGTGTGAGTTTCACCAGGCTTATGGCCACTCACTCCACACTTGTTTGGCATTGGGACACCAACTCGCGGAGTTGGTAAAAAATGGCTTTCTGAGCGATTACATGCGGGAGACGCAAGGTGATCGGGCGTCGGGGCCACCAGCAGAAGATCCGCAACACGAGGTACCAGTGCACGGGGAGGTGCACACGATCGCGGGAGGCTTCTCTTGGGGGGGTGTACAGCCTCTAAGAGGAAGAGGTACGCTCAGTCGGTGATGATTGTTGACACGGTGGAAGATCATGTCCCCGATGCTGACATCACCTTCACCAAGGCGGATCTCCAGGACGTTGTGCCTCACGACAACGATCCTATAGTTATCTCCCTCGTCACGGCAGGGAGAAAAGTGCACAGGGTCCTCATGGATCAGGGAAGCTCGGCAGACGTGATGTTTTGGCCGACGTTCAACAAGTTGCAGCTGTCCCTTGCTCAGTTGAGGCCATACCCAGGGTGCTTGTACGGCTTCGCAGGGGACCAGGTGGAGGTGCGAGGCTACATAGAGCTGAGGACCACGTTCACGGATGGGACCGTGGCCCACAGTGAGAAGATCAAGTACCTAGTGGTCAACGCTCCATCCGCTTACAACATACTGTTGGGAAGGCCGACGCTCAACAGGTTGGGAGCCGTACCATCGACGAGGCACATGAAGTTGAAGCTGCCGTCGATGGAGGGGGTAGTGATCACCGTCAAGTCAGACCAGAAGGAAGTTAGGCGCTGCTACGAGAACAACCTCAAGCAGTAGAGGAGTGTATGCCATGTTACCTCGACACCACCACTAGGTGTGGACGAGAGGCGATCGGAGGGGTACACAAGGTAATGTGAAGATGGAGGAAACAGTGTTGGGGGGCTCAGGAGTGGCCCAAGAAAAAGCTGAGAAAGAGAGAGTGATCACGCCCAGCGAGTCAGGGATCACGACCCCCATATCGGCTGGAGACTTTGGGCGGAGGGGCGATCCCCCGAACGTGGAACGCCACCCACCTAAAGGTCTATTTCAGTTGAAAATGTAAAGTAGTCGCGCTTTCGCGCTAGTATAAACAGTTTGAACAGTTCAGGGGGCACTCTTTTTCCCAGAAGAGGGTTTAAATGAGGCCACCCAATAAAAAAGAAGTTATAAGTATAAAAGTTTGCAAGTTTTAAAGATAAAATCCTCCTCGCCCCAGGCGCGAGCGCAGGTAATCTGTTAGGCCTTCCTCGCCCCAGGTGCGGGCAGGGCAACCGGTTTAAAGTCCTCCTCACCCCAGGTGTGAGTGCAGGCAACTAAGGTTCGAAAAGCCAGGGGTGCTAGTAAGCCCGAAGAAGGGAAAGGAAGGATTTCGAGAAACGCCTTTACCCAAGTGGCATAGCATCAATATTGGCGCAGTAGAACTCTTAGTCAAAAACCCTTCTCACCCCAGGAGTGAGAAGGTGGACGTATGACCCGACGTGTTAGGGGTCGATGACCTTGGGGCAGGCAAGAGGGGTTATCAAGAAACACTCTTCTCCCCAAAACAGGGCATCATCCTTGACCGATCGGTGGGGAGTCCTCTATGCACTTAGCGCTGGAGCGACAAGCAATCCAGAAAGACATAAGGTGGAGGCAGAGCGCGATGACTGATGAGTGGTTGGCTGAAGTATCCTGATCGGTTATCGGTGGTTAGAATGCTATTTGAGGAGTCTTAGATAAGTTCTTACGCGATAGGCCTAAGCAAGCAATGCCACGCCAGAACAGTTATCAAGCGTTGTTAGTCGCGATCAGAGTCAGAAGTAGAGAATTCAAGGTACAACGAAGTTTCATGCCAAGTTTAAGCAGGTTAGCAGTTAATCGTGCATGGCAAGAGATAAAAACTAAAGAAATACACAGCAGAAGAAATAGTAAGAAGAAAGTGGCATTTTATACGCAATCAGAGTTTTTACATTCAAAAGTTTATATACAAAGAGATGTAAACTAGATAAAAGATGATCAAGGGCGAACGATCTTGCCGTCCACCACCTCGAAGTCTATGGCGAATTGGGAGTAGTCAGCCTCCGGAAAGACGCACTTAACTTGCTCGAGGGCCAAGTCGAAACCCTCAGCAAAGGTATCAGCAGCCTCTTCCCAGAGCCTGGCCTTCTCAACCTCGAGCCCAGCCTTGACGGTCTCGAGCACGACCTTCTCGGTGACCAGGGTGGCGTTGGCAGACTCGGCTTCCTTGAGCTTTTGATCGTTTGCTGCGAGAGCCTCCGCCATATTCACGATCTGTTGGCGCAAGAAGGCGTTCTCAGCTTCAAGTTGGGTGGCCCTCCCCGTGGTCTCCAACAGATCGGCATCAAGAGCGGCGACGGCATCCCCCATCAACATCTCCGTCTTGATGGTTTCTTGGACTTGCAGGGCAAGCCCTCTCTTGGCTTCCTCCACCATACCCTTCAGCATGTCGTTAGTGCTCTGCAGGGCCTCATAGTCGCTTTGAAGTGACTTTTTTTGGTTGAGCAGCTCGCTCATCTTACCCTCCAGCTTTTCGAGGCGACGATGCTGTGTGGAGAACTCAGGGGAGAGCACCATTTGGCGGGCCAGATGAAGGTCCACCTCGCTGGCGCTCCACTTGATTAGCTCGCGATTTTGGAGCAGTTGTTTAGTCAGTCGGAGGACCCTGGTGAGCCCTTCAGCGCTGGAGCCCGATGCTTGAAGGGAACTCTCGCCACCACCCTCGGTTGTGGTAGCAGAGTCTTGAGGGCATGGTGAGGTTGGGGGGCGAGAGGTTCCCTCCGAACGAGCAGCCCCACTCCCAGCTGTTTGAGTTGGTAAGGCAGGGAGTGGCCTGGCTGGGGGCGGGGAGGGAAGAGGGGCTGGGGAAGGAGAGCGTACAGGAGAAGCCTGTGCTTGAGGGATCCAAGTAACATCTCCCTCAAGGCCCTCGGTTCCCCTCTTTCTCCGTTGGACTAAGGGAGACCCCGAACTCTCCTCTTTGATAGATATAACGGTGGTGGGAGCCTTCACCAATTGTTTCCTCTTCTTATCACCCCTGGTCTCGGGGCCTTCAGCTGGCGCGACCGAGATGGGGGAGGCAGGGATAGGCTCGGCGGTAGAAGACGACCCGACAGCTCATCGGCTCTTAGCTAGCGCGATCAGCTTCTGTCGTCGTTCTTTGTTGGAAGTCATATCAGCATCAGTTAAACACGGCAAAGGGTTAGTGCACAAGGAGCCAAGAAAGCAAACAAGTGCAGAAAATTAATTAACATATGAAAATACGCAAGTATGGCAAGCAAGCGCGAGGATGCATGCCCAAAGAAGTAGCAAGTTAAAGGAAAGAAGAGAAGGCAAACCAATGTATTTCTTGAGCATTTCTGCGTCGAACTCGTGCTTGATGAGGGTGAAGGAGCCGAACTTAGCGCCCAAACTCAAAAGTAGGTCGCACAACTCGCGCTTGTATGGTGCCATGGCCTCCAAGCCTCGAGGTTTTCTGAACTCTACCTTGGGGACCCAGTAAAGCGGGAAGCCCTCAAGTAGAGTCGGGTTGTGCTCGTTGGAGGTGATCATGTAGAACCTACCCTTCCAATCCTTGAAGGATTGCTGGTATAGGCCCAAGATCACCCTCCCTGACACACCATTCAAGCTTACCCACGACCTATCACCTGGGTTCTTGGCCTCAAAGAAGTGGAGGAAGACGTCAGTTGATGGAGGGTGCCCGAAGTGGTTGCAGAGAATTTCGAACGCTCGGATGAAGGCCCAAGCGTTCGGATGGAGTTGGCAGGGAGCCACGTTCAGCTCGGTAAGGAGATCCTTCTCGAAGAAGGTGAAAAGAAGTCGGAGGCGCAACCTCTTGAAGATGGCAGAATAGATGAAGGTAAAGGGCACCCCATTGGTGACCCTATCATCCACACATATTGGCATGCCTCGGGGGGGGATGCACACGCCCAAGTGTGAGTCATCCTCCCTGTCAAGACCGCATGAGGGTTAGTCTGTATTGCTGCTCAGCAAGGTAGCGATATGGTCGACGGGGAGTTGGCTAGACGTCTCGGCGAGCAGGTGGAGGGGAGCCCACTGGTACACCCGCGCGTAGTCGTGGTGAGGAGGGTGCGCACTCGTTGATGGGGGCGCACTCGTCGAAGGCGATGACGGTGCACTTGCAGAAGGTTGTGCACCAGAAGATGAAGCAAGACGAGCGGTGGTTTTCATACGAGCCATTGTGCAATAGCTACAATGGAGAAAGAAAAGAAGGAGTGAGGAGAACGAAAAAACTATGGTCGAAGGGGTTGGAGAGGCGAAAAAGACGAAAAAGAAGAATCGAAAACACAGAAAATGCAGAAAAACCAGAAGAAACCCTGGTACAGTGCAGGAAAAGGAAAAACAACCCACAACGTATGCACAGTGCAGTTATTGGATTATGCAATCGGTAGAAGGTATTCAAATATTCCATAGATAAAGAAAAGGGGTACCTTTTGTTGATTGCAAACGGTTTCTGGAAGCTTGATGTTGGGGAAGACGAATCGCAGAGAGGAAGTTCGAGAGTCTCAGAGAAGAAGTGTTGGAGAAGGTGATGGAACAGTAGAGGCGCGTAAGTTTTGAATGTAATAAACGCAAACGACGTTTCATGCTAGCCGTTGATGCGTACACGTGTCGCAAGATTAGGGAAGGAAGGCGTAACGTCACTTAAAGCACAGCACGTGATGTGGCGCGTGATGTGGCACGTGACGTGGCGTCACTTGCCACGTGGCCACTGAGGACGATCACTTAGTCTGATGTGAATGCAATAGCAAGAATACATGATTCTTTGACATTCTTAGGAACAACTTGAGTTGGTCATGAATTGGCACTTTAATTAGAATTGGATCAAGGTTCTAATACAAGAACTCACCAAGACTTTGCACCGAACCAAAGCTCACATGGAAGTCCATGTTTTATCAAATTGAATCAAACAACAAGAATGGAAGGAAAACACAATTGAATGCAGCTAATTAAAAGAAACAACCGAACAGAATTGAAAATACAGCTGAAGAAATCGAATGGAATTGAAGAACAAGTGAACTAAAACATGAACATGAAGAAGAAACAAAGCTTGAGAATAGAAAACTTATGCAGATGGAACAGTAGGTGAGTGATCACGCCACTTAGAGTGTGGATACTCCAAGATTAGTGTGTTGCCGCCACTTGAGGTTCACCATAGACACCTAAGATGAGACTTGATGAAGGCACCAAAGCTCTTCCAATTTCTCTCTCAAATTGAGTAGAGTTTTCTTACTTCAAATTCCAAATCTGATTTCTACAAGGCAAGCACCTTTATTTATAGCCTATAAGGTGCTGAAATGCAAAGTAAATCAAATGCAAATGTGCCCCTAAATGACATGTAATTTCGGCGCCAACTAGTGCATGAAGGAAGTGTGACTTTCCTTCCTAATTTGGCACCTCCTAACTCATATCTACACTCCCCCTAGCATCCCTTACTAAGTTCACACCCCCCTAAGCTTCTAATATTTCTAAACTAGAACTAAGGATGCTTTTACAAAAGAGGTTTCTTATGTTTCCCTCTTAAGCACCATCTACCAAAGATATTACAAATAAAGAAAACAATTGTCCATTATTTCCTAAGGCCTTGAACATGCTTCTTGTAAGACTTTGAGGAGGATGAATGATGTCTAGCACAGCTACCTCTTGATCCTTTTCCTCTTCTTGTCCTTGTTGATTGGCTTCTATTTGTCCTTGGCCTTCCATCATAGTCTCTTCGCTGAAAACAAGTATATAGCTCGAGACTGGGGGGCTTGTGATCCGGTCGGTCATCGGTAGTCGGTGACGTCAGCAACAGATAGCCACGTGGACCGTTCTTAATGGGACACGTGGGCCAGGGAAGCTGATGTGTCTTGGAGAGGGTCACCCAGGGGGTGATCGGTGATCAGGTGGTGATCGGTGGTCAGAAAGAATGCGCGATCATCGTCTAGATAAGCGCCATGAAGCAGAGGGCGTGGCGCAATGGGAAACCGATCGGTCGTCTGGGGTGAGTGACGGTCGTCGGGTCTTCGTGTTACGCGCAGTTAAGCTGGGAACGAGAGGCGATTCCCGGCGAGAGCGTTTTATACGAGCCTTGTGTGGCAGAGTATCAAAGAAAGGAGAAGTTATGTGCTTTGTAGTGTCGTGCATGAGAGTGGCCTAAGAGAGCTAGCAGTCAGTCGGTGATTGGTGCTCTCTTAACCCATAACGTGCATGGAGCAAAGCAGAGGTGATCGTTCACACAGTAGGTGACGCCTGGTACGTGCGCTTAGCCAAGCCACACCTTGTACTCATGCTGAGGTTGCGCGAGACACCTAGTGAAAGAAACACGCTAAGTTACTTCGTACACGAATAACTTAGGCGCGCAAACAGAGTATATAAAGGCATTCCGCGCTCAAATAAAGGGAGGTAAGATTCATTCTTGCAAGTGACTAGTTTACACATAGAGAGAAAGAGATAATCACAGAGTGCACACGAGTCTCGCTGAGATTCCTAGTTCTTAGTTCTTTGGTGGTTTTGCGTGGCTGACTTGAGCGTCGGAGTGCAATCGGCCGCTAGAGGCGCCGTTTGTTGTGTTTCGCAGGTTCGCTTGGAGCTTTTGGGAGGTGCTTGGAACGTTCTTGTGGAAGACAGAGTTTGACGTGGCGATTCTGATGGCAAAGTCATGGAGCTCTTCTCGGATTTATGATCAAGGGTGCGGAAGCTATGGATTGAAATGTGCAAGATCCTCCTAGGAGCTATGGTGATCTTGAAGGTGCATGATGTGTATGGAAAGAGGGAGGTTCGACCAGCCCTATCGTAGGTGATGAAGATGAAGATTAGGTCCTAGAAACTAGGCAAAAGCAATGTATGGCACAATGTTGGCAGCATAACATTACTCTCATTAATCTTGAAAATACAAGAGCTAGGCATCTCCTTTTATAGGCTAAGGAGGCCGTAATTCTTAAGCTAAGTGCAAATGAAATGCTAGCTAAATGTAATGTAAATGTGAAGCACATGGGTGCACATGGTCCTTTATTAGTAAAGGCTTCTAGAAACCTTTAGCTAATCAAGGTTACTGCTTCCTTAATTCTAATGTGCAGAAAATTAAACAATTGTCCACATGGTTATGCTATTTACACCTCATTTAAAGCTAAACTACACTTGATGGGCCTTCACGGAATATGTGCTATTAGGCCTTTTCCCATTCATAGCTTGATCCAAGTCTTCTTGTTCTAGACGCTCTTGGCTTGGTCTTAGACGCTCCTAGCTTGATCTTAGATGCTCCTAACTAGGTCTTAGATGCTCCTAGCTTGATCTTAGACGCTCCTAGCTTGATCTTTAGACGCTCCTAGCTTGGTCTTAGATGCTTGGCTTGGGTCTAGACGCTCTTGGCTTGGGGTCTAGACGCTCTTGACTTGGCTCTTGCCTTTCATGGAAGGTTGTGCTTGGCCCTCTTCCATCATCCCCTCCTTCTTGAAAAGGATTTGTCCTCAAATCCAATGCTTTCTCTTTAACTAGGGGGATGAGTGTGGCTGGATGGTGTCCATCATCTCCTCCTTCTTGAGAAGATCTATCCTCAAATCTTCAGGCTTGATCTCGGATAGCAGCCTCTTGCTTTGAGAACTAGGAGTGCCCTCCCGGGTCAAACGTGTACCTACGGAAATCATCAAATAATGCAGAGGTGTGAGTTTGAAAATTAATTTCACTAAGTTGCCATTTTTGTTTTTCTTTTGTGTTTGGCAACTTTTTACGATATTTCTTTTTTGATTGTTGTATGTGTTCTCTAATCATCTTATGCATTTTAAAATTTTCAATTGTGGTTACTTTCTTCTTAGTCACAAATCCTATAGGAGATGGTAACAACTCAAAAGAAGAAGCCCACATACAACCTCAAAAGTAGAAATATAAGTAGTTTTGTGAACTACTTTATGGTGTGCATGCTCATCTCTAGAGTTGTGTTTATCTCTCATGATTACTCTAGGCATAGTAGAAAGAGCTAGATTTTCAATTGTATTTTGACCATTCTTTTGAAAAATAATCTATGCAAGCCTCTTTTAAGGATTCTTCTTTTTTTTCTATGTTTGCAAGTGTTCCTTTACAAAAGGTAAGGCTTTGAGGTTGTTCAACAAGACACATATTTTCAAAGGTATGTTCAATGTGCTTTCCTTGTTGAATGACCTTGTGGGAAGGAACACTCTTCTCCCACGCCTTTTGTTTCTCAAGGGTTTTCTCATGCTTTTCTATTTTTACATTTTCGTCACTCTCACTAGCTTCTTTTTCTTGGCTACTATTCTCATCTTTGTCCCTTAAGATCATAGATCTTTCATTGAAACATTGAGATGCTAATTGATCATTGCCAAGGTATTCTAAACATGGAATTTCTCTAGCTTGAGTGTGAGAGATATGCTTGGATAGGTTTTGGGAAAGTTCTAGAGATGTTTCTTCCCCTCTATGGAACTCATCCTTGTCATAAGATACATAGTATGAACTTTGTTTTTGACTTGATTGTTTTCTCAAAATTTGTTTTTCAACTTTAATGCTAAGTTGAATCAAGTCATTTAAATCTTTATAAGGTAAAAGTTCAACTTTCTTTCTTATCTCAAGTTTGAGACCACTTAGAAACCTAACTATGGTGATATGGTTGTCTTCGTTAATCCTTGCCCTCTCAATATATGATATCATCTTTTGCCAATATTCTTCTACACTCATATCTTTTTGATGAAGTCCTTGGAGCTTGTCCATCAACTTCCTATTATAATGTGAGGGAATATGGCGACATCTCAAGGTTCCCCTAAGGTCATTCCAAGATGTAATGGGAGGGTCCTTGTGGAGATGTCTCTCTCTTTTTAGGGCATTCCACCAATACATAGCATCACATTGAAAACTTAAGGTAGCTAAGGGTACTTTCTTTTTTTCACTCACATGGTTGTAAGCAAACAATTGCTCTACCCTCATCTCCCAATATAGATATGTTTCTACATCTTCTTTTCCATAGAAATGAGGTAGCTCTACCTTATCCTCCTTTAGGTTTTCTTGTCTCTCTTTTCTAACTCTCCTAGGGGGTGGTTGATGATATTCATTTATCCCAAGACTTTCTTCCCCAAAAGATTCATAAACTTGAGAGCTATATGCATGAGAATGTAATTTTTTTGAATTTTGAGACTTCTCATCCTTTGCTTTAGTCAATACATTAAGTTTAGTCTCACTCTCCAATTGTCTATATGAAATTGATTGCACAGCTTGTGAAACTTCTTTCAAAAGAGTTTTTAAAGATTTTACTTCACTTCCAATAGACTTTGCAGAATGAGAAGAGGAAGACATGACTAGAGCTTTGTGTATAGAAGTGTTTTACTTTGAGAAAAATTAGGGAAGTTAAAGAAGGTAGTTTTCCAGGTAAGAGAGGTGAGTCATAATGGACTACTTAAATACCAAGTCTTTGCCTTAGCCAAAAACTATCCCTCAATGTCTTCACACAAATTTTTCTCTTGGTAAACCACTTAAAACACAATTAAGTTGGAGAAATCAAGATTTTAATGCAAGAAAACAATGCAAGCTAATTAATTAACCAAGCAAGAAGATTTAGCAAAGATTAAACAACGCAACACAAATGAAAAGCGTAGCTAATTAGGCAAGGAAATGCAATTAAAATCAATTAACAATTGCTAATTAGAAAACTCTACACTAGTCGGCCCTAGGTGAGGCTTCTTGGACACTTGGAGCCCTTGAAGACACACTCACCGTCTAATCACGTAATTAAAGAAGTAATTAACAAAAGTTAAGTTGCAAAGAAAATTAAGAAAACTCCCTTTGTTGATCTTTTTTTGCTATTGGCACTTCCTTGGTTGTCTTTCTTGTTGGGCCCTCCAAGTGTTTGTGGTGTTTTGAGAAGTGTTTGTTTCTGCCTTTGCTTTTGTTTCCCTTAGAATTAAGGACTTAATTCTCCAATTCCAGCACCTATCAAGAAGACTAGACCTTACTCAAGTCAAATTTCCACTCAAATAAGCACCAATTGAGAATCAATTCCAGCACCAAATTTAGAGGCCAAAGAATGAAAGCAAGAAACAATTTAATTGGAAAAAGCAGTACCACACAAATGGAGTTAGATTGTGACAACTAGAAAGAGTTCCAAGAATATTAGACAAGCAAATAAAGGCACTCAAATAAAGGTAGGCACACAAAATGAATCCTAAGAATAGCACTAGAATAGATTTCAAAATCAAAAAACAACACCACTGAAAAATTATTGTGGGCCAGAGAACGTGATTTTCCCCGATTTATGCTGAGCTGCCCCTTTAAGATTTGATTCTGAAAATTTATATGCAAAATATTCAAGATCTTCACTAAATTCTGGCGTTGGTTTCACTCCAAACGCATGAACCATTGTTTTTTAATAAATTTTTCAAATTCAGTGTTCAGTTACGCCAACTGTAGCGCCCAGATTAGCACACACTGTTTTTAAAATATTTATCATTTTTTTTTCTATTGATTCTTTTGAGTTGATTCTTTTTTTTTTCTTTTCTGTAACACCTCAATCTTGCATAATTCAGATAATCAAACATTTCCTATGTAGGGAAATAATTTTCTGAAACAAAATAGCCAGCACAGAGTATGTAAAACAGGGGATTCTGTAAAAACTGGAAAAAACAGCAAGAGACCAAAAGATAAACACAATGGAATTGATGAAAAAGGAATTTGTGTAGATCTAAACACAAATATGAACTCAAGCTAAAAATAAAAGGCACCAAAAGATCAAAACACAGCAGATTCAAAACAAATATTTAGACCAAAATCAAGAAACAAATAAGCCAAACAAAGTACTACTTATGATTTGATGACATTTTGGAAAAACATGACTAGACAAAACACATATGGATTCAAAAATTAAAAGACTCAAAAACCATAAAAAGAACCAAATAAACTTGCAATAAAGACTCAAATACCTAAAATAAAAACAGCCACTCAAAGGTGTATGGAATCCTACCAAAAATTGCATAAGGATTGCTCAAGATCAATTAAGCAAAGTGCACCGATTGGATTTTCCAAATAGCACACCAAAACAAAGTAAAAATTAAAAACAGCAAGACAAGTATGAAAACAAGATGAACAACATGAAATAAAGAAGAACTCAAAATGAAAAAAGACCAAGAACTACTCATCTTTGAAGAACCTATGCTCATGATACCAAATGATGGCAAAGTCATGGAGCTCTTCTCGGATTTATGATCAAGGGTGCGGAAGCTATGGATTGAAATGTGCAAGATCCTCCTAGGAGCTATGGTGATCTTGAAGATGCATGATGTGTATGGAAAGAGGGAGGTTCGACCAGCTCTATCGTAGGTGATGAAGATGAAGATTAGGTCCTAGAAACTAGGCAAAAACAATGTATGGCACAATGTTGGCAACATCACATTACTCTCATTAATCTTGAAAATACAAGAGCTAGGCATCTCCTTTTATAGGCTAAGGAGGCCGTAATTCTTAAGCTAAGTGCAAATGAAATGCTAGCTAAATGTAATGTAAATGTGAAGCACATGGGTGCACATGGCACATGGGTGCACATGGTCCTTTATTAGTAAAGGCTTTTAGAAACCTTTAGCTAATCAAGGTTAATGCTTCCTTAATTCTAATGTGCAGAAAATTAAACAATTGTCCACATGGTTATGCTATTTACACCTCATTTAAAGCTAAACTACAATTGATGGGCCTTCACGGAATATGTGTTATTAGGCCTTTTCCCATTCATAGCTTGATCCAAGTCTTCTTGTTCTAGACGCTCTTGGCTTGGTCTTAGACGCTCCTAGCTTGATCTTAGATGCTCCTAGCTTGGTCTTAGACTCTCCTAGCTTGATCTTAGACGCTCCTAGCTTGATCTTTAGACGCTCCTAGCTTGGTCTTAGATGCTTGGCTTGGGTCTAGACGCTCTTGGCTTGGGGTCTAGACGCTCTTGACTTGGCTCTTGCCTTTCATGGAAGGTTGTGTTTGGCCCACCTTACGGCTTTCCATACACAGATGATGCTGGTTGGGGGCTCCGATGCGGTGCGGTGCAAGTTGTTCATGAGCACTTTGGCAAGAACGGTGATGGACTGGTTCGTCAGCCTCATTGATGGCCATGTAACGTCGTTCTTGCAACTCACAAAACTGTTCAGAGCATAATACATCACGAATTGAGCGCCCCCCCCCCCTCCCCCCGTCAGTATCCGATGACCTCTTTGATGTAAAACAGTATCAAGGAGAGTCTTTGAAGGAGTTCCTCCACTGTTTTGGAGCGCAAGTGGTAAGGTTGAACCTCACAGAAGAAAAGATGATGGTGCACGCGTTTAGGAAGGGCATCGTGCCGGGACCCTTCAGCTAGTCACTCATCCAAAACAACCCTGAGACCTTCGCCGAGATAAGGCGCCGGGCGGTGGCCCATATAGCAGCGGAGGAAGAAGTTAGTGAAAAGCGCACATGCGTGGTCTCCACGCAGCCGCGCGTTGCAGGTCGTCCTCAAACCCTAAGGGTCCACGAGGCGACAACAGAGATGAAGACTCCCGTGAAGCAGCAACCCTATCAAAGGCCTAATACGAGGGGGTGCGGGAGAGATAATGTGCCGTCAAGGCACGACTTCATAGTGGAATTGAAAGACCTCATCGCTATCCCAAACATAGCGGAGAGGATGAAGGTGCATCCCAAGACCTCATCAGTATCCCAAACATACGACCACCCCATACGCAATTGCTTAGCGCTGGGACACCAGCTAGACGAGTTGGTGAAGAACAATCTCCTAAGAGATTATCTGCAAGAGAAACAGGAGACCGAGGACGTGGCGGCAATAGGGGGTGGTCCGGGGCATGAAGTCCCCGTGCATGGTGAGGTCCACACCATCGCATGAGGGTTCTCGGGTGGAGGTTGTACCGCCTCTCAGCGAAGGAGATATGTGCGAACAGTGATGTCGATGGAAGCACAGAGGACCAACGACGCCTTCGACGTTGACCTGGTTTTTACCAAGGCCGACCTGGAGGATGTCATACCCCATGACAATGATCTGGTGGTAATCTCAGTGGTAACCACAGGAAGGAAGGTGCACCGTGTGCTAGTAGATCAGGGAAGCTCGGCAGACGACAACCTCAACAAACTGCAACTATCTCCTGACATATTAAGGCCCTATGGTGGTTGTCTCTACGGTTTCGTAAGAGACCAGGTGGAGGTGCGGGGATACTTGGAGTTGAGGACCAGCTTCACAGATGGCACTGCGTCACGAACGGAGAGCATTAGGTACCTTGTCGTCAACGCCTTCTCTGCTTATAATATGTTGTTGGGTAGACCAACGCTGAATAGGTTGGGAGTGGTACCATCGACAAGGCACATGAAGATGAAGCTACCGGACCTGACAGGAAAGGTGATTACTATCAAATCAGATCAAAAGGAGGCCAAGCGGTGCTACGAGAACAACCTCAAAACACGGTGAGGGATATCTGTGGTCACTAATGGACCGCCGTACATTGAGGAAATTCCCCTGCCCAAGGTCAGTTGCTCCAAACCCGATGAGACCATAGCAGAAATCGCCTGCAGGACCAAATCTGATTCGTTTGGCAACTACGGGGAAAGAGAGATTGGAGAGAGAGTCTCCAACCTAAGCAACGTCCCCGGCCAAACGGCGCAAACCCCGGTTGAGTAGACCGTAGAGTCCAGAATTGAGGTAACCAGTGATGATCGACTAGGCGATCGGTTCGACCCTATAACAGAGACAGGGTCAGTTTCAAGGTCTTACACACAGGGGAAACAGAGTATGCTAAAAAGCCTGGAGAGAAACACCAGGTACCAAGGAATATAGCCCCGATAGTTTCACACCCGGTCACTTCCGTGTGGACAAATTCCCTCAATATAACAAAGATCTTTGGGACGAAGCAAACAGGACTTAAGGCGCTGAAGCAGGGCTCGGTTCCTTGCACATGGAATGCAGCTGATTTCAAGTCTTATTTCAGTTGAGCAAGGATATTGTACATGGTATTAGAGGATACTTTTTTTTTCCCTTACAAGAGTTTTTTAATGAGGTCCCCATATAATTACGGTTGAAATATTTTCTCGAGTAATGTACAATTCAGTTAAGAACTTGTTTTCCTTGCGTTAGAGGTCTTGTGAGCAGAGAGGTAGGTTCAGAGAACACCTCCCCTCTCGAGTGAAAGTGCCAAGGTTGAACGAAATAGTTCGCCAGATAAATCCTCCTCGCCCTTGAGCGAAGTTGAGGTCAGTTAAGGACTTTGCGTTAGAGGTCTCGTGAGCAGAGAGGTAGGTTCGTGAGAGAACACCTCCCCTCTCGAGTGAAAGCGCCAAGGTTGAACGAAATAGTTCGCCAGATAAATCCTCCTCGCTCTTGAGTGAAGCTGAGGCCAGTTAAGCATTTGTTTTCCTCGCGTTAGAAGCCTCGTGGGCGGAGAGGTAGGTTCGTAGAGAACACCTCCCCTCCCGAGTGAAAGCGCTAACGTTAAACGTAAAAGTTACCAGTTAAATCCTCGTCGCCCTCGAGCGAAGCTGAGGTCAGTTAATAGTTATCAGTTAAAACCTCCTCGCCCTTGAGCGAAGCTGAGGTCAGTTGAGAATTAACTTCTCTTGCACTAGAAGCCTTGCGAGCAGAGAGGTAGGTTCATGAAAGAACACCCCCTCTCGTGAGTGAAAGTGCCAAGGAAGAAAACGTCGAGGCTAAATGAAATAGTTCGCCAGATAAATCCTCCGCGCCTTTGAGCGAAGCCGAGGTCAGTCGAGAGTTTGTTTCCCTTGCGAAAAGCGCTAAGGAGGAACAACCTAGTTCATAGTTAAAACCTCTCCTCATGATAAGGGGAACATGCAACAAAACACTAAAAGAAATGTCTTGGCACCAGGCACCATGACAAAAGTAGTTATGAGAGTCAAAAAAGAAGTTCGCCATACAGAAATAAAAACAGGTATGAGTTCGGGAAAGTAAAGGTTGCAGACCGATAAAAGAGTTTGTGCATCAGCCAAATACAAATCAAGGAAGGACCCTGGGAGCGATCTTCCCGTTTTCAACAAGATTCGACGCGGTGAAGGGCGTAATATCCACCCCAGGGTGCACACAAGCAACTTGGGCAAGAGCATCTCTGAATCCCTCGTCGTAAGGGTCGAGAACGTCTCCGGTCAGCTCAGCCTCAGCTTCTTCAAGTGTGGGCGAAGGCGCACTGACAAGAGGTTTCCACGTCTCTGGAAATCCCATGGAGACTAGTGAGAATGTCAGTTAACGTCGCTCGTTTTTCCTCACTTAGAACCATACATGCGCACACATTCCAAAAGAAACATGGAGATAAAGCATGCAAATGTGCGGAAGAAAAGCTCAAACACGACGTGACTATAACAAGAATCTGCACCTCTTAGAGTTTAGGGTTTCTTGAATCAAAGGAAACCCAGAAAGTGAGGGTGATTGATGCAGAGATTAAGTAACATAGGCAGTTATCCAGAACCAGAATCAGTAAACAGGTGTGAATGGGAATCAGAGTTCATACCTACGGTCGATAGCGAGAGAATGTGAAATGCATAAAGGAAGCGCGAGAATGCTTGTGGAAGAAGGTGAAATGATCAAAGGGTTTCAGAGAATGATGTAACAAGCGATTGGACGCACGCGTTTTCTAGAATTTAAAAGCAAACAAAGAAGCGTAAGCGACGTTAAACCCTAGTCGTTGATCAAAGACACGTGCGTATTGATAAGACAGGCCTAGAAAGACGTCATTTTGGCGTCGTATTTACGTCCTGTCGCACAGAGCCACGTAGGTCATCCAGGGCAAGGACTTAGCCTCTTCGCTAAACGAGTTGCAGCTCGAGGCTGGGGGGTTTGTGTACCGACCAGTCCCCGGGCGTTGACTAAACCACTGGTAATGTTGGTGCCACGTAAGCGGGTCCCACGAGCAGCGCGGACCAGTACCTCGCGAAGCACGTGCGCCAAGGAACCAAAAGTGGTTAGACATCGGTCATCAAAATGTACCGACTTGCCACTATACAGCGTGGAAAGGTCGGACATCGGAAACTCAAACAGTAGAGATGGGCCACGAGAAGTGGATCCCAGATCGCGCACCAGTTATCAGTAAGGGAGAAGCCTAGATCACGAGTGTCCATGCGTGTAGAGTGGACGACACATTTTGGTGTGACACAAAGTATAGAGCCACTAGAAGGATGTGGCATGCAAGGGTCACGTTCTGGGGCGAGCTGCATGTATGGCACATGAACAGCTAGGGCACTCCCAGAGGCGGGTGACCCCAGAGATCAGGTGCACGAGGAGACATCCAGGTGGTCATCCCGTCAGAGGTTGCACTCTAATTAGAGACCCCATGCGCTAGGTTATCCTGAGAGTAAGGTAACAACTGTGTTGGGCCCACCCATCAGAAAGGCCCATTTCAGGTAAACAAGAACCCTAGTTTCAGTCTATAAATAGTAAGTTAACAAACTTGACAAGGGAGAGTTCTTTTGCGCCGTAACACACACAGTAGCAAGATTATACAGTTTTCGATGTTTCCTAGCCCTAGTACTGACTTGAGCGTCGGAGTGCAAATGGTCGCTAGGGCGCCCTTTGTCTTTGTGTTTCAGGTGTTCATCACAGGAAAGGCACACACGAACGCAAGGACTTTGGACCTAAGAGTGACGTAGGCGTACAAAGGCGTTTCGAGTCAACCGGTAGGAACAATTTTCTTAAATTTAAAAAAGTGTAAATGAATATTCCACATCTCTAAATCAAAATCATTCAGAATCAAACAATCAATACTTACAAAATCTTACACTTCAATTATATCATAATACATTTCAACTCATTCATACTACCATTCAAACACTTCCAACCTCAATCAAAACACATTCATTAACTTTTCAAATTCAACATATATTATACAAAATTATCAAAATAAACAATTTCACATCTAATTTAACTTAGTACACTACTCAAAAGAAAACAATTAGACAAGGAGATTTTGAAACTGGTGACCACATCACCCCCACAGATCTTTTAGCCTAGAGTTTTATTGAAAATTAAAACTAATTTCCCTCACCTAAAATTGAGTAGGTGGGCTCACAAATAACTCAAATCCTATAAATCCCAATAATAGCTTAACCTGCGACACAGTCATGATAAAAAAATCTAATTATATCACTAGAACTCTAAACTAACAAGGACTAATCCTGAAACTCTAAAATTCACATGCAACATACCAACCAAACCACCTAAAGATTAAAAACCAACTCAAAGAAAAATTAACAAAAAATGAACTTACTCTAACTGAATTTTTGATAAATAAGTCTTGTAGTAATTACTATTAGGAGTCACATAACGGACTCTGATCATATGATGATAAATGTGTTTAGAAAGCTAGAGAAAAGATAAAAAAAAGAAAAAGAAAATAGAGAAAAAAATTCTTTCAAATAAGACTTGAATAATTAATTTTTTTATTTATATGCTATTTTTTATTTTAATAATTTAATAATAAAATATTTATATATTATTTAAAATATAAGAGTTCTATTTTATACCTATTTTCTTTATCCTTACATTTTATCTTATACATTTCTTTCTCATTATACATTCATATATTTCATTATACTTTCTATCTAAACTACTTAGTGTAAATTTAAATACAATTAAAATATTTAAGACATTTATTTCAGTTATATTATAATTTTGCTGTTAAAAATATTTATTTATAATTATTTTGTTAAATTTAAAAAAGTGTAAATGAATAATGTGATGGCGTGGGTGTTGTATAAACCCTTGGCAGTGAGAAGGATGGAACAAAAGCAGGAACTGAAATTACAGTGCCGAAGCAAAAGCTTAACTCAGCGGGCTTCAAAGGGAGAGAGTAAGTAACCGAGGTACCCTTTCTCCCTTTTCTGTCGTTTTATTGCGAAAATCATTCATTCGTAGCGTCGTTTCGTGTATCTATGTGGAATATCTGTGGTTCACTGAAAGAAGATTAGGAATGGGATTTGTTTATCTCTGTGCCCATAAGCGAGACTAAAATTAACCTTGTTTTTTCAAGAATCGTACACGTGAATTTGAGTTCTTGGTCCCTTTCTAGTTCGCAGGTGGCTTCTAACAATTTAGAATCATGTCCTGGTGCACCATTGAGTCCGATCCCGGTATGCAAAGTTCATGGCATTTTTACTAGGGTTCTGGGTTCATGCAGTATTTTGTTTGATATAGATGCTGATTGGCACATTGTTTTAGAGTTTGATTTTGCTTCTTTTTTTCCCCAGGCGTGTTTACAGAGCTTATTCAGCAAATGCAAGTGAAAGGTGTACAGGTATTTTTGTTGGACTTATTTTATTTTTCATTGTTTTTAGCTTGGTCTTGATGTGGGATGTTGGTTTTTGTTTCTTGTTTAGGAGATTTTGCTTCCCTAGGGGTGTGGTTGGGAATTGGGTTTTGAAGGGTAAGGGAACGGGACAACAATTTTTTTATTTTTTATAAATTAATAAATATTCCCAATTTTAATTATCTTTTAAAATAACATGATATGTTTTTTATTTTTTTTTAAACATTGCATAATTGTTAACCTGGAATTAATAAATTACCCTCCCCTGCTTGTCCCTCTAAAGCCTAACTCCCAAATACTCACAAAACCTAACTCCCAAATACACACTGAAAGATTTATTGGGGGATGTATTGCATTCCTGGGAATATTATGCTTAGGAATATTATTCCCATGAACAAATTTGGTTGGCATTTAGTATCAACATTACAGAGATATTTAATTGACAATTTTTTCTATTTGTTAGTATTGTTGTTCAGGTTGGTTTTTGCGAAATCTTTGTTTTGCAGTCTGTTGTGTACTAGCATCTATAATAATAACCTGTTGAAGAGAATAGAGGGAGAATACAACCAAGAGAAGCTAAAATATCCTCCAAAAACCTTATAAAATGATACAGAAGTAAGATGAACAGAATAAAGGTTGCCGAGCCTCTAGGTAGATGGTAGCTAACTCCCTTGAAGCAATCATGAACCTATGAGCACAGCAGCAATAAGAATAGATTAACACAACCTATCGTGTAATAATTTTAGCAGTAAAGAGACTTTCCTAAAGATGCAAGCATTTAATCCGACCAAATTCACTAAAGAACTATGTAGACTTCACATACTCTTTCGAAAATGTCAGCCTCCTTGTTTTCTCAAAATTTGTAATGAAGTAATGAACCATCAGAAGTGCCTCCAAGCTCCAAAAGGACACTCTCCGCTCAAACAGATATGTTAAAAGGTTATCGCATGGTAGATGAGCTTAAACAATGAAAAGGGCTGCAGGTCAATCTAATAGCAATAAAAAGTGGAGTTAAAGAAGATGATATTTGTAGAATTTAAGGGTTTGTGAGGAGGTGGAATACCTTTATCTGAAATTAGATTTCTCATAAAAGTTCTCTGGGCAAGCGGATTGCTTTTCGAACTGGAAAGTATGACCTATAGGGAAAATGAGAAATTATGCTGTGGAAGTGGAAGGGGAAATGGACTGTTTTTCTACTTCTGCATGTCCTTAGGAAAAGCTTTTACACTGTCAAAAAGGATTTATATTCCTGGGCACGAGTGAAAAAAACATTGTTGATTGCCATTTTTTGCCAATTCAGGGCATGGTTGTTTGGAATTATTCTGAGTCTGTTAATATCAGACTTGGAAACTACTAGAAAATTACAATTTGAATTTTTCAATTCGATGACCATGGAATTTATTAAATTTGTTGATCCAAAATAAATCTGATAAATTCTAGGGCATATCAAAATAAAAAAATTTCCTTTTGGTTCTAGTTAGAATATTTTTTGTGCATGCTTTCCTCAGTCCTATATGCCTTGGCAGGTTGAGGAACTATATTCTTTGGACATTGAGTCTCTCAACAGCCTAAGGTTGGTGTGCTATTTCAGCTAGTTTTGAACTTACATATATTGCGATAATTAATTTATGAATGTTTGCCTTCTATCTGTCTTTGGGGATTTTATTCTCGATTTCAGGCCTGTTTATGGGTTGATTTTTCTTTTCAAATGGCGTCCAGGAGAAAAGGATGACCGAGTCGTAATCAAAGATCCCAACCCTAACTTGTTTTTTGCTAGCCAGGTTAATTGTTACTTCTTTAATAATTGAAATCCAAAATCATAATTGTTTTCTGCGTGATTTTACTGATCTTGTGGTTCATTTGTAGGTAATAAATAATGCTTGTGCAACCCAAGCGATCTTGTCCATTCTTATGAATTCACCAGATATTGACATTGGTCCAGAGCTGACAAAATTGAAAGAATTTACCAAGAACTTTCCTCCTGAACTAAAAGGTTTGGCCATCAATAATAGTGAAGCCATACGAACAGCCCATAATAGCTTTGCTAGGCCAGAACCTTTTGTTCCTGATGAACAAAAGGTTGCCAGTAAAGATGATGATGTTTACCATTTCATAAGCTATCTACCTGTTGATGGGGTGTTATACGAGCTTGATGGATTGAAGGAGGGTCCTATCAGCCTTGGTCAGTGCACTGGTGGGCAAGGTGATTTGGAATGGCTGAAGATGGTGCAGCCTATGATACAGGAGCGCATTGAAAGGTATTCCCAAAGTGAGATAAGATTTAATCTCCTGGCAGTGATCAAGAACAGGAAAGAGATGTACACTGCTGAGCTGAAGGAGCTTCAAAAAAGGAGGGAGCGCATTTTGCAGCAGCTGGCAGCATCAAAGTCGGATAGACTAGTGGACAATAGCAATTTTGAGGTACTGAACAATTCCCTCTCTGAAGTGAATGCTGGGATTGAAGCTGCTACTGAGAAGATCTTGATGGAGGAAGAAAAATTCAAAAAATGGAAAACAGAAAATATTCGTAGGAAACACAACTACATACCCTTTTTGTTTAACTTTCTAAAGATTCTTGCTGAGAAGAAGCAGCTGAAGCCCCTCATTGAGAAGGCCAAACAGAAAAGCAGCCCGTGAAGAATGTTTAATACAAAACCTTTTATGTGGATTTCCCCGATATGAGTATCACGTTGCACTTAGTTATTTTTTTAACATTTTGTTAAGTACTGATGCACAACCCTCTTTGGTAAAGATTCATTAGTTCTATTTACTATTGGTTCTGGGTTAAATAATATACTGTTAGGGGATGAATTTAATCTTCAAAGCAAATCTTTACTCCCCCTCCTCGTATTCTCTGTCTGCAGTTGAAGGACATAGTTCAGGAAGACTGGTGATATCAAACTCCTCCTGTCCTCTTTACTAGTGAATAAGAGACATTTCCGAAATATTTAAAGAAACCATCTCACTGATCTCACGAAAACATCTCACAGATTGTTTGACATTCAGAGGAATATGAAACATGAATGTTTACCGTGAAAATTTGATCCGTAAAACACTGGTTTTTCAATTTCAGACTATCGATGCTTTAGGGTCTTGATTCTCTGGCTGCCCCATAAATGTCTTAATTCCACATTTGCCCTTCAGTAAAAAAGTTAAAAAGCATGAGGCATTGGTTGTGGAAGTGTGGCGGTGTTGAAGTTGTTGGTTATTGATTGAAGAGAGTGAGTGTTGAAGGCGCCAGTGGTGGTTGTGGTGGGTTGGGTTGGTGATTGTTTGTGACAATCTGAGGTGAGTTTTCAGCGATGTGTTTTTTGTCTTAACATTTTTTGTATATGTGAATGTGGGTATTTTGGATAGGGTAATCTGGTGCATCTACGGATTGCATAAGCATTTTAAAAAAATAATTACTTTTTGATTTGGATAATTTGGAACTCCAATCTGGATTCGGATTAACATATGCGAGATGCGGATTACTAATCCAAATCCGGGTTAGAAGTTCTGAATTACCTGATCTGAATTTGGTGTTAAGGGTGTTTATTAATGGATGACTACTGGACTATCCAACCCAGGTTCTGGAAAAAAAAAACAGTGGCGAAATGACCTTCATTGAACCACACAGTGCAAGAGAACAATCCAATAAACACAAATATTGACCTGTACAAGCATACAATCACAAGCGAAGGAGCAAAACCTTTGAATCTCTATCAAGAACCACCACAAATGAGACCTTGAAGGTGTTTCATGATGCAATATAGCTTGGGGGTCCCGTGGGGTGAGAGAAAAGAATAGAGAGAATAAGGTGAAATTTGTTTAGAGTTTTAGATTTTTAATTTTTTATTGAAGGAAAAAACAGTAATTTCATATTTACTATTGGGGTGCCTAAAAAACACATGGGTGCAGGAAGAAGCACCCTGATTCTCTTTACAACTGAGTTGGATATATGATAATGGACCAGGCATCTTTTAAGTTTTTTCGTTTTCTTCCTGCACCTTTATACTTTTGGTGAAAGTCATATTTAACTTTAATGAAATTAAAATTTAAGTCCAAGTCCTTGCACCCTCCAGTCTCTTCTTCTTCCTGAATTATATAATTTAAAAGTCATTTCTGAATTAAAAAAATAACTTTTCAAATAGTAAAATTTAAAAGTTAACTTTTTATTCTGAATTGTATAATTAAAGTCATTTATAAATCCAGAAAATAAACATATTTTTGAAATTAAAACAAATATGAAGGAGTATGAAGAAAATATGGAGTAGCAAATTTTTGGTTAACTTTGGTCCAAGTGTGCAACCGATTAATATTTGATCTTGTGTAATGAAATTGCAAATTTACAGGTATACGTTTGCATGAAACCTTCCCGTTTGTAAAAGGAAGTATATAAAATATAAATTGCGAATCACTCCAACCTTGCTGTTGTATTATTAGTGGGTGGTATTTGGAATGATCGTTATATGATTTAAATTAACACAAATTAATAACTATAGAGGTATTAATTACCGCCAATTGTGTGGCTTGCAAATAAAAAATATCCATAATTACGAAACAGATTTATCTAGCGCAGCACCAACCAAATATTTAGAACGGAAAAATTCGTTCATGGACTCATGGAATACTTCATTAGCATTAGCATCACCACTCCCTAAATATAGTAAAATTTATAAAAATTGTGCAATTCACTTTTAAAAATACATTTAATTGACAAATAGCAAAAAAAAATTATAGAAATAAACATGAGTCAAAGTTGTTAATGGTATAGGTAACATCAATTGAATTCATTATCTACTTCTTTTTTTAATTAATGTTGTCAACTGAATTGACAACGATTTCAGTTTAAATAAATTGTGAAAAAATTAAACACTGAGTTGACAACTTAAATGTATTTTATCTGAATTGAAGTTGTCAATTTTGTTAGAAACTTCAGTTGAATTATTTTTAAATAATAAATATTATTTTTAATTAAAAAAATATAATAATAATTTTAAAAAATTGTTTAAAATTACATTAAGTGAATAAAAATACTTTGAAAATTTGTATTTATAGATAAATAATATTAAAAAACATTAAAACTAAATTTTGTTTTCAAAAAAAACAAAGTTACTTTAAGTTGAATTAAAAATAGGTTGTATAATAAATATAAAATATTTAGTACTTTCCTTTAAATATTTTTAAAATTAAAAATATTTTTGTTGTTTTAAAAAAATTGAAATTATGTTCGTGAATTAGCATTTATAGTTGATACAATTATAAATAAAAGGGATAGCGTTTAAACAATATTTATAAAATGATAAATAAGTACAATTTATACATGATTAAAAAATAGGTTGTAATTTCAGGTTAGGGATGAAAAATAAAGTAAACTAAATTAAAAAGTGAGAGGAAAGGCAGAAGGAGGATAGGGGTTGATTTGTCAACATGATTAGAAAAATAGAAATGTTGAAAAAGTTGTCATCTATGAGAAGTTGTGTCACAGGGTGATCTTCTTTGTTGTCTTCGTGGTCGTCCTTGTGGCTATTGTTCAGATGGAACGGTAGGAGGGGACGTAGGTGGAATGTCATCGTCAGTGCCTTCGACTTCATTGTCCTCACTCTGATTTCAGACACCTGTGAAGACATTGTAGGTCGATAATACTGCATGGATGACATTGGATTGTAGACAGATGGGGCGCAGGGGGGGTCACGGTAGAGGTTGTAAAGGGATTTGATGGACCAACAAAAAATTGTTTGTTGAGATGAAAATATTGAGTAGTTGAAAGGTGGTTGATGGAATGACATGTGAGGTTAATCCCTGTATCTGAACAACTGAGTTGGGTGAACACCTGACAAACGAAAAAATTGTTGTTGAAACGATTCAACTTGAGAAGAAGACCCGACATGATGTTGATAGTGAGGTTGTGTAGTCTCATGTGGCATATCATACTGTTTTGAAAATATGTGTTAATTTTGCATGAGTCAATAAAGAATAATAAATGATTTTGTAATTGAACTTACATCGTCATTATACGGTGACTGTATAGGCGAAATGTAGTGGATAATATGGTTGATGTATCATTGTATGTATGTTGACTTGTCATGCAAATGATCATTTCCATTAAACTGATTTTCCTGAATTATACGATTATAATGGTTATAACACATAGTTATCCATGGGGCAGGATATTGTGGCTAATATCAATCAGTTTGTCCTCTCATATCTTCTTTGTGAAGTTGATTAAGGTTCAATGGGTCACTTGGAATACTCTGTCAAAATCCAAATTGACGCATAACCTTATGAACATGATGAAATTCAACCGTTGTGAAACATATGAGAGGAACTACCGCCCGTGCAATTGGGGAAAACTCAATAGTGATCAAAAGCCTAACATAATCCACTTGATATAGAGTCCAAAGAAACTGTAAATAAATGTTTGAAACATCAGTAATATGAAATTTTCAGTTAAAATGGTATGTTAGTTTATATATTGTTTACAACCTCTCTAGCTTTAATGCTATCAAACATTGCTTGTATTTGGGGAATAGTGGTTCCTCATGTATATGTCCTATGCATCCTCCAAGTCTACCTAATGTAAACAAAGAAATATAAAGAAATTTACAATTAAGATAACTTGAGTTGAACTTTGTTTTCTTGTCTCGAAAATTAATACAAAAATAACATACCTTTTCCCGAGTGGGAAACCAACGCCTTATTCAACTTCTTCATCAGTTAATGGTTGAAGTTGTGGAGAAATGCGTGTTAGGCATTCCCACGCCCAACACTGTAAAAGCAGCATGCAACCACCGGGATTACTAGTGGTGATTTAGTATCTTTGTGTGAGTAGTTACTCATATTTGTACCACCCGCTACAACGGTGAAAGGAAATGCAATTAATTTGTCATGTCTTAACAACACTTTTCAAGAACTGCCACATCATGCAATCGACGATGTTATTGCTCAACATGCTCGAGCCCACATATTAACACTTATTGGAAGCCTATTTATGCCTGATTCATTAAGGTACATATAATGTATATATTATTGTTGGTTGACTTAAACAACTTCAGGAATTATAGTTGGGGGTTAGTTGTATTGGCTTCTCTCTACCGTGCGCTTGATCACAAAATAGACTTTAATCAGGATAATATTGAATCTTACATATGAATGTTAATGCAGAATTTTTCCTCAAGAGCTTGTCTTCCTCTGGGAGTCATCCATGGATGTCTAGATTGTAGTAATTTCCAAAAGGTCTATTTATAAAATATACATGATTTATTTCTGTTAGAAATTAGTATTAGCCTCATTATTGATGAATTAACTATAATTGCCTTCATTCTCCTCTATTACTTAATGTCAAGGGTTCAAAGTAATATGAAGAGGAAAAGGAGAAGATGCACCAGAATGAGAGTGGATAATCGCACTATTTGTTGCCCTTATTATATGTTGTTCTGCTTACATTTAATTTTCTATCACTTCCAGGTGCTTTATGGAGCTGATCTAGAAACTGGAAGCATATTGTTATAGAGTTGTACCAAGACTTCTATATCACATGATAATTTGTTGCTTGGGGCTGCAAGGGAAGAAGTACGAGCTCAATGGGAGCTTAATTTGCTGAAAAAGAATACTTTGGATAATTTGCTCAGTAGCCTTGGTGCAAACTCCTAGCTTGAGAATTAGAAAGTGAAACAATTTACATTTTCACAATTTAATTTACTTGTTGTTTGGATTAGTTTGACATAATCAACTTTGTTCTTTCAATGAATGAATGAACTCATCTTTTGATTATTATATTTCTCAATTTTAATTATATTATGAAATTAGTTTATGTTATAACTTAATTATATATATTATGAAACATAATATCAAATTAATTAATATTATAAAATCAAATTATAAAATAGAATTAAATAAATTATTATAAATATTAAAAATAAAATTAAAGTTTAACTATAATATGAAATTAAATAATATTATGAAATCAAATTATAAAATAGAATTAAATAAATTATTATAAATATTAAAAATAAAATTAAATATTTAATATTCGAATTATGACAGTTATAAAGTATATTATAAATGTCATACTATACTGTATTAAGTGGCGGTTAAAACTGCCACTATTTACGTTAGAATTGGTTTACCCAGTTTTAAAATTACGACATTTATAACTGACGCCAATTGCACGCTTAAAACCGCCACATTATACAATGCATACTATGGTGTCTGCTACAACGGTTCTCATTTGACCGCCACATTAAACTTTGTGGCGGCAAGAATTCTGGCGGTACGCGATACCGCCACAGACGTTTTTTTGTAGTGCCTCCAAAAGATTAGTCACCTTGTGTTGCAATGTCTCTTAAGCCTTTCTAAACCTTCCTCTTTTCATGGTAACACCTAAGTCTGAAATTATGTTTTGGTCAAGTTCCTCCTCACCATGCCCTTGGGCTCATGGTTTTCCTCATCACAGATATAATAATTGTGCAGTATATGGCTTCTCCTTGTATGGTTGATGGTGTTCAAGACAAATCTTGTTACACGTTGGATCACGTGTTTTGGTCTTTCAAGCCTTGTATCGATGGCTTCAAGTTTTGCAAGCCAATGGTACAAGTTGATGGGACATTTCAAACCGAAAGATACCATGCAACATTGTTGACCATAATCGCTTAAGATGGGAATTGAAACATATTTCCATTGGCGTTTGCAATTGTTGAAGGCAATAAGACTCAGAAGGCTCTGATTTGGTCTTCTAATTATTGCGAAAATATGTTACACCTTAATTGAATTTGTGCATGATTACTGATAGAGGAACCGATATAATTTCAGCATAACAATCCAAAGAAGTTGGATGAGAAGGAGACAACCTCATTTTTGTGTATTGCATATGCCATATCACATCTAATTTCAATAAAAAAATTAAAAAATGTCGAGTTCAAACGACAGTTGATTAACATCGGTAATAACATCCCTCACCTTCCCTCAGAGATAATTATGACATTTTACCATTTAACTAATTTCATTTACTTCTTTATGACAACTTATGAGATGAAGCAACCCAATGTAGAGGCAAAACTATCAGTTTTGCAATCTGAGTTCAAGCAAGCAGTTTCCTCGATAGATCGCATACTGTTAGAGAAATGGACTCAAGCATACTATGGGGGAAAGAGGTATGGTCATATGACCACAAATCTAGCGGAATGCATTAACTCCGTGCTTAAGGGGATTCGTTCCTTGTCGGCGACCTCAGTCATATACAGTTAGATTAAATTATTGGTGGTGTGATCGTGGCCACTTCCAAGCTCTTCAACTTCCCTGTCGTCACACTATTTTCGTTTGATCCTCTTGTCATTTACTAATGACGACATTCATTGATCCAAATTATAGCCTCCATACGATTAGAAAGACATATCAAGTTGAATCTCATCCCATTCGAAACGAGGATTATTGGTCTACTTATATTGGGTCAAATTCCATACTTAACCCCCACATGCAACGTAAAGACTCGAGACGACCAATTACAACTTGTTTGCATAATGAAATGGATCAACCAATTTAGAACAAGTCAAAAATACATTCTTACTATCGCAATAAAGGTCACAACTGAGAAAATTGTTCATTTAGATGGTAGAATCATCCTTTGTAATGTTATATTCAATAGTTTAATTTTTTTTAATAAATTTATTTTAGCATAAATACATGTATATTATTACTTTTTACATACTATATAATCTATATTTTCATATATTATATAATCTAAAAATTTATACATAAATCATATCTTTTTTATAAGTATATTTTTAACTTTAACAATATTTAAAAAATAGTCAATTTTTTTAATTTATCACACAAAGCATTTTTAACCCAATTTATTTAAAGTTATTGTAAAAAATTCATTTTAATTCTTCAACTTTATATATCATTTTCTTAAATAAAAAAATTAAATTTTGGTATTATTTATAAAAAAAAAATTTAACTATATATTTTTATTTCAAAAAATATTAATTATCATTCATTTTGAAAAAAAAAATCAGCTGAACTTATCAACAAAAATGACAAATTAATGAATTTAATTGATATTGCCTACATTATTAACAATTTTGATTTGGAACTGTCATTTGTGTAATTTTTTATATTTTCCTATCGTGTAATTTTAAAAGTAAATTGCACCATTTTAGTAATTTTTTCCCTAAATAGTGGAAGCAAAATTATTATTTTTATCTTCATAAAGTAAATTACACATGCTTAATCAAATGATTAGATGGTATCGTGCCATGGAAACGGTGGTTGTTACTTGTTTGACAAGAATTTATTTTGATAAATTCATTGGAGAAGAAGAAAAAGGTTATGGAGAGAGAAATTGAAGGCGATTAAATAATTTATATAGTAAAAAAGAAATAAAAACCAAGGAAAGTTAAGATATGATTATGGGAAGATAAGAAATTAAAAAGCACGTTAAAATGAAGGTGGCCCGAGCATTTGCATTTCCCTCCTCCACGATGCTACTTGCTTCAATTTCTCCTCCTCCTGTTGTATTACGTTGAGGAAGAGTGTTGTATGTTTCAGATCCTTAAACGGTACTATAGCAGGAGTTATAGTTATTATAGGTAGTTGCATGCGTGGTTGATCAGTGATCAGATCAGAATTGTGATCGTGGATCGAAGAAATGTTCAAATTCTTGAAAGAGGTGGTGGCTGGATCTGGCACCGGCCTCAAAGATCTTCCATACAATATCGGTGAACCTTACGCTTCTGCTTGGGGTTCGTGGCTTCATTTTCGCGGCATCTCCAAGGTACCTCAATCTCACCTATTTTTCTTATTCCTAAACGACTAACTCCTAAGTCCAATTATACGTGCATAATGTTTATGACAATGTTAGCTTCAATTTGGAACTATACCTGACTAATTTGGTTTTGGTTTCAGGATGATGGTTCTCCAGTGTCAATATTTTCTCTGTCTGGGAGCAATGCTCAGGATGGACATTTAGCTGCGGGTCGTAATGGTGTTAAGCGTCTACGCACTGTAAGCGCTGCTTGTCTTGTGTTGCTGCGGGGTTTCAAATTTTGGATGATTTTCTCCTTTTGATGGTGCACTGTTTCAGGTTAGGCATCCGAATATTTTGTCTTTTCTTCACAGCACAGAGATTGAAACTGTTGATGCTGGTTCTCCCAAGGTTACAATTTATATGGTGACCGAGCCTGTCATGCCGCTGTCAGACAAGATTAAGGAGCTTGGTCTTGAAGGTACCCAAAGGTATCAATGGAGTTCCCGCTTCATGATGTGCTTCAGTTGCTGAAGCATTGTTTGGCAACTTTCATTGCACATGATTTTGAGTGTAACATTAAATTGAAATTATGCAGGATGACAGCTATGACTTTGATTTTGAACTTCATTTTGTTGTTTTGTATCAATTGGTTTTTGAATTGAGTAAATAGTATTCATTTATTATATTTTACAACTTATTGGGATTGTAGGGATGAATATTATGCTTGGGGCCTGCATCAAATAGCAAAGGCTGTCAGCTTCTTAAATAACGATTGTAAACTCGTGAGTGTTCATGAGCTAATATAAATATGGTTTTTATGCTCACTGGTTACTTTTTTGGTTTTTTCTTGACAAACTTTGCGTGTTGCAGGTTCATGCTAATGTTTGCTTGGCAAGTGTTGTTGTCACACAAACTTTGGACTGGAAACTCCATGCTTTTGATGTTCTGTCAGAGTTTGATGGGAATAACGAAACTTCCTCTGGGCAAATGCTGGTAATTTAGTGTTTGGATGTATACCTTCTTTTCTTGTCAACTTTAGGGTCGATTTTTGGTATGGGGTTAAAAAGGGATGGCCTTACACTTTAGCAGACCCAAATGTGACATCAAAACTTGTTCTCAAGCTATGGCTATGTATTCTCTCTTGAAAGAAGGAGTTTTTTTCCCAGGGTGGGGATGGGGAGGACCTTTGCTAGGATTTGTGAACCTTTTATCGTTAAAAAAAAAACAACTCAAGCAGTGAAGAAACCTAATATATATTCCTCGCATGTTTTCCATTCAGCAATATGCATGGCTTGTTGGAACACAATACAAATCAATAGAACTGGCAAAATCTGACTGGTCTGGAATTAAGAAGTCTCCTCCATGGGCCATTGATTCTTGGGGCATGGGTATGTTATTCTCAGTTATAATGCATTATGATGGTAATTTAAAATATTGGGTAGAATGCAACCAATTAACATTCTGGTATTGTTACAGTTTCTCTTGCTTGCTGATGGTGGCATTTCATGTCCTCTGACTAGCCTAATAAATATGGTTGTACCATGGGGCCCAGAACTTGTATTTTGGAACTCGTTTTCATCTATTGCTGGCCATAAAAAGAAACATGTATTTGTGAAACTACATTAATTTTCTTACTAAAGATATAAAAACCGATATTGAACCTTCATCAAACATCTTAAGCTTTTGCAAGAGTTGGTCCTTGACATGGTATCAAAGTTTCTATGATAAAATGGTAATGAATTTGATCCTCCACCCCTTCTTCTTGTTCTTCTAAAAGCTGAATTTCAGCAAGAGGAAGATTCCCTGTAAATTATTTATGCTTCTTACCCAAAAGGCTTATTTGCAAGGAGGTATTAGTAATATAAAATCTATCTTGACCCATCACCTAACTGCTTAAGCTTTTGGACAGTTGGTCCTTTATAGATGCTTACATAAAGAAGTGGTGCTATAAGTTAACTAAACCAATCCCCATCTTTCCAGTCCTAGTAAGTAGCAAATTGTATTTATTTTGGAATTTATTGTTTACGTATTTTTTTTAACCTTTTCTCTCATAAATATTCTTTAAGAGTATGTTTATATATTAGAAAAAAATGTTACCTTTTGTCCATGCATTAGTAATATTGGTTCAAACTATGTAATCTTCCACAGATATTGTTGGTTCACGGAATAGACATCTCAAAACCAACAAATTCTTATTTTATAGGTTGTCTAATCTATGAGGTATTCTCTGGTTTAAAGTTGGGCAAAACGGAGGAGTTACGGAACACTGTCTCCATTCCTAAGGTCAGCCTGCCTGCTTAGGAATTTACAGTTGGTTTGTGTTTTAGTTAATACTGCATATAATGTTTATGTGAGGCTTTACTCTGTTGGTTACGTTTTTATATCTCATTCTAATGAAATATTCATTCTTCATCTCTGCATGTCTTTTGTTTGTGGCTTACAGTCTCTGCTCCCAGATTACCAGCGGTTGCTGAGTTCTGTGCCCTCTCGGAGATTAAATACATCAAAGCTTATAGAAAACAGCGGTCAGTGCTTCTTGGTATATTTATAATTATTTCTTACAGAAACTTTGTTAGCTTAGCATTGTTGTAGTTTAACTCCTTTGTTTGAACTTTGAAGGATTGTTTTGAAGTTTGTCTTATATACTATAGGATACAGTATATTCCTCTATAAGGCTACTTAAAATTTTGCTTGTTATATCTAGATATTTTCCATTTGGTCTGGCTTTACTGCGTTAGGACTGTCATAAACTGTAGTTTAAAACTGCATGGGAAACATTGGTAATGATTGGCATTTTGACAATACACAGTATTAGTTATAGCTAAAGGGTTTTTGAGGTGGTTGCTTAGCATTTTTGGAAAGAGATTTCATGTTTGATTTAATGCATTCAAGTAAAGTTTTTAGCATATCAGAATGCCATTAAAATTGAATGTGTTGTATATCTCTAACTTCCTGAATAGATTGTATACAAGAGAGTAGAGAAATTTGATGGCTTTTCTTGAAAAGAGGATTAATCACGGGGAGGGGGCGCAGAAATGCATGCAGAGGTTATGGTTTATATGATAAGAGTGTTGTTGGGAGCACTTTCTAATATAAATTGATCTTAGCTTTTTCAGATTTAGGACTTAGGAGGGAATTCTTCTGCTTCATGATCAGGTGAAAACAAGCTAAAAGAAAATCCACTTCAACAATCTATACCACATTATAAATGCTTGTTTTTCTTGTTTTGAACTTCTGATAGTTATCGTTTTCTGTCCTGATATAATCTCTGCAACTTTTAAGTTTGTTGGTAATGGACGTGCAGAGTATTTTCAAAATAAGTTAGTAGACACGATACATTTCATGGAAATTCTTAGTTTGAAAGATAGTGTTGAGAAAGACACTTTCTTCCGCAAGCTTCCAAATTTGTCAGAGCAGCTTCCTCAGCAGATTGTGTTGAAAAAGGTCTCTTTGCAAGTTCAAATTTAAAACTTTCAGTATGTTCAACATTTTATCCCAATTGATAAATGCGACAATTTTTGGTTTTCACAGTTACTTCCTTTATTAGCTTCTGCACTTGAATATGGTTCAGCTTCTGCCCCGGCTTTGACTGCATTGTTGAAAATGGGTTCTGGGCTGTCAGCTGAGGAGTTCCGTGTCAAGGTGTATAACAACTTCAATACCTTTTTGAT
Source organism: Phaseolus vulgaris (assembly GCF_000499845.2). Classification (NCBI taxonomy): domain Eukaryota; kingdom Viridiplantae; phylum Streptophyta; class Magnoliopsida; order Fabales; family Fabaceae; genus Phaseolus; species Phaseolus vulgaris. The sequence continues at coordinate 18,199,775 of NC_023750.2, forward strand.
GCCCCTTTTCTTCCTTCTTTCTTTGTGTTTGATTCTCTCACCAACCAGGACTCATCTCATGCCTGTATTGGATTTCACTATATATAGGTACTTCCAACCATTGTTAAACTTTTTATATCAAATGATCGAGCTATTCGAGTTGGACTTCTACAACATATTGATCAGTATGGGGAGTCATTATCAGCACAAGTTGTTGATGAGCAGGTATGTTGTCAGAATAAGATTGTTTAATTTTTTTCCAGGTTTAATATACGAAGATTCATCTTATCAATGTGGATATTTTGCTTCTATTGTGGACATTTTATGATCAGGTTTACCCTCATGTAGCTACCGGGTTCTCTGATACATCTGCTTTTCTGAGGGAACTTACTCTTAAGTCCATACTAATTCTGGCTCCAAAGGTATGTCTTTTAATATTCATGTTGCAAAAGAATATTGTCTTCTCATTTTAGATTAAAAACGAGAGGTGTTCTTGGTGTAATTAGAATTTCAGGCACTCAGTTTGTTATTACAGTAATATTGCTAGTACCAATTTTCTGGTGTTTGCATGATATGTTTTGCCTGATGATTACAATTTAACACATTTAGCACATGGCTTAAATTAGTTTCAGCACATGTATATATCATTAGAATTTTATTAAAGTTTATAGTGTAATATTACCATAATATCTTGCCTTGTTAAGAAGAGGCGTGGGTTGTGTCAGTGCTTGGGAATTAGCATCACGGTCGGAGAAGCTGCAATTGCTATTAGAACTACCAAGAAATTTTAACTACATTAATCTGTGTTTGAATAAGTACATGTTTGGAAATTATTAAATTTTAGGAAATTATTGCTTATTTTTCAAGATACATTACAATTTTTCAAAGAATGATATTTTTTTTTATCAACAAAGAATTAAATAAATTAGATGAGACATTAATGGGGTGTCAACCCATATACAAACCAAAACTCATATCAGGAAAGACATAGGTTTCTTAAAGAAAAACAAAATTACAAAGAAACACCTTCCACCTGCACAACAGTTCAAAAACAACACTTAAGGGAAGCCCAAGTGCCGCATATAAGTTGTATATATATGCAACCAGAATGCCACTGCAATGCAGCAGAAGAACAATAAAAAAAAGCTAAGATTAAGGCTGCATCATGACATAGCTATAGCAATAAAGAAGCAAAACTGCAAAAGAACAAGCCCATCCAAAAAGAAACTAATCAGCTGCTGATTTTCCTTATGACAACATCAACCGCACCAGTTCCCAAGCCTTCAAAAACACAGACCAAGAACTTCCCCAAAAGCAGAAATGGCTCTAGTAAAGCTGCTAAAAAACTCCACCCCTCTGTCACATAACCTTCTTGGTATTAGCTATGGAAATAGATAATTCTGCTCCAAAATGCATATAGCATCTGCACAAACCCGAACCAATACTTCCCCTGAAAAACAACTAAGCCGAGACAACATGATCCTCTTTCTTTAGAACTAAACATGGTCATTACAGCAGCACCAACAGGCAGGACGTCATTAGCAAAGGCCAGGGATTGCCCTATTTTGCAGCACCACGAGACAACCTGTCTATTCCAAAAAGGCAAACATCAACCCACTTATAAAGAGTTCCTTTATCTTTAGTGTTCCTTTTCCTTCCCAAATCTTCTCTTCTATCTGATAAATCTTTATTAGCTAATTTTTCTTTGTTAAAATGTTATTTCTCTCGTAATTGCAGTTGTCTCAAAGGACTTTTTCGGGGTCATTATTAAAGCATATGTCAAGGTTACAGGTACCGACCGCTTCAACCATTAATGTGTGGGGAATGAAAGCTGACTGGGAAAGTGAACAATTTTCCTGTTTTTTGCTTTTCAAAAATTTATAAAATCTACAATATGTTCTGTAGGTCGATGAAGAACCAGCCATACGAACAAATACTACCATCTTATTGGGAAACATTGCATGCTACTTAAATGAAGGGGTATGATTAAATGATGTTTTCTAGTTCAGATAGTTGATATACTTGCATTTATTGTTAGAAAATATTAATTGGTTAATAACTCCTCGAGCTCTTTTTCAGACAAGAAAAAGAGTGTTGATTAATGCATTCACAGTCCGTGCTCTACGTGATACCTTTCCACCTGCTAGAGGAGCAGGTTTAGACTTACACCGATCGACCTATTACATTTTTTCTTCAGTTTTTCAACAAAAAGTGTTTTTTCGCTATTTTAAATTTTAATTTACAGGCATTATGGCTTTATGTGCCACCGGTTCCTACTATGACATCACTGAAATTGCAACTCGGATTCTTCCTAATATTGTTGTACTCACAATTGATCCTGACAGGTTATATCCTACTTATGCTTTATTTTCTTATATTCTCTTGCAATTTGTCGACAAGCTTGCAAGTAACTTGATTTCTCTATAACTAATATTTTTTAGTGGGTTAAATCCTTTTTTAAAGAAAAAAGTTCTTGTATTGTGCAGTGGCTTCTTAATTCCTTTTTTTAATGTTTTAATTTTCTTACGTTAGCCTCTTAAATAATGGATGTTCTTTATATTTGTGCTATGTGCTAATTTGTATGTTTTGCCAATCCTCATATTCTAAATAGAGATCTTTCTTGTCCTTCGAATTTGTCACCTTTTTCAGTGATTATATGTTATTCTTGTCATGATTCAAACAGTGATGTGCGATCTAAGGCATTTCAAGCTGTTGATCAATTTTTGCAGATGGCAAAGCAATATTATGAAAAGGTATACTATGAAAGTCTTTTTGACTGTTACCCAGATGCATAATATGGTTCTAAACATTGACATGTATCTTTGAGAAGAATATAAGTTTAAGTCCAGAGTTAATTTTTTAAAACCCTACTTCTGATTTCATGTAAACCACTCCAATATTTTTATTAAAGGAAAAGAAAGAATAGGGTAAATCCCTTGTGTATATTGAACACATAGGGTTATGTTTATATAGGAAACGAAACATATGGGCTAAGCCCATTACATAAATATGAGATATCTAACAATATCTATAATATCAAATAATATCTAATTATATCTAATAATATCTAACAATTTTAAATCAAAATACGCTATCTTAAAGGCTATGTTTGGATTGATGGAAAGGAATGAGATGAAATGAAATAATACCAGCTTCCATTAATTGGATTGTTAAAAATAAGATGGCATGGGTGTTCCATTTCATTTTGTCAGATACCCTTCTCCCTTCCAATTCAGGTATGGGATGAACCAATCTGTTTTTTCATTCCATCATAAAATTATCCAAACAATGCAATTGTAATTCTGTTCTATTCCAACTTATTTTATTCCATTCTACTCACCATTAGATATCCAAAAGCATATTCTCCCTCAAGGAATTATTAGTCATTCTTAACTTCTTATAAATTCAAAATTGTAGTTGTAAATTAATAACTTTAAAATTTAAACGGGCAAGCCTTGGTGCAAAGGTAATATTGTTTCCTTGTGATCAAAAGGTCACAAGTTTAAATCTTGGAAACAGCCTCTCTCTGCTTATAGGGGCAAGGCTCTGTACATCTACCCTCACTGTATACAACTAGGTGGAGCCTTGTGCACTGAACACTCTTTTTTTTCTATTTTAATATATATTTTTTAGATTCTACCTAAATCATTTATTCACATCTCCCTTATAATTAAATTTTTCTCTTTTAATTTAGATATTTTTTAATTTACTTAAATCTAGAAATAGTTGTGCAATGTACAAGAAGATACTTTCTAGTTCCTGCTTTACCTAATAATGCTCTTTGTTACACATTTATCAAAACGAAATTTCATTGTTTAAAGAAAGGGTAACTATTCTGCATATTGTACTGATTGTCCCCTAATGCCTGCTTCTCATCATTTAAACTAACAATATATAGGATGGTTTGCATGGGCATACAGCTGAACGTCCAAACCTAATGTCTGTATAGTCAGGGTATTCTTTTGCTTATGCACTGCCGTAGTAGAGAAAAATATTTGAAAAAAATCAATGCAAGTGACAAAAGGGTTGAAGCCATGGGAAATTATGGGTGTTTGACAATCATTATCTGTATCAAATAATTACCAGAATAACCTAATATTAAAAGTTACCACCTAAGTAGTTTAGTGTTGCACCAAATTAAAAGGGCCCATGGCAGGCCAGCATTTGGAGTTTTGTAGATCATCTGTAAGTTTTAATAACTTCTTAACAGTGGCAATTGTTGCCACCTTTAATGGTGAATTGTGATACTGATGTTCATGCTCTTGTCTTAGACAAATACGGCAGAGGCTACTGAGGGAACTAGCATGGGGATCTCTTCTATGCCAGGAAATGCTGGTTTACTTGGGTAAGTCGGTTCAAACTTTTGTGGCCAGGTTGTTCACATGTTAAACAACAGAGAATAAGTAGTGCCAGCTTGAGTTTTATGATATTAAGGAATTTAGTTTACACTATTCAAGGTGAAGTTACCCTTCTTTCTCTTTTAAATTAGTCAATTAAAAATGCATGGATTCTTTCTTGTCTACTTATATAGAATATTAGTAGTAAATAATAGCTAACGCACACACATATGTAGAATATTAGTACTTATGTAGGCTTCCTTCCTTATTTGGTGGGTTCCATTCCAAAATTAGTGGGACCTACAGGTATTTCAATTAATGGAGAGTGAGTGTTGCTATCACTCCTCTTGATATGATGGTATAGTATACAACATAAAAAAATTACTTTAGGTTAGGACTTGGAAGGGTTGTGTATAGATTTTGCAAGTTTCAGTATAAAAACTAGTTAAATGATGCTGCTATCTTTTGTTATGCCAATGTAGGAAAGGTACTTAATCAGTTGCAAAAAAAAATAACCTTGCAGTAGTTGTCTTGTCTAAACAGTCTTGAGGATCTCTGCATCGCATTAGGGGTGCCTAATTTTTTGGCTGAGATTCAGTCATCATTAATTGCACTAAGCTGCTGAGCTGTTTTTTTTTGCATTATGGTTTCTGACTTACTGTCATCATTGTGTAGATGGGCTATGAGTTCCTTAACTCTGAAGGGTAAACCTTCTGATCATGCTCCAGTCTCTGTGAGTTCTACTGCAGATACTCCAATATCTGCTAATGCCAGCTCAGGTACGGCAGATGATCGGCCTCTTGGCTATTTTTAATATGATTTTCTATTGTGTATCCTCTTAGTATGTGATCAAATCTTCCCCTCCCCCCTCCATTTTTGCCTGCTAACCTTCATAACTTAGTATACAAGGGTGTTTTGAATATAATTTTTGGACAAATTTATCATTATAAACTAAATTAACTACTGTCCTTAATTCTGATGAACAAAGTAATTGAGGCTCGTAAATAAGAATGAAGAGTGACTTTAAATCTTGATATTAATTTTGCAACCAACTTCAGTCACTCAGTTTGCTAATACCTTCACAGGAATAATGTCATCACCTTTGGTGCGCATTTTGGCACGTAGGCAATTTAGGATTTACAAGTGCGTCATTGCATTTGTTAATGTGTTGAGATGATGAAATCCTTTTCAATAATGAAATTTTGACAGAGGCAGGAAAATGCTTAAAGAACTTGTTCTCTCTCTCTCTCATATTTGTATAAATTTAATAGAAAATTGAGCAGCTGCTCCTATTATGAGACAAAGTAGGCTAAAATTGTGGTGTATGTCCATTGTTTGATCTTCATGTCTAGTGAACCTCTCACGTTTAAAGACAAAGACCTTTTCTTGTGGATGATGGGGTAAGGTCATAAAAATATCTTAACCTGGCACTTTCTTTTTAAAATGGCCTGGCTTACATAATGAGCCCAAAAACTCAAACACATTAGATGTGGGCGTAATTTTATGTTATTATTAAATGAAGAAAATAATGAGGAGACTGAGAAACCGTGATGGGAAGGCATAACTGAAGATCTGTTGCATGATCTCCCCTATCCATTATTCCACCTTAGAGGAAAATCTATGCAATTTGTTCTGCTCCATTATGAGTAAATCTTTACAATTTAACTCGTGCTTATTTAACTTCCTTTTTGGGTATTCTTGTTACAGATACTCCTCCAAAAGCACCTGTTCGTGTAAGGTCTGCGCCAGATTTTGCTCAGCAACCTGTCCCTACTTCCCCAACATCAACAGACGGCTGGGGGGAACTGGAGAATGGACTCGACGAGGAGTGTGAAAATTTAAATGATAAGGATGGGTGGGATGATCTGGAGCCACTTGAAGAAATGAAACCAACTTCAGCTCTTGCAAACATTCAAGCAGCTCAAAGGCGACCGGTTTCTCAACCTGTTTCGCAGACAAAGCTAGGTATTAATTATTCAACTGTTAGTAGTTTTGTGAGGATTCCTCATTTCCCTGTTTTCTAGTCACAATTTATAATTTTCGGATGTCAGATTCTAAGTTATTTATCCATTTATTAGCATAAAAAAAATACTTATATGCCAGTGCCAATGATTAATGAAAATCCTCAAAGTGATTGATGCGACTGTATGATTTGCTAGTTCAGGTCTGCAACTTTTGATTGAATTTAGTGTTTAGTCACTTTTTGATAAGGCATGAACTTTGATCCTTTGTTGCATGCTAGGATTATTAATTTGATAATTGCTACTGAAAGAATAGACTAGTGCCAATGATGCTGCCATTTTATTTAGCTTTTGATCTGTGCTTACTCTTGAAAGTTTGACAGTGTTCCCTACTCCCTAGATACAAAAGGAACATCCCCAGCCTAATTACTCAAATTCAGTTATTTACTTGGTGAATTTTATGTATGTGTACTAATTGAAATTGGTGTGTGCCTAAATTAGCCTCGAGTTTGCAATCCAAAAGTACATCGAGAAAGGATGAAGATGATGAGTTGTGGGGTTCCATAGCAGCTCCTGCTCCAAAAACATCAAAACCTTTAAATTTGAAATCAAGTGTAACCGATGATGATGATCCTTGGGCTGCCATTGCTGCTCCTGCACCCACTTCTAAGGCCAAGCCCTTATCAAGTGGCAGAGGGCGGAGTGCAAAAGCTGCTGCTCCAAAGTTAGGTGCCCAGCGGATAAACCGAACAACATCATCCGGCATGTAAACATAAGTGCTTCTTGCCGGTGATCCCATCTACTACGTCAATTATTTCTCATTTTTCTTTCAAGGGGGAAATCTCAAGTGCCGCAATAGTTCAATTATTCCAACCCAACTAGGCTACGGTATTTACTACAATACTTTGAGGGCATCTTTACTTCATTCTTTTTTTGGTTTTGGGAGGAGGTTTTCGATCCATTAACATTTTACATGTAATGTAATTACCTTCATAATATTATAGGAAAGTTTTCGGTGGAATAGAATGACAACCACCATATTAAAATTAAAGAGAGAAATATTTTTGGGTGGCATTATTTAGTTAAACCTGTTCTATCCTGAATGGTTAGCAAGGGTGCGGCTCAACATAACTTGCATCTCTTACAATGACGAAGTTGATTTGACTGAATTGGTTGGTTAGATATGGAATTGACTAAATCATTGAAAAGGATAATTCAGAAAATTAATGAAATAAAAAAATAAAAAAATTTGGTTGAATCAATCAAGTATGGTCAAAACCATTCAGAGTTGGATGATTGTATTGGATTTAAAAATAGTTTTTGTATAATTTATATTGCTTTATTATTTAATATATTCTAAAACATTAAATTATTTTATCAGTTTCAGCTTTGGTCGAATGGTTGAATTAAAGAACCATAAATTAATATCTTTGTCGGTTTAAATTGCCCACTTAATTAGAAAAAGTGTTGCATTATTTATGTTCTCAGTTTTTCAACAAAAGAAATTTATGTTCTCCTTTTGCAGGTTGTAATTAAACATATAAGCACATAGTTTTTGCAACCAGCAGATCACAAAAACATAATGTCAGGGAATAAAAGTGTTGCATTATTCTCAAAAAAATCATTAAATTTGTATTATTCTAAGGTGACCCCTAAATTTATTAATTATACATTAATTGGAGAATGAACTACATATTTATTAAAAATAATTTTACTGCAAGAATAAATCTATTTTCTCCTTTTTAAATCTTAGGTTTGGAATTAAACTTTTCCAATTTCTAAAATATTAAAATATATCAAATTTAAATTATTTTATCTTAAAATGTTTTATTTGATAAACCAATTCAAATTTATTAAATTTTAATTTTCTCATTTAAATAAAATATTTCAATTATAATCAAATTACATAAAATTATTTAAATGTGAAACAAGTTAATGTTTGTTGAAATTCTTTTCCGTCAATATTTACAAAAATTAAAATAAACTATTGATAAATAATAACATTCGTGTCGATGAAAAAAAAACACTATATACGCACTGAAAAAATAATAATCTTGACAGTTGAAAAAAAAAATCTAGTTTATATCGGTTAAAAAAGTAATATAGTTAACATTCGTCTAGAAAATCTTAATTAATATTAAGTATAAAATAATAGAATTCTTTTGTGGATCCCGAAGCTGTTGTTGTTTATTGAACGCAAATTGGTTCCACAAAAACGAAGGTTTGAAGAAGTCGAAGGTTTCATTGAGTAGATACAATATTAGCTTGAATGAAAGGACGATCAAGAGACTTATGTTTGTCAAACCTTTCTTCTTGAGTCAGGAGCAATGCTTCAAAGTCCTCAACCGTGTAGGGATCAAGACCGGACGTGACAGAGGTGATGAACGCAACATACTCCTCAGGAAGACCAACCGAGATAGCTTTAAGAGAATCAACATTTGAACCAACAGTTGCAAGAGAATCGATAACTTGCTTGATGTCAAGAAAATAAACGTTGATAGACTAATCCAGCTTAGGAGTTTCCAACTGGGTTTTGAGCTTACGAATTTTCGCATGGGTATTGGATGCAAAGTAGACATTCAGCTTGTCCCAAATTTGATAAGCCGATTGTAAACCAACTATTTTGGTTAACAATGAATTCGACATAGAAGCCAACAACCAAGCAATCATAAGGTTGTCTTGTTGTTTATGGAGAAGAGAGAGAGGATTAGGGGTTTCATTACCAAAAGAGAGACAGGGGAGCGGAAGAAGATTCCAAAAAAATGAGCAAATTGAGACCTTTGACCTGCGCAAGAACTTGTTGATGCCAAATCAGAAAGTTGTCATCGGTGAGTTTAAGGGTGAAAGGTGTAGAAAATGTATGAAGTTGAGAGGCAGGAGAGGAAGAAGAAGAAGGGGTTTCTTGAGCAGAAGCAGAAGAAGATGAAAAAGACATGATAAGATCCAATAAAAAATGAAGGTGCTCTTGATACCATGTAATAAGAAGAGTGAAGGAGAAAGAGTAAAAAAGAATATTATTTTGTATTTTGTGTATTTACACAGGTCAGAACTTGTATTTATATAAGGGAAAGACCTATGTAAAGAAGCTACTATAACAGAAATTACTAGCTATGTAATAACACTACCAGTATTATATATAACAAGTTTTGACAATTTTAATTTAAGTGTTGAAGTATATTTTTATTGGGTTATTTATTTTTTTAATTTGGTCATTTCGTGTAATTGTTGATTTGAAAATTATATGTTTTAGTTAGTAGTACAAGTTTGAAAAAAAAATAGTTAAACAATAAAACTTTGAGAGATCTTTGTAAAAAGAGACTTGGATGGAACAAATTAGGCGTATCTTAAAAATATGAGATTCAAAATTTGGTGAAAATGAAAATATGGAGAAGTGAAAATGTTGTAAAAACACTTAGTTAATCAGAATACTAAATAATTAATAGTTAAATATGTTTTTTTATTTTTAATCCAAATTTTAAATTTTTTAAATACATTACAAGAAAATCATTAAATAAAAACTAATTTTATAGACAAAAATAATTAATTGTTATAATGATTAAATTAAAAATCATTTTAAAAATTAAAAAAACATTTTTGTTTCTAAATTAGTTTCTATATTATTAAATAGTTTTAAAATTTGTATCTAATTAGCTACCAAAGTTTTAACTACCAATTATTTAGATTCTAAATTTGGTAGTAAAAATTTTGGTAGCTAATTAGATATCAATATAAAAACTATTTAACACTAATAGAAATTAATTTCGAAATCATAGATTTTTATTTTCTAAAATGATTTCTACTTTAATCAATATAACAAATAATTATTTTTTGTCTCTAAAATTGATTTTTATTTAATTATTTTTTTATATTAATAATTGTAGTAAGAAAATTATTGAAAATAATTATTGTCAATTTTTTTTACGAGAAAAACGGATAACTAGTGTGATTAGAATGTTAAAATATTTTATTGTTACTATCTTTACTATAAATATCTAGCATATATAAATTTTAGGTTTAATTACCTTTTTCGTCCCTATATTTATAGTCAATAGTCAATTTGGTACAGTGGTTTTTAAGAAATTCAATTTGGTCCCTAAGTTTTTTAAAATGTATTCAAAATGGTCTTTTTTGTTAAATATCACCAAACGACATTAAGTGGTGCTTATGTGGCAGACACGTGTAAGTTACGTGGATGGTGCTTACATTATTTTAGTGAATACTGAATTAGGGTTTAGGTTATTCAAATTGGGGATTTCGAATTTCTGATTTAGGGTTTCTAATACGATGATTGCTCCCCTGGTTGGATTCTGTGGTGCGCTTCCCTGCTTCGATTCCATTCCGAGGTGTGCTCCCCTCATTCGATTCTGTGGTGCGAGTGAATTCGGAGGTGCGATCTTGTGGTTTTGCTCCCATTTGCGATTGTGGGGAATTTGCGGTTTTGAGAACCGCAACAACGGTCAAAAATTGTGGGAGGCAATTTTGGGTGTCCAAAGTATAAGGTGAGATGTATTAAACTATGGCTTATGAAAAAAAATGCATTGGTATTGATTTTTTGCTTATGGTTTTGTCTAATACAGAGTAGGAGTGACGTAAGCATGGGATATAATTTTTTTAGATGGTGCAAGTGCATTGAAGACATTGGGGATGACAAAAATAGAACTATTGATAGACAAAGAAACGAGATTTGTAGCTTGGAAAAGCGTTTGAAGATGTCAAGAAAGTGGATAAAGATGTTGTTAGTAGGGTTGTGTGTTGTTGTAATAAACCTTGCTATGTTGATTATTTTCTTAAAATTCCCTTGAGTGACGTCTAAATGTATGTTTTGGTTGGGATTATGATTGAAAGAATTAATGTAATATGTATTAGTGTGTTGAGTTGATTATGTCTAGTATGTAATATGTATCCTAAGATCTGTATCAATGAAAAATGAATTTTAGCAAGTGGTCATAGAAGTTATGTACTATTTTCTTGTTTTGTGGTGCTGCATAATTTTGGGGTTGAATAAGTTGGCATTGTGGAAAATAAGAATGGTGTAACCAAATTAAGATGCAGATTCATTTTTGAAATCAGTATCAGAATAAACTAACATGGGTTAGACTTGCTTAGCTTGAACATTAATGTTAAATACTGCATCTAGTATACATATTAACTTAAGCTTTTACTTTTTTATGAGACAATAAAGTTTAGCTATCCTGTGTCTGAATAAGGTGATATGCATCTCATAATGGTCTAATGGACAATTCCACAATGGTTGCAGTGAGCGAAGTAAACTTCATAATTGAAACTATGTTGGTTAACTGATTTGCAATTCACAGGACCAAGGCTGCATTGTAAACTCAAGTTTATTATATGTAAATGAAACCTGATCGAAGATTTCACAAAAGTGATGTGAGGGTACATCAAATACGTTGGCTTTTTAGAAGATATTTATAGAAAAGATAAGCAGTGATATTCTCATAAAAATTTAAACAACATTTAAAAATGTGCAACCGCTATATAAGTTTTTTCTCCAAGGACTTGAGATTGAAAGGTATTATACAATTGAAATTAAGAACCGAACAGATTAGTATGATGAACAATTAAGAACTCTGATTTGGATAACACAGCAAGAAAATTCAGAGCAAGCAGAGGCCAATCTCATCAAAGACTAAATAAATGAAGGAAAACTGTGATATAATAATATAAAGGTAAAGTATGTAAAAGTAATACAAAAGATATGTAATACATTAGAAGATAAAGCACAAGCAGATTTTCTTCACTAATGAATCCATAATAATTGTTTTTCAAAATACATAGGTTTAGAAATGAGTGAGTTCCAAAAGTGGCTTCCAAAAGCAGCCTCTGATGGACAGTAACTTAAGCCTTGTGTTGGGTCTTGAAAATGTTGCAGTTGTAGCTGCCTAACTTGGAGCTTCCTAAGATGGCCCTGATGCCCTTGTAGCTGCCTGACTTGGACCCTACATCATAAACAACTATGTATATGTTCTCTAAAAGTAATAAAAAACAGAACCACTCTGAAACTAAGTCAAAAATTACTAACCTTATAAAGGAGCAACCACAAAACGACACCACGGTCTGTATCGCAAACGCTGCCCCTTCACCACCTCTGGACCGCACCACATAATCGCTCCTCCAAATCGACCATGGGAACGCAGCTCACCATCGTAACTCACGATCGCACCACAGAATCGAATGAGGGGAGCACACCTCCGAATGGAATTGAAGCAGGGAAGCGCACCACAAAATCCAACCAGGGGAGCAATCCTCGTATCAGAAACCCTAAATCAGAAATTCGAAATCCCCAATTTGAATAACCTAAACCCTAATTTAGTATTCACCAAAGTGATGTAACTTACATGTGTCTGCCACATAAGCACCACTTAACGCGATATTTAACAGAAAGGACAATTTTGAATATATTTTAAAAAACTTAGGGACCAAATTGAATTTTTTTAAAACCACTGTACCAAATTGACTATTGATTATAAATATAGGGATGAAAAAGGTAATTAAACCTAAATTTTAAATTAAAAACAAAAATCAATTTCACTTACATAAAATTATATATTTAATTTTATAATAAATTAGATTTATGGTTTATGTGATTAATTTTTCGTAATTAAATAGAGGATTCAACTAAAAAGAATAACTATTCAAGAAACCAGTTAAACGAAATTAAAATTAATTATAAATTATCAAATAATTCATAAATTCATGAAATAATGTAACATTTTTATAATGAAAAATATGCATAAGAAAATATAGTTAAAAAGACAATTTAAATGCAATAAAACATCACAACCTAAAATACTAATTATTTGTATTTAATAAAGATTATCATGTGAAAAACAGTATTTTATCTTTTTGTATTTTTACGGTTAAATTATAATTGGGGGGAATGTAAAACTGGAAGTATAAAAAGGTTTGAGATAAAAAAGAAAGTGGAGATAAAAGAAAAAGGAGGGCAGCTATTTCCATCGATTCAACAAATCTGAAGCTGAAGTGAAGAGTAGGATATTTCAAATTTTTGTAATTGGGAACCCTAAAGCCTTTGACTTTGCTCAATCCTTCGATATGAGTATGACCCAATTCGCCATGGTATGCTTCTACGTTTCTCTTTTTATTTCTCTCTACAGTGATATTATAGATGGTGCTCAAATGGATTTCAATTTTGTGCTGTCATGTGTTCCCCTTTTCACTGTATTATCTACCAAGGTCGTAGCAATTGCATTTTTAAATATTGAAGTTACAAATTTCTGAACCCTAGGATATGTGTTAGCACAAAGGTTGTTCCTTTTTCTTTCCCAATGTTAATTGAGGGCTTTTTTAAGGACAATTGCTTCTGTGGTGTCAATATAATATGGTGCATATCTGATGGTTTTGCTTGGCCTTTATGTTATTTGAACTGGCATGGCTTTAAGTAGCATCTCTTTAGAAGGAGTTACCTTGCTGTGTTCAAAATTTTTACTGAGTCTTGGTACTGACTGATGCTTTTGTATTTCAGGTTGAGGAGTTGGCTTTTCTTGTCAAGGACAATCTTCCTTGCAAGCATCTAGTTCTCACAATGGAAGAGGTCTTGGTTAACTTTCTTCAGGATGATCACACTAGGTAACATTTTTGAGATAATTTGAGTGGTGTTTAACTTTAGTATTGGTCCCAGGTTTAGTTAATGCAAGTATTGATGGTTTACTTGTCTTGAGCATGGTTAAAGACAAATTTGAAGACTCACTGGATCCTTGCACATTGTTTCAAAGGAAACGGGGGGAAGAGGGGGGACGATTCTAAACAATTTTATGTTTTTCTTCAAGTTTCTCTTGTGTATGTACTTATGCCCCCTAAAAGAAAAGAAAGAAATTTAATGTGTTAGAAATGATGAGAGAATACATTGTTGCAATTAGTGTTATTAAAATTGGAGAAGCACTATTGCATCACAGATTTCAGGAAAAACGCAATCACAGCTCTGTTGTATTGTGAAGCTTGCAGAAAACACCATCAAGTTCGTGTTACTTGTTGTGGCTGCATGTTGTGTCATGTTTGTGGGTTGGTGGAATCCATGGAGGTGGCCAGGTTTTCAGCTGTTTTGGAAAGGTGGAATCCATGGAGGCAGATTGGATCTGGTTCTGCAAGGGATGTTGAGAGTTCTATGTGCTTGAGTTTGGAGAAATGAAATCAAAGGGGGCTGGGTTTGGTTTGCGTTAATCATAGGAGAGGGCTATATGAGTTTGAGTCCGATTCTTAAATTGACTCACAATTCTTTAGTAATCTTACATGCAACGTTTCACGTGACCATTTAAAACACTTCCATATTTCCTCACGTAGCCTCTGTATTCTATTTAGTGTTTATTCACTTGGCCTTTGAGTTTTAATATAAACCCAATATTCCCCCTCGGAATTTCTCTCTGAAGATTATACAAGACTGTTTCAGTCTCTCGGCAAGATTTATTTGCGTATGGCATAATATTTTATAATATGCCACTGTTATATTTTTGTATGTGTATATATATTATATTATATTTCCCCCCCACTGTGCGCCTTTTGCTGTTAGTATGCAATGCTATCTGCTATTTGATAGAGTGGATATTTAGCTTTTCCCAATTTTCCATGATCCCAATGTTGACAATACTGGTTGCAATTAAAAGTGGTTTAAAATTCAATGTAGTTAAATTTTGTTGCATGGTTCTTCTATGCAAAATAAAAGGGTTCATTTATCATATTCTAAAAAACTATGATAAACATTTTAGCTTAACAATTCAATTATTAATTTCAAAACCGGATAGTGCATTTCAAGCTTTCTTGCAATATAAATAGTCTTAAGGTCTTAATGTATGTTGATTAATGTGTAAATTTTGTAAAATGGCTCTAAAGCTTTGTCAGTTTTTGTGGCATTTAAGCATATGCATGGTGTGTTAAATAGTTGTTTTACAATGATTGGAAGCTTTTTCTTTCGCTGGTAGACTGGTATTATCTAATATGCTTCTTAATATCTGTTTTTATTGACTATAGTTCAGATGGGATCTTGGAATTGGAGCCAATGAACTCTTACAATCGTCTTCTCTTGCATCGCCTTGCTGAAATATTTGGGTACTCCTGAATTTTATTTTAGTCAGTTTCAAAATTCCTTTCTGGTTTTATTTTGAATCTGCGTCTACTTTTCTTTTCATTTGATAGTTTTATAATTGGTGCCAGGTTTGCACATGAATCTGTTGGTGAAGGAGAGGACCGTCATTTGATTCTGGAGAGATGTCCAGATACGTCCATGTAAATGAACTTCCCTTTGTTTCTCTCTCCTGCTATTCTTATATCAAGCACAGTTTGGATTACTTTATTTTATTGGTATTCAGTAATTATTGTATGGCTTCTTTTGTGAAATAACATTTGTTTTGGATGGATTGCAGACCTCCAATCCTTGTTAGTGATATCCTATGGAAGTATGATGATGAACCTCAATCTTTGGTTACTTCCCACCAAATATTAAGGAGAAGCGAAGCCTCTCCAGGTAATGAATGCTGCTGATTCTTAGATCAGTAGTTACCATAGCACATCATGTACAATATTAACCTACATGTAGAATCGACCATTATCAGTAAGTTGGATTTTTCTATGATGTGGGTTCCTGTTCTGGTTAGGTAGCCTTAATTTGTGTGATGCATCTTTCAGTCTCGCAGACAAACAAGGCGTCCTTTTCAAAGTCATTGGAGGAGAGAAAAGCAGCTTACTTAATTGCTCGTGAGCGAATTTTCTCTGTGAAGTTGGAAGAGGTGAAAGAGCCTGGTGAACAAAAGCCTCGGAGTGTGCCTGTGGTTGCCCAGAGAATGATTGCTCATGCACTGGGTCAAAGAATTCATACAAAGAATCAGAATGGTTTGGCTACTGACAGTATAAAGGATAGAGGCCTCAAAGATGAATTGAATGCTCAAGATAAGAACAGTGAAGTGTCCAATCTCACGAAAGATTCTGAAGAGTTTTTACACCTAAGAAGGAATTCAAACAGCAGAATAAGAAACACTAGCAGTTCTAATGCATCCTCGTATAATAAAAGGAATGATCAAACACCAGTTGACAAAGAGTTGCCTCTATTCTCTCAAGATAGAAAACAAGGGCAAAGTGTAAATAAAGACTATATGAAAATGGAGCACTTGGGAGCTGCAAAGAGAATGTTTGCGCATGCTTTAGGAGTTCAATCTGGGAAGGATGGTTCAGTTCCTAGAAGAAGTGAAGAAATAAAGAAGAATTAAGCTGAGAAGGTTGTGATATATTTAGAGCAGAATGATATTCTGTTGCTCCAAATGGACCTCTTAATAGGTGCTCCCCCGGTTTCAAATTTCAATCACAATCACAAAGATGAGTAATGAGCATTCTTTACTCAGGAGATACATGCAAATGACTATCCTAGTATTATGTTGGTTGCTTAGCTCTTCTGTGACTGCTGGAGTAACTTCCATAGCAGCCAAGTCAAAGGGCGTTATGAAAGCACTATCCAGAATCAAGTAGGACCTGTTTTGGTTATGTTGGAAGATGAATGAGCAGGCTATGGTGTTTGGTTCGTCAGCTATATGTTGTTAGACATGCAATTCTAGTTTCATGCTACTATGTTTAGATTGTTCTGTCAATGTGATGGTTTTCATTATGGCTGTTCCCAGGGCCAGGGGCAATGCTTGATTTCCCCTATCATGGAGGGTGTTATGTATATAATATTTAAAATTAAAATCATAAATATAATGTGTTATGCTTAAAAATTCCAAATTCCTTCCTCGTTACCCATAAAGACTGTAACAATTGTGTCATTGCCTGGTGGCTGTTTGATTTTGGAAATTTTTTCCTTAGTTTTTATAAAATACAAAAAAAAAAAAATTATAGCAGCAGAGCAGCTTTCAGGGAAGTTCATGGGACTAGTAATAACTAATACTGTCAAACGCTAAGTTAGTAATTTTCTTCTAACATAATTTATTTAACATTTAAAGTGACATCTTTAGAAACATATTTTTGAATTATTTAATTAACTCAAATTTATCAACTAATGCAGGTACATATAAATATTTCGACTATAAGTGGATAGTTTATATGAACTACATGAGAACAACTATATGCCTAGTTTTAGGCCATTAACGCATTCGGCCTTGGCTTCAAGTTTTGCCAGGACTCAAGTTTAATACGTTAAGGTTTAAGAATGATATTATTAATTTAAACAATTAAATAATAAGTTTTATAATATTTTTTTATAGAAATATTATACTAAGTTTAAATTCTTATACATAAAAGTGTTGTAGAACATCAAAATATTTTTTTTTTTTAAATTGATCCATTAATTACAGAATTTTATTTTATTAATAGTACAAGCAATTGTTGCTATCACTGATTTTTTATTTTCAAAACTGAAGTTAAAATCCTATTTGTAATTATGTCTCGAGATGAATTAATTAAATCAGTTATCTTAACCTCTGAAAGTGATATGTTAAAGTGAATAGATAATAAAAAAGCTTCATATTAGAATAAGCTTCGCGAGCTTTTTGCCTTAAGCCCATGGTCCTCCTAGTAAGAACAATAATATAAATAAAAATTCAGTATGACTTTCTAGTTTCTCAGCTATTGAATAGTCAACTTAAATTACAATCAATTTTAGAAATGCAATACATAATTGTCATGAATAACAAACTAGCGACAAGACATTTCTTCCTATTCACGACCCTGTAAAATTAAAGTTTCTATTTCATCCTTTTTAGATAATGTAATTTAGAAGTAATTTTTAACTTCTGCACATTCAAAAGTAATTCCTTATCTTAAAAAACTTTTAAATTAAACTCCAAAGTATTTTTCACTTCTATATTATGAAATCCAAATATTATTCGAGTAATCCAAAAAATAAAAATTAACTTTATATATCTTTTTTTAAGAAAAGAATGATTTCAAAATTTGTGTAATTCAAAACTTTTTTTAAATAAAATAATAAATTTCAAATTATGTAGTCTGAAAGACAAAAATAACTTCCAAATATTCTTTTGAATTGTACATTCTTAGATACTTTTAACTTCCAAATTACAAAATAAAAAAAATTTGAGAATCTATAGATTTTTGGAGATGCAGAATGAAAATACGAAGGTGGAGGAAGAAACGACAAGTTGCTGATTACCAAAAACATAACAGTGGTACTGAATGAATGTACTTTTAAATATTAATTTAAAAAATACACAAATAGGAATTTAAAAATTATAAAAATTCATTATCAAAAACAATATATTTAGCCAACTATTAATCTATTATTTTAAACAGTTGCACGGTGCCAAAATTTGATCTTGCTCCCGCTATAGCTTTTAGCATTTGAATCTCCACAATTATCCCCTTTAGCTAGGGATAGTGGACTGTTTACTATCATAAATTCATAATTACTCAGCAGATCCATATACATGATGGGACCTCGGAAAGTATCACTTTTCAACACATAAATACAAAAGAGCACAGAAATTCACCCAAAAATGTGGAACACTGGGTGGTGAATATGACTTGCAACTATTAATTAGCATTGTGTGGTTTATAGTACAAGTCCCTCGTTCAATTATCCTGCAATCCGCAGTGAGTACTCAGGGACTAACATGCTTGACCAACATTGTTCATCACATCTCAATGTCTTCAAGATCAGGGAGGGGAAACCGAAGAATTGCAGCAATGCCACTTATCTGGGCTAGTTCTGTCCATCAATATAAAGTTGGCATATTCAATTTCAAACAGACAGAAAATTAGAACATAAATGTTTGTGCAGAAATTTGGTTTACTTCCGTGAAGCAGCTCTAAACAACAAAAGGAGGAAGAGAAAAAGGTAACGTTTTAGTTTACATACTGTGATCTTATTACTTCTACCTTCTTCTTCAATAATTGTTCACCATTCCCAGTTAATCAATTTCTAGGATAAATAATATCCCGCACTCCACCCATTCCCCAAAATAGTAAAGAATAATGAAAGTAACCAAACTTACGCTCTCCAGAGACATGCATGGATGAAAATACATGGACTGATCCTCCTGAATCCTTAACAGAGTTGACCAACTTAACAAACTTCTGTCTTGTTG
Organism: Phaseolus vulgaris; assembly: GCF_000499845.2. Taxonomy (NCBI): domain Eukaryota; kingdom Viridiplantae; phylum Streptophyta; class Magnoliopsida; order Fabales; family Fabaceae; genus Phaseolus; species Phaseolus vulgaris. Next base: position 18,219,113 of record NC_023750.2, read on the forward strand.
TTATATCTGAATTCCTATAACCAAAAGCAAATAGTGAAGACACAACTCCATCATCACAATATGAAACAGAGAATTTTCTGGCTTAAATTCCAAATCCCAAACTAACAAATAGGATAGAAAAGTAAACACCAAACTATCTTTCTATAAAACAAAAACTAAAGTAAAAGGTAGTTTGCAAAGAAGTTTGATCTAAACCATTTTCAAGGATGGACAAGAGATACACAAGATACATGGCTAAATTAAAACAAAAAAAAAGGATGCGGGAAGCCAGAGTATGAATCAGATGAATCAATCCAGCATGTTGTGTTTCATTCAGAATATTTTATGACTATATCATACAAACCTGAAAAGATCATCTGTAATGAGAAGAGTTTGAACAGCTAGGCGTTCATTGGCAACCTCAACATGTTTCATTCCGTAACAAGCGCGAGATGGATCCTGTTATACACCAAAGATATTCAATCAGGATTTCCTATATTTCTGAAAATGCAAAATTTAGGTATGCTGTTTTTAAAGCGTTGCAGAGACAATAATTTAAGGGAGAAAGATGAGTATGCTAAGATGATGGTTCCTTTAGATTTTTATTCTCTCTTGAAACCAGATTTTTAATGCTTGATTGTGCACAAGAAAAAGAGAAAAGGTACTTTTGTAGTAGAGAGACAAGAAAGTGATGGTTTCTGTTAGATATTATGAGATGTTATTATATATTATGAGATATTATCACATATTAGATATCATAAATATTGTTAGATATTATAGATATTGCTAGATATTTTTATCTATGTAATGGGCTTAACCCATATTTTCTGTATGTTTTTCTCTCTATATAAACATAATCCTATGTATTTTCAATATACACAACACAAGGGATTTATCCTATTTTTCTTCTTTTATTTTAATATGATATCTAGAGCATAGGGTTAGAGTTCAATTTTGTCTGGTGAAACCACTATTCACCGGTGTTTTCCAGCCACCGCCCACTACCTCCTCACCGCCGTTGTCACCACTGCTGCCGCCAATTGGCCGACAACTCAATCTGCCCTAATTACCTATGGCTTCTTCCGTTGCCACTAAGCCTAATCCGTCTATTTATAGTAATTATGTCGATGTTCATCTCTCCATTGACAAATTAGATGGAACCAATTATGACACTTGGACCTCAAATATTAAATTATGGCTTAAGAGTCAAAGTTATGTTGATCATCGTACCTGTCCCAATGTTGTTGAAAATGAGGTTTCTCGTTGGTTGAAAATTGATGCTCAATTATGCATCGTTATCAAATCTACCATTCACTCATCTTTAAAACAAATTTTTCGTACTTAAGATATGTGTTTAGAAGTTTGGGAATATGCAAAATTATTATACACCAATAATAATAGTTATGAGATGTTATATATTATGAGATATTATCACATTAGATATTATAAATATTGTTAGATATTATAGATATTGTTAGATACTATAGATATTGTCAGATATTTCTATCTATGTAATGGGCTTAACCCATATGTAATGTGACGACGGCGAAAAATGAAGGGAGTGTGGCACCTGAAGAAGAAGGGATTGTGTTCGGTGCATGAAGAAGACAGAATACCTAAACCTAATTTTTAAAAAACATAAGTTTGAGCCTTTGGCCCATTTCAACTTCTACCTAATACAACCCTAAATAAAATTTGAATGTTGAATGTGATGTGCGGCTGCATGTGCTGTTAAACCCTAATTAAAAGATCAAAACTTACTTAAAATTAGGTTTTTTGGGCCTATTTTTGGCCCATATAAAACATTATAATTATTACATGTATAATTATTTATATGTATAAATTATATTTCTTTCGACAACAATGCTTCCACCATAACCTGTTATGGTTTCCGTTATAACTCTAAAGGATTTATGGGGTCTCCGATATGATCCGTTATCCGATATCGATAACACTACTCATAACGTGCTTCATCCCCTTTGCCTTAGTTCATTTTGACACTTAGGGACCAAATCATATTAAGTCTACTTTAGGATTTCAGTATTTTATTACTCTTATTGATGATTATTCAAGATATACTTGGATGTTTCTAATGAAAAATCGTTATGAGTTGTTTTCTATATTTCAAATGTTTTATAATGAAATTAAAAATCAATTTCAAATTTCTATTCGAATTTTGCGCAGTGATAATGGACATGACTATCTTTCTCATTCTTTTAAAAATGTTATGGCTTCTCATGGTATTCTTTATCAAACTTCATGTGCTTATACACCTAACAAAATGATGTGGTTGAGCGCAAGAATAGACATCTTGTTGAAACAACTCACTTTTTAAATCCATGGTGAGGTTCCTCAACATTTTTGGGGTGAGACTATTCTTAGTGTATGTTATCTCATTAATCGCATGCCATCTTCAGTTTTAGAAAACAAAATTCCTCATTCTATTTTATTTCCTCATGACCCTCTCCCCTTACCTCCCAAAGTTTTTGGGTCCACATGCTTTGTCCATAACTTTAGTCCTAGTCTTGATAAATTATCTCAAGTCACACAAATTTGTCTTTTTAGGGTTCACTCAATCACAAAAAGGATATTACTGTTTCTCACTTTCTCTTAATAGCTATTTTATTTCAGGGAGTCTTCCTTTAACTTTAAGTCTTCTCCTCCTCTTATGTCTCCATCTAATCTAGTTAATATTCCTGTTGTTTGTGATCCTCTTGTTGTGCCTAGTGCACCTAAAAATTCACCACCTCCACCAACCCTTCAGGTGTACCGTCATTGTCAAACCTCCCGTGATCTATCATATGACTCTCTTCTAGTGCCAACACCTCCATCCCCTCAGCTTCGACAGGTTAACCCGATCTTCCCATTACCATCCTTAAAGGTATAAGTTCTACCCATAATGCCTCTCCACATTAAACTAATTTGAGTTGCCATAGACTATCTCAACATTTTTATACTTGCCTTTCGTCTCAACTCCAAAATTTGTAGGTGATTCCTTAGCCCATCCTGGTTGACTGAGTTTGTTAATTGAAATGATCAATTAGCAAATATTTTTACTAAATCCTTACAAGGACCTAGGATTGATTATATTTGTAACAAGTTGGGTAAATACGAGTTATATGCACCAATTTGAGGGAGACGGTTGGATATTATGAGATATTATTAGATATTACGAGATATTAGATATTATGAAATATTATTAGATATTATAGATATTGTCAGATATTTCTATCTATGTAATGGGCTTAACCCATATTTTCTATGTTTTTCTCTCTATATAAACATAACCCTATGTGTTCAATATACACAAAGGATTTATCCTATTTTTTCTTTTCCTTTAATTTAATATTTTCCCATGATAAATTCTCTAGAACATAATTGTTTAGCTTAGCCAACATCCACCCAGTTACATTTGTAACTCTTGATTGGGTTCAACAAAGATTAATCATTATGTGACAAGCAAAATAAGGTGAAAGTATTAGTACCATATAGCGGAGATAATTTTTATGTTCGATAAAAATATTATGTTATTTAAATAAGGTGAAAGTATTAGTACCATATAGCGGAGATGATTTTTATGTTCGATAAAAATATCATGTTATTTGAATTTTAAACACTTGATAAAAAATATTAGAATGAAAAACATAAAGGAAATTTCATGGAAGATGTACTTCTCTCATGTAATATGATAATTTAAACATCTAACTGAAAGTCATTATTAGACCAATTAATCATGCAACAATATAAAAGATCAATACTCTTCTTTTAGGCATATGACTATGAGCAACTAGAAGTTAAGCACAAAACTTAATGATCCATCCAAACTTAGTGTCGCTAACTCTATCATAATTTCAAAGTTGAACAAATTCCAGATGAAATTGGGATGACATTCTAATCATAAAAATAGGCAAGGTAAAACAAATGCATCTCAAAAAATAGAACCTGACATTTGAAAGCATGTTGTAGAAATCTTTCATAACTCGAACCTGAAGGAAAACAAAGAATAAAGCTTAATCCACGTTCAATAGAAAAGATAGGTACTGATTCAGTTTTGAGGTACCTCTTGTGCTGCTTTGGTATCTTTTATCAAATTCATGACATTTGGAGCATCCAAAACCTCCCTTAAACTATGCCTACAGATAATAAATAACAAGGCTAATAGTGCGTTAATCTATGTTTGCAGCCATATTTTTTAGTCACTACATTCTAAATAAATGGATGTCTTTGACAGTCACCCATGAGACTTGGCATTCACCTAAAAACCCTTATATATGGAACAGATACAATGGAAAAAATATTTTAATCACAAGCCTCAAATAATGTGTATAACTTTGTTAAATGAACTGTTAAAGGTAGGCATATTATACAAGCATATCACACATAAGAAAGATTACACAAGTCAAGCCATAGTTAATTGATCAGCGAGCACAACAATCTTCACGTGTTTGGGTTGATTATAACTGCCTTATGAAGCTTTTGTAACATCCTAAAAGAATAGGAAAAGAGAACATTCAAATAAAGAAAGCAACCATACTTGTATCCTGAGGTTGTATGCACAAGAATGATGCGTGATTTGTTTTCAATAATAGGTCGCAACTGTCTTCGTTCTGCCTCCAGAAATAAGTGACGATGAAACTGATCCTGAAAAAGAAACAGACTGAATATAAGCATAATAAACATTTCTATTCCAAAATCCCGTCTTCACTTATGCACGCAAAAACCACTAAAGATGTTTATTATTATCAATAATAATACATGCATGCAAACACACACTATCAAATTTGTAAATATTCACCATGAAAGAAGCCCAAATAAAGCAAGCAGGAAATAATTGCTCACCTTTGTAAATCCTGGACTTGCAATTACAGCACAACGAATGACGTTGAAATCAATATGTTTCAAGAAAGCCTAAACAGATTCGTAGAATTCCAGTAAATTTGTCAGTGCCCCTTTTACACATTTTTGTTGAAAGTAGAGATATATATAAATAAAGATAAAAAAGAAAGACAATGGCAAAAGATCATGATATGTGCTCTTAAGCAAGAGTAAAGAAACATAGAAAGACATTAGAAAGACAATGGCAAAAGATCATGATATGTGCTCTTAAGCAAGAGTAAAGAAACATAGAAAGACATTCATTCATACAATAAGGAGACATTTGATAACTGGCATTCTCATCCAGGCATCTAATATTCTTCAGCAAGATGGCCATATTTGGTACATGGGTATGATATTATTAACATGAGCATCTCATATTACTAGGGGAAAGGAAGTGGCTATAAGTCAGTTAATGAAGAACACCAATTCAAAACTAGCTACACATATATAACATAACAAAAATCAGGTGATAGAGCTTTAAGGGGTATTTGTATTTGCATTATATCATTAGCTTTAATTTCTTAAACACCCTTAATCTAAAAAGAAGTTTTATAAATCATAGTAAATCCATTA